>NC_085845.1:189838933-190155878 GCF_035594765.1 Anolis carolinensis
GTAAGCCAACCCTAACCAGTCTTATTTTCTGAGGGGATATCTCCTCTTTGGCATTAGGAACTTCCTTTGACACAATTTGTTGGCATTACTGTCGTACTCCAGATTTGAGACCAGGTCAGAAGCCTCTGCAGAATTATGGTCATCCCCATGCCCTTGGAGTCAATACTACTGGAAGCAAGCAAAACTCCTTTTAAGTGGAAAAGGTTTCTCCTAGTAGAAGCAGAAGTTAATACTGATTGTTCAAGGATTTACCTATGTGAAATAGTCCAGAAGCCCAAAGTATTAATCATCATTAACGAAGCTAAGAAAAAGTAAAATCTCTCCAACTTGCCCTCATTTAGAATATTTGGAAACCAGTCACCTGTATGAAAAATAAATAAAGACGTTACAGGCATTTCAAGTAATACATTTAATCAGTTGACGAAGTCTGAACTTCCTCATAGGAGCCTTAAATATGGGATGGAGATCTTTTAAACCCTTCTACTTATCAAGAATACAAAGCATAATACAGTAGAGTCTCACTTATCCAAGCCTCGCTTATCCAAGCTTCTGGATAATCCAAGCCATTTTTGTAGTCAATGTTTTCAATATATCGTGATATTTTGGTGCTAAATTCGTAAATACAGTAATTACAACATAACATTACTGCGTATTGAACTACTTTTTCTGACAAATTTGTTGTATAACGTGCTTAATTTGTAAAATCATAACCTAATTTGATGTTTAATAGGCTTTCCCTTAATCCCTCCTTATTATCCAAGATAGTCGCTTATCCAAGCTTCTGCCGGCCCGTTTAGCATGGATAAGTGAGACTCTACTGTATATAGTAACAAGAAAAGAGAAGTAGGACCATTCCCTACATAGTGTGAATAAAGTCTTATATATACACCCCGGCATTTACAGTTCTAATGAATATAAATATATGTAGGATAATTCAGCATCTGTCAGCAGATATACAGCAGACATTCTATGTTTCCCAAACTGTTTGGAGATGCTTCCATTATCTTCAAATATTAAGAAAGGTACCTTTTGTACACTCAATAATGCGCTTGTCTAAATTGGGAATTGCCTCTCAGAACCAGGAGAAATTGTGGGAATTTCTGCTGACTGGAAAGTGTATGCTATCTATGCAAACAATCTGTCCAGTATAGCCAGCCCTCTCCATTTACTGGGGTCGGGGCACAGGCCTCTGTTAACATGGAAAGCACACACACACACCCACTATACACTCTTTCTCCAGTTTGGATAATAAGAAAAAAATTTGACCAGAGTAGTGAGAAAAGTGCCCAAGGCCATTTTGAAGCTACATCGGGTTGATACACATCAAAACTTGTGAGGGTGAAAATATTTGCTTGTATTTCTCCTCTCTAATAGCCATTGGTTCCCCAAAAGCCTCTCTGGGGTGCTACCAGGCACTTTCATGTCTTGGGAAAGTTTTAAAGCCTCACCTTTTAATGTTTGAAATAGGCCTCCTCTCAATAATACCCCTTCTCCCACAACACACTCCCAGTCACACTTCTCAAGTATGGTTCAGTCTGTGGCATATACTCCCAAGGCTGAGTTTAAAACATGCCATTTAACACTGTGAGCCGACTGAACCCTTAGGTACTATACACATCCATTTTAGTACCTCGTAAGCTTTTAGACCTATTGCTCACAATCAATCAGTCTTTCATTTTAAGAATTCCTGGAGCCGTAAGAATGCAAGGAGAAAGTAAGTGTATCTCAAAAAACAAAATCAGTGTGTATATATCTGTGTGTACAGATCAGCTGCTAGAGGGTAGGACTGCAAACTTTCTTTTTAACACCTTTTCTCCCCCCGCCTTTAAGAAGTTACCAGGAGAAAAACTGGTTACTTTTGCCAAAGGTCTAAATTCATCTCTTGGGAACAGAGCTTCACCCTTCTTCTACTGCTCTATCTGCTTCAGATCCTGAGTCACTTTTGACTCCATAAATTGCATCTTCATCTACCCCAGTGGTTCCCAACCAGTGGTCCCCAAGAACTAAAATATGGTCCGCAGCCTCACCATTACCACACCCTCGCAACAGGAGTGACTGGTCTCGCAAAACCCTCTTATAGTGCTGAGGCAACGGGGATATCGAGAGGGGAGAGGCTGACTACCCACGAAAGGCATGACAACAAGCCTCCTGACTGCTGCTTCTCCTCCTCCTCCCTCCCTGAACAGAGCCATTCTATGTGGCGCCTGGAAGCAGGGGCGCCTTGGTGCCTTCGTTTTTAGGCCTGTTCCTGAGGTTATCTGGGTGCTGATTTAGAAAATTGCATTGTATAGACCACATCAGCTCTCAATTATTATGGTTTTATGTGGGTGAGCAGATGGCGACTAATGGATGGCATATGTTCTGTATCAGAAACTAGAGCTGATGTGATCTATCCAATGCAATTTTCTGAATCAGCACCCCAAATAACCAAACTGAATCTAAAGTTGACCAAAAAGTGATTTATAACCCTTTTGGTACTAATGTTGGAGAGTGGTCCCCGGCCAAAGTGGTCCCTAGTCAAGTGGTCCCTGATCAAAAAAAGGTTGGGAACCACTGATCTACCTAAATCAGTTTAGGATTGAGGCCTAACCCTATTTTTTTCTTACTTTGCTTTTCAGTGAAGGGAGTTTCACAGTTTAGGAACAGCCACTGAGAACACTCTCTCCCTTGTACTATCCACATAAGACTGGGGGGTCAGAGAGCTGGAAAGTATGTCCTTCTTTTAAGGTTATAAAATTCAAACAGGCTCATATGGGAAGATAGGGGTTTTTTACATAGTCTGGACCTAAGGTGTAGAGTACTTTATAGGTCAGTACAGTACTTTTAGAATTGTGTCTGAAATGAACTGGCAGTCTGTGAAGCTGTTTCAGTAAAGTTATATTCTCCCAACACCAATATAACACAATATTTGTTAGAAAGAATATTCATCATAACCATCAATGATAATTCATCATATGAAGCACCAACAACAGAGAAAAGCTTCCAGAGGTCATCAGATGAGAGCCCTATATTTTAAACATATTGGAACATGTCACAGTGTATATTAGGGTGAAGGAGTCATGAGATCATGGAATAAATAGTGCTGGATCTTCAGATAGGCACCCATGTTCCACTAAGATCTCACTTCTTAGAAAGTAGGTGTCATCACTACAAAATGAGAAGAAGTAAAGCCTTTTTCAAGCTCTGTAGAAAAGTTGGGAGATAGGATCAATCTCATGAAGAATGAGAGCACAATGTTACTGAAAAAATGGAGTCAAAGGAAAATGTGTGGAAGCCAATGTCCTTCACTCTTAGTCACTAATCCAAACTCTACTGTACATATTTGCATTACAACTTTTAGGGAAACTTATTTCCTTAACAAGTAACATGTGGGGGGTGGGGGAGATAGGTTTTGTCATGTGTCTCATTAAAATGTCAAGGGAGGTATAAAGAGCCTTAAGAAATCAGTTCCCTCGGCTTGTACTGAAAATATCACTGTCACCCGTCATCTGTTTGCACTCATCAAATTTCCAAGGAGTCTTATTTTATCACATTCACACCATCCTTCATAGATGCATTTTTGAAGAATTGATTAACGCCACTTAAGGCTCCGGGTGACTATCTTATCTACTGTGCCAGAAAAACACAACTTGAGACAAACAAGATGCTACCAGATGCAAATATGCCATAAGTATCCTAGCAGATACAATTTTTGAAAGTCTGTGTCACTGTAGATTTGAAAAATGTGGTCCTACCCCTCCCATCTCAATTGCAATGGGAAGATGTGGATCCATTGCTATATACTAGTGTCACATTCAGCCCACAGTTAAATGAAATTCTACAATGAACAAAGGCATGAGGCAAGCCATTGTCTTCTAGCAATCCCCACCTGGGAAACTATTAAATTTAATTAATTAAATGTTATTAAATTTAATTAATTAACTGTTATTAAATTTAATACATTAAATTTATTATTAATCTATTCTGTCTAAAGTTCATCACACTAATGTTTCATGGAAGTAAGGGGAACCCAAATTAATTGCAATTAATTAATTTGTCGTATTGATTTCATAGGGATTGAGGGCACTATTATCTTTGTCTGGACTTGAAACTTGAAACCAAAGGATTCATATGCTGGTGTTCACCTAAAAAAATGTATCAGGGTGGCTTACAACGTCAAAACCACAGAATGCAAAAATACATAAAGCAAAAATACTATAAAATATCAGAACAGGAAAGAAGAAAATGATGAGGTCAGCAGAAAGTGTTAAGAGGTTATGTAATACATAATCGTTTTAATTAGTGATATTTTAGAAGGAACTATCAGATAAATAAGAAAATGTTTTGTTCTTGTTCTGTGCCTTCAAGTCACTGCTGACTAATGGTGACCCTAAAGTAAAACTATCATGGCGTTTCTTGGCAAGATTTGTTCCGAGGGAGCTTGCCTTCTGTGGCTGAGAGAGTGTGAATTGCTCATGGCCACCCAGTGGGTTTCCATGGCTGAGCAGAGATTCAAACCGTGGTCTCCAGAGTGATAATCCAATGGTCAAACCATCACATCATGCTGGATCTCTGTATGAAAGACTATACACAACACCAAAGAATCAGTGATAGTTAACAAGGTGAAACTATATCTAGACTACTGAAATAATCTCAGTTATGGACTTTCATGTTATGGGCACCTTAGTTCAAGAAAAATATTGAAAACTTGAATGTATCACAGAATTGTGGCATCCAGACTATTAGAAAAATCCTAGATTTTGTTCCTCTTCTTTGCAATTTTATACTGAGTTTAAATGAACCAGAGTAAAGGGATGGAATTAAAACAAAGTCTGAATGGAAAATCAGAAAGAACAAGAACAAAATCAGACTTCAATCTGGATGTACTCCAAGATGATCAAAAGTGTGGAATCCATTCTTATGAGAAACAACCTAGAGAGTTGAGTGTGTGTAGCTTGGAGAAAACTAAGAGATTAATAATAATAATAATAATAATAATAATAATAATAATAATAATAATAATAATCGCACAGACAGATTACAAACAGAGGCACAACTATGTGGCCCAAATGATTCATTGGAACTTATGCCTCAAGTACCACCTGCCAGCAGCAAAGAACTGGTGGGATCACAAACCTGCAAAAGTATTGGAAAATGAGCATGCAAAGATACTGTGGGACTTCCGAATCCAGACTGACAAAGTTCTGGGACACAACACACCAGACATCACAGTTGTGGAAAAGAAAAAGGTTTGGATCATTGATGTCGCCATCCCAGGTGACAGTCGCATTGACGAAAAACAACAGGAAAAACTCAGCCGCTATCAGGACCTCAAGATTGAACTTCAAAGACTCTGGCAGAAACCAGTGCAGGTGGTCCCGGTGGTGATCAGTGCATTGGGTGCCGTGCCAAAAGATCTCAGCTGGCATTTGGAAACAATAGACATTGACAAAATCACGATCTGCCAACTGCAAAAGGCCACCCTACTGGGATCTGCACGCATCATCCGAAAATACATCACACAGTCCTAGACACTTGGGAAGTGTTCGACTTGTGATTTTGTGATACGAAATCCAGCATATCTATCTTGTTTGCTGTGTCATAATAAAATAATAATAATCATCATCATCATAATCATAATAATCATAATAATGATAATAATAATTTATTGCACCTTATCTCCCCGAGGGAACTCAGGGTGGATTCCAACATACACAAACACAAGGCAAACATTCAATGCCTAGAAACAACAAAACACAGATAAAGCTAAAAGCTTCCCCTTCCGGCTCTGAGGGATGCTGTCCATAGACACCTCCTAGGTCATGTGGTTGGCATGACTGCATGGAGTGCCATTTATCTTCCCTCCGAGGCGGTACCTATTGATCATACTTGCATGTTTTCGAACTGCTAGGTTGGCAGAAGCTGGGGCTAACAGTGGGAGCTCACCCTGTCCTGCAGATTTGAACCACCAACCTTCCAGTCAGCAAGTTCAGCAGCTCAGTGGTTTAGCCCATTGTGCCACCACAGCCTGTAATCATATCATATGATAAGGTAAAGGTTTCCTCTGACATTAAGTCCAGTCATGTCTGACTCTGGGAGTTGGTGCTCATCTCCATTTCTAAGCCAAAGAGCCGGCATTGTCCATAGACACCTCCAAGGTCATGTGGCCGGCATGACTGCATGGAGCGCCGTTAGTCATCTTTAAATATCTGAAGGGATGCCAAGTAGAAGATGGAGGGAACTTGTTTTCTGTGGCTCCAGAGGCTAGAAAAAGAACCAATGGGTTCAAATGACAAAAAAGCTATTCCTCCTAAAAATTAGGAAGAACTTCATTGTTAGAACTGTTTGACCGTGGACTAGACTGCCTCAGAGATGGTGGTAGATTTTCCTTTGAAGGTCTTTAAATAGGGGTTGGATGGGCATCTTTCATGAATGCTGTTTTTCATCATGGTTTTGTGGTGGAGTTAGACTTGAAGGCCCTGGTAGTCGCTTCCAATTCCAATATTTTATGACTACAACTGGGAATCTTTAGAAACCAAATGCCACCATTAATTGGTGCCATTTTCCCCTTAGCAATAAATTATTTTGGGGTTCATTTAATGAGGAATTAGTCTATAATTATAGACTGTAACAGATTATTTCAGTGGTCTAACCATAGTAACATCTTAGTGGTTATCATGGATTTCTTTGGTTTTCATAAAAGTATTATGCAGGAGTTCAAAATCAAGGCTTGCTTTTTGGAATTTTCTTTGGAGATTCTTTGGAGAATCATGGAAAGAGTCGGCTGACTGTATTGTAATAAAATTAAATAAATACACAAACAACTACCGTGATGGGGACAAGAACAGTGGAACAGCTTTTGCTCCATCTCTATTTTTTTCCCTCCCTTCAAGTGCCTCAAGAGGGTTAGGAATCATAACATCTAATTGTATCAAACTGAAAAGAAAAAAGAAATCTTATGACTGCATATTTCCAGTGCAGCAAAATGGAACCACCCGACCTCATAGTTAAATTATCGCAATTCACGCACCTGCTCACACCTCCTGGCAGAATGCATTACGATTGCTTGGCACCTCGGGGAGATTTTTGACCTTAACATTTAGCAAAAAGGATAGCAGTAAAAATGATAAATTAATTTAGGGGGAGTTAAGAGAGTCTCCAGCCAACCAGGTATCTTTCAAAAAATAAGAGGTGGAAAATAAGAAGGTGAACTGAGAGTGGGCAGCTTGACATAAATTCTCAAATATTTAAAAAGTCTGCCATAAAGTAGATTCAAAGACAATTCTTACCCACAGTTACTAATTCTTCAAGGCTCGGCAGCCATATACTTCTATTTTAAAATGTTCTTGCTTTTTAAGGTCCTATCTACATTGTCCATTTAATGCAGTTTGAAATTAGTTTGAACCTGTGGCAGCCAGACAATAAACTCCTACAAAAGTGCACATACACAAAAGTGCATGTTCTTTAATGTTCTTTAATGTTCTGTGGTTTGTGTAAACACCATCGAGGACTCAAACTGGTTCCAGGATTTCCTGTATAATCATTCGGCACATTGAAACCACTTTCTTCAACACTGGCTTGACACTGCATTAAATGGTTTTTAAATCTAGATGGAATCCTAACCCTATGCTCTGATGTGCTCTGGAACTTCAAGATACAAGGAATCACATGATCTTAGACTAGGAAGGAACCACAAAGGCCACCTAATCCAATTATTGCCATACAGGAATGCACAACTAATGCACCTCTGAAAGATGTCCATCCAATTTCTGTTTGAAGGCTTTCAAAGCTGGAGAACCAACCATCCTGCAAATGAACCTACTCCAGCTTGCAGTGTTGTTTTAGAGAAGGTCTAGTGGGTGATTTAAGAGAAACTCAAAATAGATGATTCAAGCTTCATTCATATCTACTTTAAAAGGTGGAAAACATATAAATAGAAGTCAATCCCTTGCTGCAAGTGCTAGGTGGAAGTACGACATTCCCTTAACATTCCATGTCAGAAGAATATCTATGCTCAAAGGCATATCTCCGATGTTAGTAGCAGTTTTCTGTTAAAGAACTAATGTTCAATTTTGGAGGATGGAAGGAAGCCCTATTAAGACACCGCACGCTAATTATTGTGTCTTTCAGAAAAGGAATGATTTATTACATTTTGATGAATCTGGCTGCATCTTAGTGACCTATCTTAATCACAAAAAAGAGATCAATAAACTGCTGGCATCTGGATTTTTTTAATACGCTGCTAACCAAAGTCAATAACCAATAGAAAGAGGGTAAAAATCTCCAAAGAGAGAGACAGAGAGATTTTCCTATGCATAAGGATTGCTTCACCTTGTGAGCCATAGTAAACTGCTTGGATGAAAAGCGCTCCCGTAATGCAGCCAACTCCACTGAAGAAAGTTGAAACTTGCATGGCGATCCCTCTAATTCTGTCTGGCACAAATTTGAATATAATGAAGGAACCTTAATAAAAAAAACACAAGAAAATGACTTGAAAAGTATAACAAGAATGTCATACCACACTCTTTATTGCATAATTGTGCTCTTCCCAACAGACTCGGGCAAAATCCAATTTCTGCAACACCTCTTAGCTTATCTATTTTCCTTATTCATTACTTTTGTCATCTTAATCAAACTCTGACACTGTTTGGCCAAACAGATTGAGGATAGGGCCGGGCTGTGGCGCAGGCTGGTAAACAGCTGCTACAATAAATCACTCTGACCATGAGGTCATGAGTTCGAGGCCAGCCCGTGGCGGGGTGAGCACCCGTCAATTAAAAATAAAATATAGCCCCTGCTCGTTGCTGACCTAGCAACCTGAAAGATAGTTGCATCTATCAAGTAGGAAATAAGGTACCACTTATAAAAGTGGGGAGGCAAGTTTAACTAATTTACAACGTTGGAATGAGGAAGTAAGGAAGTGCCATCAGAGTGGATGATGAAGCAGCTGCTCCCCCCTGTGGCCAGAATCGAACATCCCCTCAAGAGAAGGTTAAATTGCCTCTGCGTCTGTCTGTCTGTTGTCTCTGTCTCGGTTCGATATGTTTATGGGCATTGAATGTTTGCCCTATATGTACATAATGTGATCCGCCCTGAGTCCCCTTCGGGGTGAGAAGGGCGGAATATAAACACTGTAAATGAATAAATAAATAAATAATTCCTTATGGGAAATCCCAAAATACTCCAAAATTGTTCACATGAGTGGCTGAAATTGTGGCACCTTTGCTTTTTGAAAGTTCAACTAACTTTGCTTTATGTACATAATTATTTAAAAACTATGGTACAAAATTACCTTTAATTAATTTGTATATAAGGTGTTTATGAAACATAAATTATTTTCATGTTTAAACTGGGGCTGGATCTCTAGGATATCTCATTATGTACAAATATGCAAATACAGATATTCCCAAAGCCTTCTGGTCCCAAGCATTTCAGATAGGAGACACGCTACTGATTCTCATCCTCATTTTCATCTGTGAAATTTTGGAAACTCTACTGCTGGCATCTCCACTTCTTATCTTCCTCATCTTATCTTCAGCACATTTACCAGATGTAATGAATGGAAAGCCCCACCAGAGGTGGCCAATTAGACATTTCTCCTAACCACAAAGAACATTAGTGTTCACTACACAGCGGTAACAACCACAATGACAAATGAAGCTTTCTGTTCGAATGATGAATGAGCCTGCTCAGAAAAGCGGTGGAAGAACGCCAGGGGTGAAGATTCTGATTAAAGGTACTCAAGCCGCCCCTGTTCAAACAGATGTCATTCTGTGCTCAAGTCAGTTGGTTTTAAGACTAGAAAATGAAATAAAATGGTTTTCTTACAGGTGGGAGTCACCAGAGCTTCTGCTACGCCAAGCAAGATGTATTGAGGGGCCAGATGGACACACGGCATGGAGGAAACAAGGAGCATTTTGCCCGAAACAGACTGTTCCACTGAAGGGAAATGTTTCCTGTGCACCTCAAACAACCCAGCAACTATCACTGACAAGGTGGCAAATGTGTAACCTACAACTGGATACAAGAGGCAAAATAATAATTATTAATAATTATAGACATTTTTTCTGAATTGCACCTATTACACTGGAAACAAAAGTAAGAACTTTTGTCATAGCTTTGAATTCAGTGGAGCTTTCAAGATGTTTGATTTCCAGCTCTTAAAAGGCCATCTCGTTTGTCACTTCCAAAGAGCTGCTCATTTTTGCTGATTTTTAACAACCACATTTTCTAGAATACAGCCAGTTTTTCACACACTTATGGTAACAAGCCTTGTCAACTTTTATTCTGCCACAGCCAGTTGGATTTCCATATCAGTACTTAAAATCAGCTTTGGCTGATATACCAGCTGAGCCCCTTTCTAGATTTGGAGGACCTGAAGATAGTAGTGCACACACCGGTAACCTCAAGGTTGGACTTCTGCAATGTGCTTTACATTGGGCTACCTTTGTACCAAGCTTGGACACTCCAGCTGGTTCAAAATATGGCAGCCAGATTAGTTACAGGGACATCTAGGAGTGAGCATATTATGCCTATCTTATATTATATAGCATATTGGTAGTCACTCCGCTGGCTACCAATTAGTTTCTGGGGCAAAGTACAAAGTGTGCGTTTTGACCTTTAAATACTTTTGCAGGTTTGTGATCCCACCAGTTCTTTGCTGCTGGGAGGTGGTACTTGAGGCATAAGTTCCAATGGATCATTTGGGCCACATAGTTGTGCCTCTGTTTGTAGTCTGTCTGTGCAATTTTCTTACAGCAGCTGAGGATATGATCAATGGTTTCATCGGTTTCCTTGCACAGTCTGCATTTTGGGTCAACAGCTGATTTTTCGATCTTGGCCTTAATTGCATTTGTTCTGATGGCTTGCTCCTGGGCTGCAAGGATCAGGCCTTCTGTCTCCTTCTTCAGGGTCCCATTTGTGAGCCACAGCCAGGTCTTCTCCTTATCAGCTTTTCCTTCAATTTTGTCAAGGAACTTCCCATGCAATGTTTTGTTGTGCCAGCTGTCAGCTCTAGTTTGTAGTGTGGCTTTCTTGTACTGGTTTTTTGTCTGCTGTGCTTTGAGGAGTTTCTGATTTTTGACTTCAATCAAAGCAGGTTCTTCACTTTGCTTTATATATTCTGCCAGGGCATGTTCTTCTTCTTTGACTGCTTGTTTGACTTGTAAGAGTCCTCTGCCCCCTGATCTTCTAGGCAGATATAGCTGGTCAACATCACTGCGAGGGTGCAGTGAATGATGAATGGTCATGAGTTTTCTTGTTTTTCTGTCCAAATTGTCCAGTTCCATTTGTGTCCAGTTTATGATGCCAGCAGTATATCTTATGACAGGTATGGCCCAGGTATTTATGGCCTTGATGGTGTTGCCTCCATTGAGCTTGCTTTTGAGAATTTTTCTGACCCTTTGTGTGTATTCTTTACTGACCACAGTCTTCACATGTTCATGCTTGATGTTGTCCAGCTGTAATATGCCCAGATATTTATAGGCCTCTGGCTGGTGACACTTTATTGTTTGGCCATTAGGCATATTTATGCCCTCACTTTCAATGATTTTTCCCTTCTTCAATGCCACTGTCGAACATTTGTCCAAGCCAAACTCCATGCTGATATCAGTGCTAAAAATTCGGACAGTGTTAGTCAGAGACTGGATTTCAGTTTCCGTTTTCCCATACAGCTTCAGGTCATCCATGTACATCAGATGCGAAATTTTGTTAGAATTCTTAGATGTTTGATAGCCGAGATTTGTTTTTTGTAAGATTGTTGACAGAGGGATCATGGCAATAATGAAAAGCAGAGGGGACAATGAGTCTCCCTGGAAAATTCTTTCCTGATGTTGACAAGTACATAGCTTTCATTTCCAACAAACAGTTCAGTTTTCCAGTGCTCCATCATGTTTTCAATGAAGGTGCCAACGTTTTTACTAATCCCGATGGCATCCAGGCACTTGATGATCCAGCTGTGTGGGAGTGAGTCAAAGGCCTTTTAGTAGTCAATCCACGTCATGTGAAGATTAGCTTTTCGGCTTTTACAGTTCTCCAGAATCATTTTGTCAATCAATAACTGGTCTTTTGTGCCCCTGCTTTTCCGTTTGTTGCCTTTCTGTTCATCTGGCAAGATGTTTTTTTCTTCAAGATAGTCTTGAATTCTGTCAGCTATGATGCCAGTCAGTAGTTTAAACATAGTGGGCAGACACGTTATTGGCCTGTAGTTTCCTGGTGCTGCTCCTTTTGCTGGATCCTTTTGTATCAGGTAAGTTCTTCCAGCCGTTAGCCATTCACTGATACTTCCTTTCTGCAGCATCTCATTGAATTGTTGGGCCATTTTTCCATCTAAACTAATCAGATGTTTGAGCCAAAATCCATGGAGTTGATCACTGCCAGGCGATGTCCAGTTCTTGACTTTTTGCACTTGTTTGCTGATCATTTCAGTTGTTATTTCCATCTGTTCCATTTTGTTCTGTGAGAATTTTCCTTCAAACTCCTTTATCCACCCAGCGTTTTTGTTGTAGTTCTTATTATTTTCCCAAAGCTCTTTCCAGAACTTCATTGTTGCAGTTTTCTCTGGCTTTATGGTTACTGTGTCTGTTGTTTGGTTCAGGCTCTGGTAGAACTGTCTTTGGTCTGATTGAAATAGTTGATTTTGTCTGTACTGGATGATTCTGGCTTCATATCTTTCAATTTTTCTGGCTGTTGCTGTAATTTGTTCTTTCACAATTTCCAAGGCTTCTTCAATTTTTCTGATGTTCAGCCAGTACTTTCTGATCAGGTATTGCTTGATTTTGTCATTTTTCAGTTTCTTCTCTTTCATATTTTTCATGTTACTTGCATCTGATCTAAGTTTCTTGATTTTCAACTCTAGCCTGACCTTCCACTTTGGTTTTCCAGTCGATTTTATTTGGGGGTGCCTTGGTTGTAGGAGCCCAAGCTCTTCTGTTACTATCACTGCTGCACTGTAGGCAAACTGGTTTGTTTGTTCAATTGATGTTATTTGGACAGTGGAGAGTACTGCATTCACATCTTTCATGAGAGGCGCCAGGTGTCTCTTGGGCACTGTTTTTAGAGTTGGGAGCCGCTGTCTTATTGCATTTGCTGCAGCATGAGCCATGATCTTATTCTTGAGCTCTTGTTGTCTTGCTGTCAAGGTTCCTGGTGGTTCAGCAGGTGTTTCAAGTGCTGGTTCATCAAATTCTTGCAAAAGCTCCACACTTTCTTCTGGTTCAATCTGTTCCACCATTCCAAGTGTTGCTGGAGTCTCTGCTGCTGTCTGTGCTGTGGTCTGATGGTAATTTGCTTTGCAGATTTTCTGGATTTCTTCAAGTTCAACTTCACTGAACACTTTGTTTCTGATTATGAATCTTCGTTGGTCAGCCAGTCGGGGTTCTGTTATCTGTGAGTGAGGGTACTCTTGTTTCCATGCATCCTTTTTGGTAGCCACACTTTTCAGGTTCAGAGTTGTAATAGCATTTCATGACTGTGCGGTTTTCTGGCATTGTATATTTCTGCCGCTTCTGTGACTGTTCATTTGGGTTTTGATGATTCCGTAGCCCACTTGTCGATGGATGTCCAGAATCAGCAGCATCCACTGCGGTCCTTTTTATCCTGGGCGACGACCGAGCCAGTATAGACTTCGTTTTGGTTTGATTCTCCATAATGCTAATGGGTTAGGTGCACTTGGTTGCATTCCTCCGCTGAGGCCTCTCTGGCTTGGTTGGACCTGCCGGTAGTTACACTACCGCCAGCACAGCCCTCAGCATCCTCGGAATGGCTAAGCCTCACCACCACGTCAAGGTGGCACCTGCGGGGGGGATGATGATGATGATGATTATTATTATTATATCAACGTATTCTGCATTAATTAATTGATTCAAATATCCATAGCTTGAAAATATATATTTACAAACCCACAAGCAATCTTTGATTTTGCCATTTTATATATATATAAAAAAACACAACACAATTTTACTATGTCATTGTATGTAATGGGACTTGAGCAGCCACAAATGTTGTTATCCATGCCGGGGGGGGGGGGGGGGGCACAAACCCCAGTGGATAACAAGGATAACACTATACATTCTTAAACCAGTGGAATCAGGACAAGACATAGTTCTTTTTCTTCAGTTAGAATTGAATAACTATAACTGGCATGTAGCTCTTGGTCTTTTTGGTGTAACTCTTTGATGACTTCAGAGACCAGACAAATTTGAGAAAATTCTGGGAATATGGAGCAGGTTTTAGACATTTTGAACAATGAATAAAAATGACATCAAAATCCCATCCAACATGGGCAAGATTTTCCAGCAATGCCATGGAGAGATTTAATAAAACGATTCCTATGGACTGGCAAGAGGCATTGCATTTAGGGACAGATTATTCACATTGTAGTTCATAGACCCCCAAGGAATGTGCTTCAGGAACTCCATGAACCATGCTGCTAAAATTATTATTTCTTTAATTACCTTCCTGGTAATTTGTTCCCCCTCCCCCACCACCACAGTCAGTTTTAAGGGAAATGTTTAGTCTTTTCATGTGGGCATTGTCAATTTTTTTCTTACATGAAAGACATTGATTTCCAATGCTTGAAAGAAGTTGCTTACGAAATTTCTGGGGAGGAGGACAATTTTAATAAAACTTTCAAAGGAGTTCATGACCCTGTAAAAAGTAGGAAGCAACTGTGTTTAAAGGGCACACCAGCATTTCAAAACCAAGTTATTAAAGTGGTGAATCCTGGAGAAGTAAAAGATATATGTTTCTTCCGTCTGAGCTAGGCCAACTGGTATTTCAATACAACCTCTCTGAAAGCTTTGCAACAAGAGAGGAGACATGATAACCATATACAAATATGTGAGGGGAAGTCATAGGGAGGAGGGAGCAAGCTTGTTTTCTGCTGCCCTGGAGACTAGGACGCAGAACAATGGCTTCAAACTACAGGAAAGGAGATTCCACCTGAACATCAGGAAGAACTTTCTCACTGTGAGGGCTGTTCAGCAGTGGAACTCTCTGCCCCGAACTGTGATGGAGGCTGCTTCTTTGGAGGCTTTTAAGCAGAGGCTGGATGGCCATCTGTCGGGGGTGCTTTGAATTAGATTTTCCTTCTTCTTGCAGGGGTTTGGACAGGATGGCCCATGAGGTCTCTTCCAACTCTACGATTCTATGATTCCATAAGTGTGGGCAACTGTGTGGATGCCAGGGGCCAACTTGGATGGGAGATTTTAAGCAAATACCTGGTGCAAAAAGCTGTGTTTCAAAGGAAGGACTTGGCAAAACAATATCTGAGTATTTTTTGCCCAACAAAACCCTATAAAATCCATGAGGTCAACATAAATTGACAGGCTGCTCAAAGGCACACGTAAACACACAGCTGCATTTGTGGCTATCAACTGAAAAATCACCCCAAAATGGGCCTTTTATCTTTTGAATTGTTTGGCAGGGCCACTGGAGCATTGAGTTTAGAAGACTCAAAGGTGAAGATCGGATTTACATGCTGCTTTGGGCTCATTCTTGCATTAAACATTGAGTAATAGCAATGAATAACTGTCCAGTGCCATAATGAATAAGTTGAACAAATTACTTTAAGAAAAACCCCAACCTCTGGTCTCTTCCCACAAAAATCCACTTCTGATGAAATCCAAACTTTTTTTGTATTGGCAGTACAATTTAAGATAGAAGTCATCATACTATTGCTGCAATAATTAAAAACTGAGAACCAGAAAGCCCTGTTGACCCACTGCAAATCTCCCAGAGACCTACCAGTTCATCAATTTGTAAGCAATATTTTTTGTTTAACTGTGAAGTAATAATGTTTCATGGTTCAGTCTTCAGCACGATTTAGGAAACCTGAATTAAATCACAGTGGAGTTGTGTGCAGTGTAAAATTTAAAAAGTTCCCTGGACATAGGGAAATGAATAATTGTAACCCACATCTTATTTCTCTCAAGAGAACTACTTTTAAGGGTTCTTTTCTGTTCTTTGTTATACTGACAAGATTTGTTAGCCTGCCCCAAAACAGAGTTACAATCCATGGCTTGGTGCTTAAAGATTCTGGCTTGTTTGAGTCACACTTTGTCCAAAAGTAAAACTATGGTTTGTTTCCTCAATTTCCAACCCTGAAACGTGAGCTGGGAAAATAGGTGGGAAAGAAATGAGGAAAACAAATTTTGCATGGTTTGCTCATCTGTGATGCAATAAATGGCTAAAGGTGCAAACTATGGTTCACATCAACCATGGTTTCCTGTGCTATGAGAATGTGGCTGTTTTTTCAGGAACTAAACTGGCCAATAAGTTAATTGCATTGAGAAAAGGGACATAGTCTTGGGACAGTTTATTAAATTGGTTCAGTATTGC
This sequence comes from Anolis carolinensis, assembly GCF_035594765.1. Taxonomy (NCBI): domain Eukaryota; kingdom Metazoa; phylum Chordata; class Lepidosauria; order Squamata; family Anolidae; genus Anolis; species Anolis carolinensis. The sequence goes on from NC_085845.1 coordinate 189,855,251, forward strand.
ATGCTTCTACACACACGATGTCAGTGAATGAGGCTTTAAAATATCAAGAGAGTTCTCAGCATGGCACCAAGTGAAATATTTAACCTTTTGAACATTTGCAGCATCATTAGGATTTCAGGATTTCAGATGTAACCTGAAGAATTGTCAGCACTGCTATCCAAGTGTTCTTTTCCTCTCGCTCAATTGAAACATCATTTTATTTTAAATCCTGAGTAATTGCCACCTGCTGTTTCATGCACTTCTCCTTTGCACAAAGCTTAACAACAAACTTAATTAGGCTAATTCTAGTCAGATTAATACTTCCTGTCTTTTGGCACCGGCTGCGCCACATGCTACAGGGGTCCCGCATTAAATACTAGGAGAACAGGAAATGTTGATTTCTAACCGCGCATGTGTTTTAAATGGCACTGCAGGATGGGGAATAGCTTAAATTGGAAGAGCACTCCAGTTGCTTCATTCATGCAAATGGGAATTGATTTCTAAATTTAAGAAAAGACTGCTCTTTTATTCTAAAAATACACATCAGCTAGAATCGAGGAGATTCTCAGCACTTCACCGTGCTGGATACCAGAGTCTAATACAGGCACCAGTCAGACAATACAACTATTTGTTAAAGCATTTCAAATTATTTCAATGAATCATACAACTCTGCTTAGTAGGCCAATATTATCTGCATGGAGTGCTGACATAAGTCACCGGGCTATTCTATCCTAGAGGCAACATTTGACCAGATATGGCTAATAGAGAGAGTCAGTGTGGTTTGAGTGCTGGATAGGACTCTGAAGACCAGGGTTCAAATCCCCACTTAGCCATAGAAACCCACTGGTTGTGCTTGGGCAGGTCATGTTCTCTCAGCCTCAGGGCAAGGCAAAGGCAAACACCCTCTGAACAAATCATGCCAACTAAACTCCATGACAGGGTCAACTAAGGGTTGCCATAAGTCGGGAACATCTTGAAGGCACACAACAACATATGGCTACCAGAGTGAAAAAAATTAGAGGAATCCTGTACCTTTAACACAGTGGTTCTCAACCTGTGGGTCCCCAAATGTTTTGGCCTTCAACTCCCAGAAATCCTAACAGATGGTCTGGGATTTCTGGGAGTTGTAAGCCAAAATACCTGGGGACCCAAAGGTTGAGAACCACTGCTTTAATGGTTGAAAGAATTTTAATAGGAATGTGCTCCTTAGTTGTGTAACAAGCAGTTCCACGCAACTATTGAAAGTGTAGCACGTCTCTATACTTTTCAGTCTGACAACAGTAGTCTCTAGTGTTTTTAGCTACAGCATCTGCTCTGGAGGCATTTGCCTCTGAATTGCCAAAGCATTACTAGTTTAAACCTCATTTTTTCATCAACACTGCTTCAAACTTCAAAAATGTACCAATTTATTTCTCCTCTTTCTACTTCCTTAAGGGTAGTCTGCGTTTAAAGTGCCACATTGTGCCATATTTATCACTGTGAAAAGTTGGAGGGTATGCCACCAACATATTTTAGTCAAATATACTTAAATATTTAAGATGGTTCCAAGTCTTTGTAAAATACATCATGTGGGTTCTGTGGGTTGAAATGACACAAGGAATAATTTGATTATCCTTTTGCAAGACTGGTGTTTCTTTTAGAGAAGGATGATTGTCTTACAATGGATGAAGCAGTAGTTCTCGAAAAACCTAAATGTTGTTTTCTTGTAGATTACTCTGGTTTTTCCAACTGGAATCTCTTTTAAAAGTCATTTGGCTTCCACCCATCAATAATAATAATAATAATAATAATAATAATAATAATTGTGTTGTCGAAGGCTTTCATGGCCGGGATCACAGGGTTGTTGTATGTCTTTCGGGCTGTGTGGCCATGTTCCAGAAGCATTCTCTCCTGACGTTTTGCCCACATCTATGGCAGGCATCCTCAGAGGTTGTGTATTATTATTATACCCCGCCCCATCTCCCCGAACTTCTAGTTACAGTGCCCTACTGTGGAAAGACTAAATACCTTAAAGCACTGGTTCCCATTTGATTATGGAAGCTAAACTAATCAGAACTGATTAGTACTTGGAAACCACCAAGAAATACCATGAATTTTCAATTATGTACTGGATTTTTTAAATATACATTTGATTTATATTTTCGTTTAAACAGATGTTTTAACTGGGTTAACTGATTGTATATCGTATTTTAAGATATTATTGTCCCTGCCTTTATCCATGAGGAGAAACAGCAGTAGCAACAACAGGTTACAACTAGTGAGATAGCTATTGGATCAATAGGATTTGCCTAGGTGTTGACTCAATGTGTTTACTCTAGTTAGGATTAACCAAAAGGATTCAGGATCATGTTTAGTTCAACATAAGTAAAAAGATTTTAAATGAGATTGAGAGGAAGAGAGAGAAAGCACATTCAGCATTTGAACAGTCAAACAATCCATTCTTCTCCAAATGTTCCAGAATCTGTTCTGCTTATTGCAAGTGAACAGCTGCAGCTAATCAGTCAGTAACAGAGGAGCCTGGGAGTTCTTATCCTCCAAATAGGAAGTCATTCAATCTGCAAAATATTTGAAAGCACAGCTTGAGGTTGCAATCTGAACGTGTAAAATTGCTACAGGACAGGGATGTGAAGAATTCTCACTGGCCTCTTTCACAGCACACTGTTATACCATTTTGGTAGTGCTTTAACTGTGGGGGCTCCATTGTACAGAATCCTAGGATGGTAGTTTTATGAAGAGAACCAGTGTGGTGTACTGGTTGCAGGACTCTGGTTTGAACCCTTGCTCAACCATAGAAACCCACTGGGTGGCCTTGCTCTTGTAGCCTCAGATGAAGGTAATTTTGCCAAGAAAGCTCCCATGATAGATTCTCTTTAGAGTAATATTAAGCCAAACACCTTGAAGGCGTACAACAATAACAAAGCACCAGAGCTCTCAGACATAGAATTCTAAATGCCTCATGAAACTATAAATCCCAGGATGCCAAAGGATGGTACCATGGCCATTCAAGTGCTATCAGAGAGCTAGAATTGCATAAGATGAATTTGTTTGGTTTGGCCAAATGTCTTGGTACAAAACTAGAGTCTTTTCGCTATGTAGGGACAGTATACATAAACACAGGAGAATATACTTATTGTTCCAAAAGATGTGAAGAAGCTATCCAACACTTTTGGAATAAATCCTAATGTGGATTCACCCTTGAACTAGAGGCCAACATCCACCATCATGCAATGGACATTGAAGGAGAGGCCAAGCCCGGTAATATTTGTGTAGAGATCCCTCACCCAAAACATTTTTCTACAGTATGACCCACGCATCCATGGAACTGGTATCTTCAGTTTCATTTATCTACATTCAACAAAATATGTAATCTCTAGACATTGTCAAGGTCCTCTACTGTGGCTCTTCTTAGGCAAGAAGTCCTTCGTTTCAATAGTTTGCTGTTATTCACAGTTTTGCATATCCATGTGAAATCCAGAAACATATCTCCCACAGTACTGTATTTAGAAACACTACTTCCTTCCCAATAACTAAAACAGAGCTGTTCCCATGGAAGTTACTTTAAAAAAAAATATGAAACTCACCAATGTACATAGTATGGGACCATCCACTAGTTTTTGCACTGAACAGACAAGTGCTGAGACACTCCAGAATGGGAGCTAGAATCAACAACGGCAGGATGCTGATCAGATTCATGACTGCTATTGGTATGAAAAAGCCATTCAAATTGAGATTTGAATTTATGGCTTGAAGATAATATCCAGAAGGGATCTGGTTTGAAAGGAGAAAAACTTGGTTTTAATTTTGTGTTCAAAAAGAAAAACATGCTAGTCTATTTCAGCATTAAAAAGTTTGGAATTGATCCAGTACCAACTTTGAGACAAAGATGAACGAAGATGAAAGTTCTAACACAGGCTCTTAAACTGGAATCACAAGGCTATAATAGTGTATAGTTGCCACTCTGAATGTGCAGATTCAACTTTTGCAGCATTTATTACACATGGATTTTAGTAATATGATATTTTCAGGAATCTCTAGGTCTCCCAGTGTGGCTCCAAGGTCCATGTCCATCAGATATGGACCACAGAGTAATTTCAGAGGGCCTAGAGATTACAATAGAGATGTTTACTCAGGTTAATTTTTTTTAAAAAATGGCATTTTCCCCACTTTCATGGGGGTCATGAGCTCATAACCCCAGCATATGTGGTGAGCTGGCTGTCCTTTGACTGGCTTGTGTTGTTTAAATCTGTATTAATACATGGATGATGTACTGCAAATGAAATAGAACAGTGGTTCCCAACCTTTTTTTTGACCAGGGGCCACTTTGACTAGGGTCCACTTGAACAGGGACCCCTTTGACCAGGGCTCACTTTCCAACATTAGTACTGAAAGGGTTACGAATCAGTTATTTGTCAATTTTAGATTCAGTTTGGTTATTTGGGGTGCTGATTCAGAAAATTGCATTGGACAGACTACATCAGCTCTAGTGTCTGATACAAAACATATGCCATCTAGTAGTCACCATCTGCTTGCCCAAAGAAAACCATACTTAATAATCTAGAGCTGATGTAGTCTATCCATTTCAATGGTCAGCTCTGCAGTGGAAATAAAATAAATAAATAGGAAGGAGATTTGTAGACTGGATTTTCGTTCTTGTGGCCCAGGTTGGGAACCACTGGGATAGAAGCAGAAATCAGTCTTGATTGAGATGAAAGGAACAGGCAAAGTGTTTGTTGCAACAATTCATAACATACTTAAACATATAATTTGTGCAAAACAGTTTATAAGTGTGTGTGTGTGGGGGGGGGGGGGTGAACCATCATCATAATAAAATACATGATTATGTACACAGTTTAAAAATTCTTATTACCAAAATCTCCCAAACTCTTCAAATTTAAATTGATATATAAAACTGAGATAATTGCACATTCAGGGCCCTCAGAAATGTTTTTGAGGAGGAGGCTCAATATTGGCAGGCAGGATATTAGTAATTTTACCTACATTAAGGTACTGTATTTGCAAGGGAGGATCCAGTTATTTTCCTCATCTGTTATCATTCTGAAATCCTTAAATATGAAGTCCCTTACAAGCAGAAATGTCTTCCATGTGTTCAGTGGAGCCAATTCCGAAGTAAGTGTGTGTGGAAGAGATTGCAGGCAGCCCTTGTTATTTTTGTGGCCTCAATAATAACAGCCGTCTTACCATTTCTCAGTGCTTGATCATTTACGGCACTTCTGATTTCTAATTTGTAAAGGTGCACAACTACATGGTCTAATTTTGTCCGACCCAGCTTTCGAGCCCCCAGCTCTAGGGTCCATATGCACATTATAGGATAGAGACCGGGGAAGTCACAAAGGCCAACGTGGAAGGAAGAAATAATTAAGGCCCATCTGGAATGGTGGCAGCAGCTTATGGTGCCAATTTGGGGATTTAACAAAAATTAATAGGGAAATCACAGTGGGCACAAGGTTAGGAGGTTAATAAAAAAACACAGGCTTTAGTTTGAATTCTCTGCACAGGTAGACCTAGCCTCTGCTAATTAATTTAATTCTTTAAAAAATTCTCTGAAGCTATGGGCCGTCACCTCATTCCATGAAGGTGAATTCGATAAATAAATTATGTATTTTGTGAAGAAGCAAATACTTTTCTCAGATCTGAAGGAACTGCCCTTCTCCTTCACTTTGAGATCTCCACTCTTGGCATTATGAATGGAGAAGGCGGAGAGAAAAAGGTTGCCATCTCATTTATCTACGGGGATTGGACATGACATTGAGGTATTGCAGGATCCTATGATACCATCATCACTATCGATAATTATCAGTTAATTGGTCAAAGACTGTCAGATATGTTACATCTTGTTCTCTACAAGTATCATGAACCACAACTCCCAAAAGGCTAGGCTGTTTGTAGTTGTAGTCCAAAACATTTGGACTGCTGATATAGTCTACTCTTGCATTATAATCTCGGGTATAATTTTGTCTGGACTGAACTTCAAAATGTAAGAAGAATCCAAGGAACCATTCACTCACCTGCATAACACACATGCGATAGAGGACTTGGAAGGCAAAGAAGGGAAAGAGATGAAGAAGCATCTTGGTGCTTTCTACTTGTGTTTCGCTGTATTGGCCACCATAGTTTTCCTTGGCATGGTCTAGCCAGTTTGCCATGTTCTCCCTGAAGTAGCGGCATTTGACACAACACACCTTCAATGCATTAGTGGCCACACCACAGACTGTAAATGGACAACTCCCTGGAGAAAAAGATCAACAAACCACAACATAGTATTTACAGTGTTGAATATAGTATAAAGTAGACAATGGTCAAACTGCATGAAGAAACAAGAAGGAGATTGATTGGGATAGGGATAGTAGCTTAGACAGGTAGCCATTGCTGCCATTTCTAGGTTTTAAAGGGTGGAGACATGGAACGAGTCAGTACCAACAAGAAGAAGGCACAGCGGTCAACAATTAAAGTGTTGTCAAACTGCATTAATTCTATAGTGTAGATGCAGCCAAAGTTTGATCATGGGGCTTCATTACACCCAGTAAGGCTGCTTTTAAAGCTCTTGATCCCTTCTAGGATCTGGACCAAATTATTTTTGTCCATAACAAAGAATAGATTCCCGTGTCCTAGAAGTATCCGGAAGTAGCTACATAAATTCATTTTTTCAAAATAGAAGATTACTTCAGGACACTTTCAGATTTCTCTCTCTTTCAGTTTTTTCTCTATATAGGGAAAATACATTCATAAATTCGCCTCTCAGCATAATGAAGTATCCACCCCTGGCTTGAGCTGAATGATGGAACAAATCTCACTGTTATTTTTACGTATTTCAAATGATCTAACATTTCACAGATTAAAACTAGGGCATGTGTGGCCAATCAATATCAGAATGTGTTCAAGATAGCAAAATTTAACATTAAGGAAGCTAAGAGATGCTGCAGTAGTTTGCTTTTGCCCATTGGGAATAGCAAGTGTCTTTCCTTTCTCATTGCATGCAGTTTGGAAGAAGGTTTTAATGTGTCTCTAGAACAGTGTTTCTCAACCTGTGGGTCCCCAAATGTTTTGGCCTTTAACTTTCAGAAATCCTAACAGTTGGTAAACTGGCTGGGATTTCTGAGAATAGTAGGCCAAAACACCTGAGGACCCACAGATTGAGAATCATTGCTCTAGAAGGTTCAAGGATGATGATAGTGATGATGATAATGATATTTATTTATACCACACTTTTTCTCTACACAGTGGAGACTCAAAGCAGCTTACATTAAAACCATTCATTATCCCCTTATGCAAGGTCTAATCCTTTCATTTCATGTGTGCTTATTGTTTTGCACAAAAAGTTTATTGAAAGATGTTGAGTTACCTTTTCTATTTGAGGTTCAGAGAACCATGTTTATTTTTTCCATGTTATTTGTGCCCCTGGTATAAAAAAGTTATGTTGAAGGAACCCATCTACCTCAATTACTGAGGTATAACTGCATCTTAGAAGAACTGGCATAATCTTCTTCAAACTTGTTTATAGTAAGATCGCCAAATAATAATAATAATAATAATAATAATAATAATAATAATAATAATAAACAGAGGCACAACTCTGTGGCCCAAGTGATTCATTGGAACGTATGCCTCAAGTACCACCTCCCAGCAGTAAAGAACTGGTGGGATCACAAACCTGCAAAAGTATTGGAAAATGAGCACGCAAAGATACTGTGAGACTTCCGAATCCAGACTGACAAAGTTCTGGGACACAACACACCAGACATCACAGTTGTGGAAAAGAAAAAGGTTTGGATAATTGATGTTACCATCCCAGGTGACAGTCGCATTGACAAAAAAAACAAAAAACAAAAAAACAGGAAAAACTCAGCCGCTATCAGGACCTCAAGATTGACCTTCAAAGACTCTGGCAGAAACCAGTACAGGTGGTCCCGGTGGTGATCGGCTCATTGGGTGCCGTGCAAAAAGATCTCAGCTGGCATTTGGAAACAATAGACACTGACAAAATTATGATCTGCCAACTGCAAGAGGCCACCTTACTGGGATCTGCGCACATCATCCGAAAATACATCACGCAGTTCTAGACACTTGGGAAGTGTTCAACTTGTGATTTTGTCTTACAAAATCCAGCATATCTATCTTGTTCTGTGTCATAGTATGTCGTTGTGTCAATAATAATAATAATAATAATAATAATAATAATAATAATAATAATAATGCCTACTTTATTTTTATAACCTGCCACCATCTCCTCTAGGGTACTCGGGGCGGCTCACATGGGGCAAAGTGCAACAACACAGATTAAAATGAAAATTACATAAAAATGCAATTCACAGTGTAAAAACAGAATAAAAACAACAACATTGTAAACAATAAATAATGACATCAACCGACTACCAGACACAGTTTCTGTTGTCTTCATGGGTGGGTGGACTAAGTGCAGCAATACATGATAGGTTGAGAATTAAAGTGCGTAATCATATGACAGGAGATGATGACTGTAATAAAGTGCAGGATAGATTTTTAATCCCATTTGGGGCTGGTTAAGTAAGAGACTGTCTATTCAAAGGCATGGCTGAACATCCAGGTCTTTGATTCTTTTCAGAAGGTGGGCAAGGAGGGTGCTAGCCTAATCTCCCTGGGGAAGGAGTTCCAGAGTCGGGGGGCCAAGAACGAGAAAGCCCTCTCTCTTGTCCCCACCAGTCGTACTTGAGAGGAAGGTGGGAGTGGGAAGAGGGCCTCCCCAGAAGATCTTAGAGGCTGTGCAGGTTCATAGGGAATACATAGGGAATACATTCTTCATCAGACTGCAGTTATGTGAAGCTGTGGAGAGGACATTGCTAGTTTCTCCAACGCAACTCTATTGTAACTTCCATAGATTCCACCAGACATACCATAGAATTGCCTGTTGGACCTTAGGAAATGCCTAGAGACCATTTTCCCCCAGTGCGAGGAAGTGAAACATGGATATGGGTTCTGTGGCTTACTATATTTTCAAAATGAAGACCTGTTAAATATCATATGTATATCACAATGCTTTAGTATAAGATGCATACTCCTTTCCTGGCTATGTATATGTGCAATTTCTGTTTGGCTCCACATCAGGACATATATAATACACACACCTCTATGCACATATTTATATGTCCCTGCTGGAATCTGGCAACAAAATCACTGAAAGAATTGAGAACATATTTTACAAGCAATATTCCTTTCCCATCCATCCATCTTGACTTAAAATCTTGCCTCTAGTGTTCTTCTCCTCTGACCTTGAGCTAATATATGCTATTCAATTACAGTTCTTTAAAACTCTACATGGCTCTCTAGATGATTTCTTCTCTTCTCCCAATCTTTCGTCAACTTCCAATTGTCAAAATTATAGTGGGATAAAAAACGCAAATGAAATCCTTGCCTGACATATGCATTTTCTGGCAGCGGGTTGGGGTTGCTCGCTTCCTTCAAATAAAATCCAATCATTTCTTTAAGGTCACCTATGGACTTGAATTATTGACTTGGGTGAGAATTCTAGAAGACTCATCTATTGGGAAAAGTCAAAACAAAGTTATCTAAATATTTATTAAGGAGGAGTGGGAAGTGTCCTCTTGGAATGGCATTCATGATAGATCCAAAAATAAAGAATATATTTAAAAACACCCTAGATTTGCTGTGTCCCCCAAAAAACAATGCCATATCTACCAACATTTCCTAAATAAAAAATGGGACTTATCTAGCTAATCAACATCAAATGGGACTAGTTATTCATAAAAAAGAACAGAATCCCACAACCACAGAAAGCTGGAATATTAAAGTAATGAAAATAATAAACTAGGAGAAGCTGCAGCAGATTTCTTTTGCCTGACCCTATTTCTGCAGCCTTTCCAAGCTTGTGTGTCCTCCCTCATTCATGATGTTTGCTATCTTGATGATGAAGAATACGTTGTCCTGATGGCCAGCAATCAAGAGAGTGATGAATTGTCTGATTTGATCATGGTATGTCAGAGAATAACTTTGCCATGTACACAATTTCTAAGGCTACTTGTCTGCAAATTTAGTAGGTTTCAGATTACAATTTTTAAAGCTAGAATGTTTCCCCACCAACAGGTTTGGTTTAAATACACACACCCACATGGATTTATCACATAATGCTTACCTTTTGGTGGCTGGTAAATCATTTCATTGTGTGCCATGTGAATTGTGATCAGAGCCATCAGGACAGAGACAAAAGGAATAAGAAAACCAAGGTTTTTGGCCACGGACTGCTGGATGTATGAAATACTGACAAAGACAATGGCTGAACTTAAATTTACCAGCCAATAAAACCTGAAAGGGAAAGTGCCAAAAGCAGTCAATTTGGGAAGGGATATGAAGAACAATAGCCATCTATCATAATTCACGGAATTTACGTTAGTACTTATCAGTGAAAAGTCAAGAATGTCCCAGACTGCAGAAGCAATAGGATTAGATAGTCTTATTGTTCCAAAGCGTCAACTCTTCTTGTCTACCTATCCCGACCCCACTTTGATATCAGTTCTTCCCAGAATGAAAACAGATCAGCATATTGAGTAACTTTCCTATCTTGGAACAATGCTAGAAATTTGAGGACTGAAGGGGAAATTCATTGTGAGGGTCCAGAATTCATATTGGGAAGATATAATTGTGGGTGATTGGTTATATTATGCTTATTTAAGTTCAAGTATGTATTATTTTTATTTAGTTGTATAAGTTTATTTTGAGATTGCTTTATCCACTGTTTTAATTTGATTTATTGTCTGTTTTTGGCACTGAATGTTTGCCATTTTGTTACTTTTGTTACTTTTGTTGGAAACCGCCCTGAGTTCCCTCGGGTACAAATAAATTATTATTATTATTATTATTATTATTATTATTATTATTATTATTATTATTATTATTATTATTCTCCTGTTTCTTGCTATGTCAAGGTCCCATATATTCAGAATGTGTATACATCCTTTGTTGGACTTCCAGAGCTGTCCAAAACCTTCTCTTTGGGACTATCTCTAGTCTATAGAAATCACAGGTGTATATTTTGGCCACCCAAGGCTCACTGGACACATATTTATTTATTTATTTCCGAGATTTCTACCCCGCCCTTCTCCCTGAGGGGACAATATCCAATTGTCCACATTTGCTCTTAGAGTGATTGAGGATGATTCACTCAAATAGTGCTAACTTAGAAGTATATCCCAGATAGGGAGCACATTTTAAATTGTTTTGATAATAAAAGAACTGAAAATAGCGCATGACATTTTTAGAAGAATTAGAAGAATTTCAAAGCCCGGCAAGCAGTTATTGTTAAAATTATTATTTTTTAATCCTTTATTTTCCTGCTTCTCAGTGCCATATCATTACCTTTTAGTTACTTAAAAGAATGTTGGACATGGCATCCTTATCAGTTGGATACATGGTCACTTAGGAATTTGGCAGGTGGTACATTTGTTTCACAGAGCCTGTGTGGTATAGTGGTTTGAACACTGGCAGAAGGCACAGCATGAACCAATATTTGAAACATGAAGCTGCACATTCTAAAACAGTGTTTCTCAAACTCTGTTCCACCAGGTGTTTTGGACTTCAGCTCCCAGAAATCCCAGCCATCTTACCAGCTGTTAAGAGTTGTGGGAACTGAAGCCCAGGAGGAGCAGAGTTTGAGAAACATTGCTCTAAAAGGAACTAAAAGTTACAATTATACCATGCTATTGTATATACCCAGGCATTACATGGGTTTCGTTGGGACTGCTGCCTACCTACTTTCTCCCTTCTCCCAATTCCTTTCTCTTCTTTCCTGCCTTCTTTCTTTCCCCCTTCCCCTCTCTCCTTCCCTCCCTCCTTCCTTCCCCTCATACGGATGTCACCGTTTGTCCTAGTGACCTCACAGAGGGCCACTTCACCTATCAACAGTCAGTACAATGACATCATAGAGGGGAACTTCACCTAGCAACAGCATTTGTGGTACAGATATACATACACATGGATCTGAAAGACAGTCTTTCTCCTTGATCTCCACTCACAATGTTTTTTTCTTTATTTGGAAAAAGACACTAATTACAAATAATTCACTATTTATACCTAATTCTTTCCAAACTCTATTGCTAGAAACAGTGGGAATGAATTCTCCCTTCTGCGTTGGTTGGCATGAGCCCAAGTCTCGTCCATAGACTCCCCCCTCCCTGACCTGCATAGGATTGCTTTGCCAGATTTCTTCAATCACACTGACTACCATCATTCTAAAATGTTTTTAAAGCCAGGTAATTTAAGATCAGGAATATCTTCGAAGGACTCAAAAGGTCAGGGCACACTCTTTGTATGTCAGAAGCCTGGAAAACAGAAGAATCCCCTAGTTGGAGTTAACTCTGAACAAAATAATCTTTCATCTCTTTAAGAATGACAGTGGATGATTCGCAGAGGTAGCCTGCAGAGCGGAATACAGACGGCAGCCAAAGGAAAGAACAATGACAGCTCCAATTTGAGTGAATTTAGTGCTGCTGAGAACCCTTTGGCAGCTATCAAGGGTGCTAGCAAAGCATCCAAGCACCAGGGATCCACAATTCCCATCCACCAAGGTCACCCTCAAAAGCCCAGAAAATTCCAACTTTTCATGAAAAACAAAAAAAGAAATGTGGCCCATTTCAGATCCGTTTAAAACATCTATAAAATATTTGTAAGAGTGATTTGGTGATGCTTGCCCTGAAAGGATTACTGTGCTTGCAGTAAAGAATCATTTTAGTTTTCTCTTGTCTCTGGAAACAAAAACAAAAAAAACCCTTTCCAAGAAGACTTTACAAAAAGTACCATCCCATTGCCAAAAACCTTTTCTTGATACCTTTTTTTGCATCCTCTTCCCCATCCCATGAAATACTGAGCTGCATGTTTTGTTCTAGAGCTTAGAAAGCTATTTTTTTAAAAAAAGATTTCCATGCTATTCATGTTATTGTTTACAAAATTATTCATTTTCTTATCTTGTTTAAATGTCAAAACTATAATTCACTAACCCACTCATTCATGTTGGATACTTTGGTTCCTTTACAGGAAAAGGCAGGACCAATAAGAATAGCATAAAATCTGAAAAATCCCAGCCAAAACTCTGCTGAAAACTTACAAATGTCCTTAAAGGTCATTTCCAACTTATGACAAACTTATCACAAAGTTTTCAGGGGCTTTGATTGCATGATTTACCCAAGGTTAACTAGTAGGTTTCCAATGGCTGATCAGAGAATTGAACCCTGATCTCCAGATTTATAGTCCAACACGCACACCAATTCCAGAATTACATAGGATGAAGTCGTGATAGTTAAAGTGCTATCAAACTGCTATAACCTTGAAAAGCAGATATAGTCAGGGAGTATATCTGACAACACGATTATGTGATAAGAAAAGCCCAGCTGGATCAAAACAAAGGCCATAGGCACAAGAACATCCAGGCATTTGCAACCTAGGAACACCACAGTTCCATTATACAAAGATTCTTCTTTTTCTATAGCAACACTTCCAAAGGTTAAACATTAATAGGAAAATGATAACACAGAGGTCAAAGCCTGAGATTTATTTAGCACAGCTGGAATCTGTACTTCTCACAGTGACTCAGCTTTTTTTTAAAAAAAAGGAGGGGAAGAGAAGTAAAAATCACACAGAAATTGCCAAAATCAGAGTCTACGGGTTCTTAACCTTTTGGGCAGGTCATGGACTGCTTTAAAAATCTGAGGAAAGCCATGGCCCCTTCCACTCCCCAGGAAAAATGCATTTCAACACAATTTTAAAGATGTTAGTAGGGAAGCCAATATAGATATAGTCCTTGGGTCAGAATCCCTTCAGGCTCATCCAAGCTCTTCTTGGGGATCATGAGCCATAGGTTAAGAACCCCTGATCTAGTGTGGAGATAAAATATTGCCCGCACACCCCAGAGGTATAGACTAAGAGTCTTGATGCTAAAGTTTGAGGATGATTAAGAACAACCATTCATTTTTATACTATGGCTGTAAACCAATGCAATAAACTTTAAACCATCAAGACACATTATCTTTTAAGAAAAGAGAGCTCTTTCTATAATGGTTTTTATAAAACCTTTTATTTTAAAAATACTGTATGAGTCCCATATTTGCTAGGGGGGAATATTCCAAGATCCACCACGGATGTGCAAAACTGGATAATCACGATTCTTGATATACAGTAGAGTCTCACTTATCCAACATAAACAGGCCGGCAGAATGTTGGATAAGCGAATATGTTGGATAATAAGGAGGCATTATGGAAAAGCCTATTAAACATCAAATTAGGTTATGCTCCAAAACATCATGTTATACAACAAATTTGACAGAAAAAGTAGTTCAACATGCAGTAATGCTATGTAGTAATTACTGTATTTACGAATTTAGCACCAAAATATCACGATACATTGAAAACATTGACTACAAAAATGTGTTGGATAATCCAGAATGTTGGATAAGCGAGTGTTGGATAAGTGAGACTCTACTGTACTTGAACTGGAAGCTAACTGTGGAATTGTACTGGAGGACCTAGAGAGGCTCACAAATATTTGGAGTATGGACAAGAAAAAATGGAGATGCCGAGCCTGAGGATAATGGGGTCATGCTGTGTGTGTGTTTTTTAAATGCTTTTAATTGTTTCTCAATTATTTGAAGACAATTTTTGGTCAGTCGAAATGTTTAAATCAACTTTAAACCACTCAAAACTTTGCAAACCCAATTCCAATACATGAAAAGGCATGTTATCTACTCTTGACAAGAATTCCCTTCATTTTAATATCCTTTGCAATTTGAGGATGTGACTCACCCAAGACATCTGGTGGAAAACCCAGATGTAACATTCATATGGGAAAGTATGACCTTCCCAAGGCAATTGTAGGATCTGCAAACTGAATTGCCTAAGTATTTATAGCTTTCAGTAAGGTCAGGCATATTAGAGGAGAAAATCACTCTTGTGTTTTTTCCCAAACGTTTTGCACTGTTCCTGGAATTTAGTTACTTGTAGCATTTCAGGGTATTTAAACATAGTGTTCTTGAGCGAAGCAAGAGACCATGCTAACAGCAGCAGTAGAATTAATAGTGAAAAGAGATGTAGTGAAAGCAGTCAAATGTTATGGAGCACCCAGATGGCATAGTGGACTAAGTGACTTGAAGGTTGGGTTGCTGACCTGAAAGCTTCCAGGTTCAAATCCCACCTGGAGAGCGTGCGGATGAGCTCCCTCTATCAGCTCCAGTTCCATGCGGGGACATGAGAGAAGCCTCCCACAAGGATGGTAAAACATCAAAAAATCAGGGCGTCCCCTGGGCAACGTCCTTGCAGACGGCCAATTCTCTCACTCCAGAAGCGACTCAAGTTACTCCTGACACACACACACAAAAAAAGTCAAAAGTTATAATGTAAGGTCTGACCAAATAATATCATAAGGACATTAGGGAAAACCCTAGTGACATAACCACAATCCAAGTTTATGCCTCAATTACAGACACAGAAGAAGAAGAAATGGAAAGATGCTTTGCTGGAATCCAAGGGGAAAATGTACACCTGCCAAAGTAGGACTTCTTGTTAATCATAAGAGAAAAGTAGGAAACAGAGCAGAATAATAGATAGTAGGGAAATTTGTTCTAGGATCAAAAAACGAATGAGAGTGACTGATTGAATGTTGTGAGACTAAGTGTTTGTTCAGTGCAAACATATTTTTCAAGCTACCAAAAAGATGACAGAATACATGGTTATCACCTGATATTTTTTCGTGTCAGGAGCAACTTGAGAACTGCAAGTCATTTCTGGTGTGAGAGAATTGGCTGTCTGCAAGGACGTTGCCCAGGGGATGCCCAGATGTTTTGATGTTTTTACCATCCTTGTGGGAGGCTTCTCTCATGTCCCCACATGGGGAACTGGAGCTGACAGAAAGAGCCCATCTGCACTCTCCCTGGGTTGGATTCGAACCAGCAACCTTAAGGTCAGCAACCCAACCTTTAAGTCAGCAGTCTTGCTACCACAAGGGTTTAACCCATTGCGCCACTGGGGGCAATATAGAAAGCAAATAGAACTCAAATCAAACCTGATAACCAATATAGACAGTGAATAGAACTCAAATCAGAAGCACAATAAAGAGAAGCTGCGTTATCTCTCTGCAAAAACTAGACCGGAAGCAGAGTGTAGCACAGAAAATAAACTGCTGATGCAAAACAAACAAAAAATGGAATAAAACTAAAGAAGAGTGGCAGGGAGTTGGCCACTAAAAAAAATTTTGTACCAAAATACACAAGAGTGAGGTTATTCTACACTGCAGTAGAAGGACCTATTACATAATCAAATAGAAATAAACATATGATGGAAACAAAAAACCAAAGAACTATATTAAAGAATTGTGTGACCAATTCATTCTAGGAAGAACTATTTGGAGATGAACCTACAATTTTAGAAAGTGAAGTGGGCACTGCACTCAAGGCACATGAAAAATTAGATGGCATATTAGAACAGCTGCTTCAAGCTAGAGAGAGATAGAATCTAATCTAGTTTGAACTAAAATCCACCAACAATATGGAAAACAATGCTTCCCAATTTTCTCCTAATTATCACCTTTTTCAAATGAATGACTGCCATCTCATGATATGTCCAAAACACAATGGCTTCAATTAAATCATCTTGTATAATCAGCCATAATTACATTTTATCAAAGATTAGATTAATGATGTAGACCACACATTTCATTTTCAAGTTCATCTACAACTATAAAAACTAGTTTTTCATCACCTGCCTTTCTTCATGTACCCAAAAAGCCCAAAGCAATGTCCTGTGTGAATTGTCCCAAAGAAACTTTTGATATGCATTCATCTTTCCCCCTTTGTCATCAACACCAGAAAGTGTCGCTTTGATTTTAAGAAAAAACCTCTCTGTCTGAATTGCAAGAACTCTGGCGCTATAAATTCTCCTGAGCAACTGTTCAGCTCCGTCTTCTGCCTTTATTCTCCGGAGTCTTATTTAATCAAAATGATGTTGCTAATTAAGGATTAAAACCCAGAATTGAACGTTTAAAGAGGGATTTTCCCCCTCTTTCCTTTACTCCTTTGGGTAGGTCAATGAGGAAGAATTTGCTTCAAGGAACTAAACAATCTTTTCACCTTCAGTTAGAAGCAGCAATATTTAGGAATGAGCTCAGATATGATCCAAAATGTGCCAGAGAAGGTTGGAAAGAGGAAATTGTTCCCATAGGAGTGCAGTGTGATGTATTTCCATAGCAATTTTATACTATACCTACTGTATTTTCATACCATGTACACCTTTCCATGTAAATCTATAGTAGTATCTTTCAGGAAATAGCACATTGAGGCCTATGCCAAGATCAGAAACCCATTCACACAACAGAATTGTACTGCTGTTATTCCAGTTTAACCGACATGGTCCATCCTATGGAATCCTGGAATTGGCAGTTTAGGGAGGGACACGTCAGTGTGACACAGTGATTTGAGTTCGAATCCTCACTTGGTCCTGAAAGTCCATTGGATGACTGACCAAGTCATACACTCTCAGCCCCATTATGGCTCATGATAAGTTCACTTTAGGGTCACCATAAGTTGGAAATGACTTGAAAGTACACAACAATTTAGAATTCTTAACCAGGGAGTTCCAATGCCTTACCAATTGACAACAGGATACCATAGCATGAACTCATAGCAGTTAAAGTGGAGTCATAATGCTCTAACTGTATAGTGTGTATAGTGTCACATGTCCAATGAGAGCTACCACGAAAGTATCCCACCCTTCTGCTTTTCTGCATGACAAGGCTCTAAGTAGATTACCACTGTTTTCTCTATGTTTTTCAGGATGTGGGAAAGCTGACAGATCAGAGATACGAGGCTGTCAATATACTTAAAAATAAATATATACAGACTGTAATCTCTCCAGGAAAGTATTTCAATTAGGGGTAACTCAAGTGGTAGAAGCAACTTGAATCAGCTTGCTGTCTGTGTGGAGCTCTGGATCTGTCTTTCACGCTCAGTAACAGTTAGTTGTTAATTAACATAGATTCCCTCTTACATGTTATGTGCATGCTGATTACACATTGGTGGAATCCCTGAAAACCTTCATCATTCCCTAGTATTTCATTGAGGATCAAATGTAGTGAGTAAAAGTGATATGTGGGAAACCACCTTGGATATAGTTACACCTGCATGTGAGTTGAGTGTACAGAAACATTTGTAACAAACTAACAGAGCTCATTCATGTTCTAGCATCTCTTCCCTATGATGAAGATAAGAAAACAGTTGGAAAAGGAGTGATGTTTAGTGGACAAATGAAGATATTTGTAATCAGTGACCTAGAGCAGGGTGACTTTTTTGTTAATCATGGGCCATAATTCACTATTTTTCAGAGAACTGGGAATAGGTTGCTTGCCTGTTACTCATTGCTGGGAGTATTTGCTGACTTATGAGCGAGAGAAGTAGTTTCAAGTGGGTTGCTGCTTTATGCTGGACCTGGGAAAGGGCTGCTCTTCATTTTTCTCAAAATTCCTCATGTGTATTATGTGAATTAGCCACTTGAATGAAACTAGAGGACATTTCCCTTCTTTTCTCAATTCCATAATATTAAAAGTAGGTGATCCAGCATGCCGAAGTGATTTGAGCATTCAACTATCAGAAATAACTTGAAGGCACACATTAATAAATAGTAAAAGTAATTGTAACATTAGTAACAGACAACTTATAGAGTAGCTTTTTGGACAGTAAACTTATAAATAAAATAACTCTTTTGACAAATGACAATAAAGGTCCATGTGTCTACCCTACATTTAGCTATGGACCTTACTGAGTAGCTCAACATTTACAATCCAAATTCTTTGTGACATTCAATTGTACTTGTTACAGATTTAAACTACACTCCTATGCTCAATCGGTTGTGGTTGTTGTTGTTGTTGTTGTTGTTGATCTTCAAATTGTTTCCAACCTATGGTGACCCCAAATTGAACTTATCATGGGATTTTCTGGAACTGAGAGCATGTGAATTGCCCAGAGTCATCTATTAGTGGGTTTTCATGGCCATACAGGGATTTGAACCTAGGTCTCCAGAGTCATAATCCAGTATTTAAATCTCTACACCATGCTGACTCATATTTGGATGTAGGATGTAGGCCCCACAGAAATAAATGGGGCATATTTTTTCAGTATCTAGAACACACATGCCAATTCCGGCCCATTATTTTATGTGGCCCATGAGGCTTTCAATGCCAGGGTAACATAGTTACATGTATACAGTCTTACAATTACAAATAGTCCTTTGGAGGCAACCATAAGACTGTTGTGGCCCTCAGTGAAAATGAGTTTGGCACTCCTGTTCTTGAACTACAATGTTAAAGATCTGCTTCCATCCAGTAGTTGATTCCCAGATATTGCTGGACTTCATTTGCTGGATCCTTTACCACTGGCCATGCTGATTAGCATTTCTGAGGAATGTCCTAACAACCTTGATTAAGAGCCACTCGCCTAAATACTTCATCTTTAAGAAGCAAATAAAAAGGGACAGAAAAAAAGAAAACTTGCACAAGTTCTTGCAAAGAGGGGGTGCTAATGATGATTTAATATATCCATGGATTGTAATTAATTGCCCATGTCCTTTCTGATTGCTCATTGCCTGTTGTTAATATCAGAATGGAAACTCTTCCTGTTGCCCATGGAGAATTTTCTCCTGGGGTTAATAACTGGTATATATAAATGGGAATGTGATTTTAATCAGGACTGCAGCAGGGCAGGAAAATATCAAACTTCTTCTTCCAGCCTTTGTGCTCTCCAGGAAAATCAGAACCCACACACATGCCATTAATTTTTCCTCTTTAGCTTAAAACAAAATTTAGCATGAATCAGAGGATGGTCCTCTATTTGAAGGACTGCCAAAAGACGTGTGTGTATGTAATTTTCCATAGCATTCACATACACACATTTGTATACATGTGTGTGCACAAAATACACCATCTACAAAGGGCTGAAATGTTAGGAGGAGAGAGAAATGGGAGATATATTCCTTAACATCAAGTATTTTGATTATGATCTATTGAGAAGAGATGTGTGTGAAATTCTATCAGACACTGCTGGATGTTCTTTGAAATTTCAGAAGTATCAGCAGTCAGAGTAACATTTCTTTAGATGAAATATGGCATATTCAACGACCAAGATATTCCCTATGATACCCTAACCCATGCTTATTCCTCCATTGCAACAGATACTGACCAGTTGAAAAATGACAGGCGCTCCTTTTGACCCGTTTCATCAAAATTATACAGGCGGAGAGGACACACTAGGGCCCTTATTCCTCCTGAACCAAGACAGGTGGCAAGCAGTCCAATGTAAAACAGTGCCTTTTGTTCCCTCTTTGGCAAGGTGTGAAGCACATAGCGTTTGTCTATGAAAAAGTCTTCAAATGGGAAGGCAACAACAGGCAACAGGGCTGTACCTGCAACAGGAGAGATGGGCACATGAGACTGAAAGAAGGGCAGCATTAAATGTTATAAATGAAACCAGATTTTGGAAAAGTTACTTTGGAGTAAAAATCCCAGAATCCCATGGCAGCAAAGTTGTAGTCAAAAAAATAGCATTTACAAACTTTAATGCAGCAGTTCCCAACCTTTGGTCATCTAGGTGTCATGGATTTCAGCTCTCAGAATTCCTGACAGATAGCAAAGTTCTCTGGGGCTTTTGGGAGTTAAAGTACCAAACCCTTTGAGGGCTATAGGTTTGCAATCACTGTCCTAAAAAAGAATGTATTTTTTTTCATAGGGTTACCAAACTAAAAACTGGAGAAAGCTCTTGTAGCTCTAATGCAGGGAAATTCATTTTCGCCACATCACCACATTACATTTATGGTTGCCTTCAAAGGGACATTTTAAAATTGTATACATGTAAAAATGTTGCCCTGGCATTGAAAGTCTTGAGGGCTACATAAAATGATGTGGCATTTCACAAATGAGATCTAATGTTTGTGTAGAAGAGGGAGTAAACAGCACCTACTGACATCCACTTCTTCACAAATATTAAAAATACAGGAGCCCTCTCTAGTTTACAGTCTGGCAACTCTATGAAGGGGGCAGATGTACACCTACTAACCATATAAAAGGCTAAATCCAGTTTTGGTCACAATAAAAGTGGACTCAGTGAAATTAATGGGACCTCCATTTGCCAACCCTAATAAGTACCATTCATTTCAGTCAAAAGGTCTGTTCTCTGTCTGAAACTCTCCAAATACAATTGGCCTTTAAGTCCCACTGCCCCATAGTGAGGAATCCTCAGACTTGTAGTTCAACAATCTCCAAAAAGCTGCATGATTCTCACATATGATTTAACCCAAAGCTTGTTAAATCTCTACCTGTTTCTATGAAGCGATAGTTTCAACCTCACATTATTGTTTCTCTAGCCGGAAATAGACCATCCTCCCAACCATACTGCAGAATTACAGCAGTAATTGACACCACTTTGACCGCTGTAGCTTAATCCTATGAAATCCTGGAATTTAAACTACAAATCCCAGAATTTTATTGCATAGAGCTATGACAGTTAATGTGGTGACAAACTGCTATGATTCTGCAGTGCATACTGCCCATGGCGCTATAAGTGCTTTGTTACTTGCAGGCACTTCCATTTTGATATAGGAGCACCAGATTTTAGGAAGCCATGGTCTGAATACACTTTGCATTACAAACAACTATCAGAGAACAGCACAATAAGGTATAACTTACCTATAAAATGCAACAACACACAGATATATACCAATTTGATCCGTCCCCCTGGACTTTCAGCCAACCAGCCGATCAGAGAAGGGGTCACCATACAGGCACCTGAAAAGCAAAGGTTGATCATGGCTGCCTGGTAGTTGTGGTAGCCAAGTTTGATGGTGCAGAAAAGGATCATGTTGCAGACAATGCCAAAAAAAGTGAATTTTTCACACAAGTCCACTAGGACAGCATAGAGCATCACCTGGATCTCTTTCTGAAACTTTGAGCAAACTTGTTGGGTTTGAGACTTTCTCCTCTCCTTCCTGGGACTGTTGTTCAGATGTTGTGGGTCCTGAATGAAACTGATGCCTGAGGGAGGCATGACAATTCGATCAACCAGATAAGCCAAGCTTAGAGCGACACAGGTTTTGTGAGCTGTACACTTCAGCAGCGACCCTCTCCTGCAATTAACCCACAAGTGAGACATTTGTGTTAAATTCCACACATTGCTGTGACAATTCTCAGAACTTCTCTTATATTTCTGCTTTCAGATCCAAGACCTCAATGGTAACTTATGTGAGAGCACAACTTGGGTGGCAACCAATCTGTTTAATTAGCTTGCTATGTGGCAAATGCAATCTTGGCTCCTTCCCACCGGCAAACAATTGCCTATTAAAATGATGTGAATCCAATACCATGTGCAACAAACTTTATCTGCCTCTTACAGATAAAGGTTTAAATACCGATGAAGTCTAAAGCACCTCAGCAAAATTCTAGTATGAGGATCCAGAAAATGATGCGGGGCTAATATTCCAATGTTTTAATTAAGCAACCGCAAATAAAACTGGAAGCAAAGAGATAAAGACGCAAAGGATACATGTTAGCAGATGAACAATAGCTTATCATTATTACATTTTTGGTTATTCTGGAGTTCAATTCAGATAAAGAAGTTAATTAGAGAGGGAAATATGGGCCACTAGATTTAAGTTTAATAAGTAGTATCCCCATCAATTCACCTTCTTCCTTATAATTACAATGTATTCATGAAAAAGTTGGGAGCGGAGATGAGGAAAATGTTCAGGGGATATTCCAAGCCAAGTTTTTTTCCCTTGCTTGTAACTGAATTTGAGGGCCTTTCTGGGAATTTACCTGGACTACCTAAGAATGGGAAGCGGGTAGACTAGGTTGGAATGGGGTGAACTTCCAGATGGTGTTGAACTGCAACTTCCAGCATTCCTCAGCATTGACCATGCTGTCTAGTATAATGGAGAGGCAGTCCAGCAGTGAACTAATGTGGTGTAGTAGCAAAAGGTATTAGCTGGGTGTCAAATAGCAATCCAATAGAACACAGTTGGAGTCCCCACTCAGCCATGGAAAATCTTGACTTGTCTTGTGCAGGTCACACTCTTTCAATCTCAGGAAGTCAATGGCACACCTCATCAGAGTCATGTCTGACTCTGGGGGTTGATGCTCATCTCCATTTCTAAGCCGAAGAGCCGACGTTGTCCATAGACACCTCCAAGGTCATGTGGTTGGCATGACTGCATGGAACGCTGTTACCTTCCCGCCGGAGCGGTACCTATTCATCTACTCACTTTTGCATGTTTTTGAACTGCTAGGTTGGCAGAAGCTGGAGCTAACAGCAGGTGCTCACTCCGCTCCCCGGATTTGAACTGGGGACTTTTCGGTCTGCAAGTTCAGCAGCTCAGCGCTTTAACACACTGAGCTACCAGAGGCTCCAACAGTACTTAGAGGGCTATACATTTCCCAACCCCAAGGTGGAGGAATGAGGGTTTCACAAACACTAGATTCTCATGTCTACCCAGCCCTGCTTTCTCAGTCTGACTTTTAAGCATCTGCTCTGACTGGGTACTCTACCTGGAGTTTATAGTTTGCTGAGATACATAGAATTCTCTCCTAGAGAACTCTAGGCCCATTTCCTTTGAACGATAGCTCCTTGATTTAATACTCAACCTCTTTCTTCTTAGGGCATCCTGGGTGCAGAGGACTTCATCACAATTATGGAGCAGAGAATGCTAAGCACCACCATCAACTACAGACTCTAGTATTCCATAGGATAAAGGCATGGCAGTTAGAGTGGCATTAAATTTCTATAATTATGTAGTGTGGATGCCCCTTTGGGAACTGCAGTTCTAATTGTATGCTCTTGTGCTCTCTCCCAGGACTTTGCAAAGTAAGGAAAGGACAAAAAGGCATATTTAAGCAACTCCAAATATCCTCACAATAAGACAATTGCGTCCCTACTCTCATTCCCTAGGAAAGAGCTGGCAAAGCTACCTCTGGGGTATTCCTTACCTAAGAAAACACTATAAAATTCATGGGGTCAGCATAATTCAATAGGCACACATACACACAGGGAGATATATACATATATACACAAAGTGAAGTGATTCAAGGAATCTAGAAGGCTCACTGACCTCTCCAATTTTAAATAGCATTTTAGGTTAATCTCTAACAGCCAACAGTAAGAAATAGGAATGGCAATACCTCTCCTTTTTATCCTTTGTAGCTTTTACAAAAAGATGACTCCATTATAGAGAACCCAGCCCCAAAGTACTTTTCTGGCATTAACCTGGAGCTTATAAGAAGAGATAGAAGTCAATTTAGAGCATGTTTAGAAACCTGGGGCTGGGACAGATAGCTGCTTCTGCAGATTTCAAGTAGCAGTCTCAAATAGTAGTTATAACTATAACCTTTCTTACCTGTCTTCTTTCCCTTTTCTTGCTTCTGCAAAAGGGAGGCTTCTATTCTTAAAGGAGTACTGCAAGACACCGAGCCTTGAGATGACTTATTCTATGGCCCAGGAGTGGGGGAGATTTAAGGAGAAATCCAATATATGCTTTTTTGGGAGTAAATCCGTTGGTGTCTGCTTCCCTGTCAACATGCAAAGGTCAGAGCATAGTCACCAAACACACAGCATGAAGACCCTGCAGTCAGAGGGCTGGGCTGAATAACCCTCAAGAGGTACATTTCCCATTTGTAGCCCACGGTCTCTATGGTAATCCCGCATCTTAAAACCATTCACATTTATTGGAAAGCCAAACAATTTGAGGAAAGTGGGGTTTACATTTTTTAAAGTGAATCTGCATGTATTTGTTGGATTTATTGTGCTTTCAGGAAGAAGGATTATCTCTGTGTTGCTATGTTCTTGAAAGGTCCACATGAGCTGAAGAAAGTATACAAATGGGGTATAGGTCAGTCAGAAGAGACAAGATAGTAAATGCCGGAAAGAGATAGATATGCACTAAGGTCTTCTTGTTTGGTTATGGGAAATCTTTTGGGCAACATTGATTTTACTCACTAAGAAAATATCTCATATGGGTTTTTTTGTGCTTCTTTGTAATCTTTAGGACTAGACACCCAAAGATATAGGAGCTGAGTCTCATGACACCAGTTTCACAAACAGGTATGTAATGATGGTCACATTTCTCTTCTTCCAACCCAGGTGTATCCATCTCACATAATTATAGCAGTTTGATGCCAGTTAAAATGTCATGGCTCCTATGGGAATTCTGGGATTTGCAGTTCAATGAGATACTTAGGATTTTCTAGTGCACTTCCCTGAAGAGCAGTCTGGTAGAGACTTCCAAATATCTCATCGAACTATAAATTCCACGGGATTAAGCCATGGCAGTTAAAGTGGCATAAAAGTGTATAGTGTAGCTATACATTTCAACTCGGGGGTTTTTTTTTCAGTCCTGGGATTTTTCTAAGTGCTAGCAAAAAATAAAGATGGCAAAAAAGAGATGTAAGACTGTTTCGGGAACTTGGAAAAGTTGCGTTTTTTGAAAAACTCTGACCATGATTGCTAAGGGATTTGGAGAACTACTGTCCAAAACATAACTTTCCCAAGATTTGACCATTTCTAGGTGACCACAGGACAATGAATGTTTCAAATTTTATAATAATAATAATAATAATAATAATAATAATAATAATAATAATAATAACTTTATTCTTATACCCCGCCCCATCTCCCCGAAGGGACTCGGGGAGGCTTACATGGGGCCATGCCTGGACACAACAGTATAAAATCAGAGCAAAAACAACAGAGCAAATCAACCAACATGCTTCTTTATACATTTGAATAAAGGTAAGGAAGGGAATTTGAATCGCTGCTGGGTCAACAGCAGAAGACTAAGGTTAGCCTATTGTAAATCTGCCCTGTAGTAACCCCATATACCAAATGGGCCTGGAACACATCTGCACTGCTAGGGTGTCTTAAATCTCATTTCCTCCATTTCTCTGCTGCACTTAGCTAGTAGGCTTGAGCAATCCACGTAAAAATTGATTCTAAACTTGCTTCAAACGTAGGGGGCGCTAGCGTTTCGTTTCTGATGTAATTTCCGAATTTAACGAAAATTCGTTAGTTTCAAAAGTAATTCGTTAATGGCGGACGCACATGCGCTGTGGCCCAAAACAGCCCAGGAGGGGGGGGAGTAAGATACCCAGCCAATGTGCACTTACTGCACTAATGTGCAAGAAAATAAAAGGGAAAAATACAGCCCCCCCTTTGCCCAAGTTCTATTTGTGTGGATTATGGGAATTGCACCGTTTGCCAGACTTTGCAAGCATTGATAGGAGTAAGATACCCAGCCAATGTGCACTTACTGCACTAATGTGCAAGAAAATAAAAGGGGAAAATACAGCCTCCCCTTTGCCCAAGTTCTATTTGTGTGGATTATGGGAATTGCACCGTTTGCCAGACTTTGCAAGCATTGATAGGAGTAAGATACCCAGCCAATGTGCACTTACTGCACTAATGTGCAAGAAAATAAAAGGGGAAAATACAGCCTCCCCTTTGCCCAAGTTCTATTTGTGTGGATTATGGGAATTGCACCGTTTGCCAGACTTTGCAAGCATTGATAGGAGTAAGATACCCAGCCAATGTGCACTTACTGCACTAATGTGCAAGAAAATAAAAGGGAAAAATACAGCCTCCCTTTTGCCCAAGTTCTATTTGTGTGGATTATGGGAATTGCACCGTTTGCCAGACTTTGCAAGCATTGATAAGCTTAAGAGAGCCAGCCATTTGTGCAGTGCAAGAAAATAAAAGGGCTACAGAAGTGATTTTTTACCTGTGGCTCTTGAAATTATCTGCAGTGTTGTATTCATGTTACTTGCTCTGTACTCATTACAAGTAGTTCTGCTGGTACTGAGGGATGAGCTAGTGAGAAAGAAACCCTCTCTCTCCAGATCCCTGGGCCGAATGAGCCACGAGGCTCCCTGCAGTTTTCATTCAGGACGTACAAGCCCCTCCCCTGAGTTAAACGTGCTCTCCGATTGGCCACAAGGTGGAAACAACATGCTAAGTTGCCCCAGTGCACTGAAACAAGTTTGGGTGATTTGCAAATGCTTGCTTACCTAACGAAAAAAACCCGACGACATCAGAAAAATTGCCTATCGCGGTTCGAAACCGCGAGATCCACACGACGGGATAATGCGATTCGAATATCGCTTCAAAAGCGACAAAACAAACGAATTACTAACGATAAACGGGGAAATCGAATTTTTTGAGCAAGCCTGTTAGCTAGATATCACACTCTGGAGTATCTCCATATTTTGTTAAAAGTGGGGCAAAGACAGATTAAATAAAATTTAAAAACCCGAGGCACTCACTGGAAGCCACTGTGCATCACGGAAATCACCAGCAGTCAATTTGGGGTGAGTCTGGGATTTGAGGTGTAGATAAGTCCCAAGTCAAATATAACTCCTGGTTCTAGTCTGGATGCTCATGCTTTATATTGGCAACAAAGCATTAGGAAATTCCCCATCTTAAATGGTGCTTTCACTACTAATAAGGAGCAGAGGCTGGATGGCCATCTGTCGGGGGGACTTTGAATGCGATTTTCCTGCTTCTTGGCAGGAGGTTGGGCTGGATGCCCCTTGAGGTCTCTTCCAATTCTATGATTTTATCTCTCTTCCTCCCAATGCACAATTAAAAGAAAAGCTTGCACCCAGATTTTTAAAGTACCGTATATACTTAAGTATAAGCCGACCCGAATATAAGCCGAGGCACCTAATTTTACCACAAAAAACCTGGGAAAACATTGACTCCAGGATAAGCCGAGGATGGTAAATTTCAGAAATAAAAATAGATACCAATAAAATTACATTAATTGAGGCATCAGTAGGTTAAATGTTTTTGAATATTTACATAAAGCTCAAATTTAAGATAAGACTGTCCAACTCTGATCAAATCATTATTCTCATCTTCTTCAATGTCAATGTGCTTATGTATCCTTTTAATAATAATAAAGTAATATATGTAGTAATAATAATAATAATAATAATAATAATAATAATAATAATAAATACAGGAAAATAATACATGTAATAATAAATACAGTAAAATAGTAAATGTAATAATAATAATAATAATAATAATAATAATAATAATAATATCAGAGTGAAATAATAAATGTATTAAGAGTAATAATAAAAATAGAGTAAAATAAATGTAATAGTAGCAACAATAATAGAGAAAAATAACAAATCTACCATATATTCTCGAGTATAAGCTGACCCAGATATAAGCCAACCAGGACCCTCACCCGAGTATAAGCTGAGGGGGGCTTTTTCAGTCTTAAAAAAAGGGCTGAAAAACTAGGCTTGTTCTCGAGTATATACAGTTTCTTCCCTGCCTTAATTATACCAGTTGCTCTAAGGAGGGCAGAGAAATGGAGGTATCTGGAGCCGGCAAGCTACTTCCTACAATTTGACTTTATGGGCATTTACTCAAAAGTATGGTCTAGTGAGTTCAAGGGGGCTTGCTCCCTACTAGTTAGTGCTGGCGAACAGCTCAGTGTTTCACACATTTGAAGGCCATGTAAACAAATCATATTTTTCGATTAGCAACCTCTCTGCAGTGAAGATTGTTTAGCAGCCAAAATCATATAGCAGCATATTTTTTCTATCAATCATGTGTAGGCACAGAGCTGCCAGACATTTTTTATTTTATTTTTATTTATTTATTTATTTGGCAAATCTCCTGTACCTTTAACACCTCTCTTGACAGGCAGCTAGTGAAAAGATTTCTCCATAACAGCTATCTTATTACAGGAGGCAGACACAATGTATGATAGCTGTGAGGGTCCGCAAAAGAAGGCAAACCAAATCTACAGAAGGGTACTATATTAAGACCAAAGACAATAATTGTGGCTTTTTCTTTCTTGAGGTGGACAGAGAGCCCTGACGGATCCTGAAATATTGTTCCCTCCTTGGTGACATTCTGGTTGATGTTAAAAATGTTACTGCACTACTATAAAAGTCACAGAAGTTCTGGTAGACAGTGGTTCTTAACCTGTGAGTTCCCAGGTGTTTTGGCCTACAACTCCCAGAAATCCCAGGCAGTTTACCAGCTGTTAGGATTTCTGGGAGTTGAAGGCCAAAACATCTGGAGACCCACAGGTTGAGAACCACTGTAGTAAAAGAAGTACAGTCCGCCCTCCACATTCACTGGGGTTAGGGGTATAGGTCCCATGTAAAAGTGGAAAAACTTCAAAGAAAGAAATTGCTACTTTTTATCTTAGATAACACATTTCTGGGAATTTCCACATCTGCTCCATGCTGTTCTTCAGCCAAAAGCTGACCATATAAGCAGAGTGGAGGACCTAGAGATTCCTGGAAGAATGTTCTCTCCAGAAATCTCTACATCCTCTTGCATGACTGGAGGAAGTTGATCATAGTGTGACCAACAGATTCCTAAAGAGAACATTTTAAATCAAATCCATGAATAATTAAAACCACTAATGTCAAAAGCCTCAATGTAGAGGGACAGCTGCAGCTGGCGGACCTTTCTGCAGAAAAGGGGAGAAATTGTGAACCATACATACACACACAGAGCCAAAGTTCTCATGCCTTCTGCTGTTTCCAAGATGAAAACTGGGGCATACGTGACCAGAAAAGGTCAAAGTGTGGTCAAGATTGCAAAAGATACTACTGAGGAAACCAGAAAGATCAGGTATGCCGTAGCTGTTTGCTTTTGCCTGAACCTATTGAAGAGGTCTACCAGTACTTTAAAAAATCTCATTTTTTCCTTTTATTTCTGAGAATGCAAAATAATCTGCATTTTGAAATGGATTTTTTCTTTAATATATCCAAAGATTGATATCCATGTACGAAGGAACAATCTTTGGATTCACAGATTCCCTGTTGTTTCTTCCTTTGGCTGGCTCAGACTAACTTACACTACATTAAATGCCCAGCGTGCAGTTGAGACTTATATTTTTGATACTTTAAAGTAACCACACATAGGAAGGATCTGTGGTGCGTGGCTTAATGGTAATTAGAACTCTCAATTTCCAGCTGAAATTGAAAACCCCTTAGAAAGCAAACAAACAGTGGCGCAATTGGAGACTGTTTAGGCTTTGTTCAGGAAGAGTTGAGCTAACTTCCAATGCAAAGTTCTCCTTTGAGAGAAGTGATTTTATTCAGGACTGAATGAAGGCAGCAGAAGGTTAAATGCATCCCATGTCTACTTTAATTTCATATTAGCCTCCCCAGCTGATGTAGTTTGCTTTTTATAAAGAAAGAGAACAATAATTGGAATGAAAAAAGAGAACCTACAGGTTAAATGTGAAGGTTGCAGCAGTTTCCTTTTGCCCGAGCCTTCTTTTTTCCCCTTGTTGAGTTAATGGAGTACTAACTGCTTCTGAAATTTGGACTCAGTTTGCAGCAGTAGAAATAAGTTGAGGACAAAAGGGGAAAGTGGAAGTAGCAGACCTCTGACTGATCATTCTTGAGAATGCTCAACTACATAGGAGTCTTTGTAATCCACATTTCAAAGGTCCATCAGTGAGGGGCCAGGAGCAATTGGACCATTTATAATCCATCCCTGTCTACACTGCTACTCTGAATGCCTTAAACTACTTTCTAGAGTCAGTCTGGTGTAATGTCTGAGACCATGGGTGCATCTACAATGTAGAATGAATGTAGATTGACACTGTTTTAACTGCCCTTGCTCAGTGCTCTGGAATCCAGGGATCTGTAATTCTATGAGGCTCCAACACTCTTTGACAGAGAAAGTTAAAGACCTTGTAAAACTACAACTCCTAGGGTTCCTTATCATTGAGCCATGCCAGTTAAAGTGGTGTCAAACTGCATTAATTATATAATGTAGATGCACCCCTTAAATTCTAGGAACGAGACTTCAGATCCACATTCAGTAATCAAACTCACTAGGGGACTTTGAGCAAGTTACACTCTCTCAGTGGAAGTCAATGGCAGACTTCTGAAGAAGAAAAGCTTATCAAGAAATCCTTGCAATAGATCTGCTTTAGAGTCACCATAGGTTGGAAATGACTTGAAAGCACACAGCATCCACAAACCACTTTCAAGACTTCTAAACTCTCCAACTCTCCCAGTTTGGCAGGGATAGTGCTGATTATATCTCTATCATTTCACATTTTCCAGCTGCTACTAAAAGTTTCCCAGTTTCTCTCTTCTCCTGCATTCCCCTTATTCTCTGCTTCCTTGAATTGCTGCAAACAAGTCCAAAAAGAAGTTGACTATTAGAATAAGGGAGGGAAAACGGGCTCATGCGCTTCCCAGAAGGCTCAGGCAGAAGCAAACTGCTGCAATCTCTCTCAACTTGTCTGTCCCTCCTTATTAATAACTTTTGCCATTTTGACCATATTTTGATGTTGCCAGATAACATGTGTCCCAGTTTTCATCTGTGAAATGTTGGAGGCTATGCAATAGAAAATTACAATCTGGCATATATCCACATTCAACAAATGTTTAAAGCCTATTAAAACACCCAATGAATGTTTTTGGCCGTATTTTGCCTGTCCTTTTCACTGGCACCTGCTTTATTCTTCTATTTCTTCTGTCACTCTCTCTTTCTCTTAAAGCCTCAGCCCAAATGTATATAATTATATCTGCGCAGGCAGTTTTTCATATGTTCCCAGGCTCTTGTCTTATTGCACCTATTTGACGGTTTTATAATTCGGAGGTAATTGCATTGCAATTATTTTTCATGATGCATGGTGAATTTTATATTGCGTAGTTGGCAGATATTCTTTATGACGTTGTTTTGTCTAATGGGTAAATTAGACCTAGTTCTATCATATAGAAAGATGGCTTTTTAGACACTCCTATGACAACTATAGATTGGAGAAAGCACTTAAGAATATTTTCCCCTTACCTGCAAAAAAGGAAAAAAAGTAATTAGATGATCTAGGAGGGTCTACAGCTTTCAGTGTTCAATTCCAGATGTCTTCTGTCTACAATTTCCAGAAAACACCTGGCCTTAGTCAGCATTTAAGAGTAACGAGTTACACGTAATGTAGATATCAACAACTAATTACTTTTTGGGACTAATGAGAGTGCAATGAAACCATATTTGAAAACCAGCACAAGTTAAGAGTTAAGATAATTGAGAAAGGATTACTGAAAAACTATTTCTAATTACTTTCAAAAGTGCTTTGAAAGCTAGCACAGCAGGTTAAACTGCCAGCTACAGAAGATCTTGTCGACCAGAGGGTTGGCAGTTCAAGCCGCTGGTTGAGGTGAGCTCCCACCGTCAGCCCTAGCTTCTGCTTACCTAGCAGTTCAAAAACAGACATGTGAATAAATAGGTATTGCTTTGCCAGGGAGGTAAAAAGGCACCTCTGAAAACATGCCGGCAATTCGATCAGGAAGGCATCCATGAACAACAGGCTCCTTGGCATAGAAAAATGAAACAACAGCACTTCTCCATGGCCAAGTCGAGCACAGCCTCCAGATGCCAGAGATGAAAAAAAGAGGGAAGCCTTGCCTCTGTTTATGTACTGTCTGTCTTTGTGGTTAATTGTGTAACGGCATTGAATGTTTGCCATATATGCACCTTGTAATCCGCCCTGAGTCCCCTCAGGAAGATAGAGCGGAATATAAATAAAGTATATTATTATATGTACATAAATGTCAATATTCCCAAATCCTCCAAATCCACAACACATCTGGTTCCAGGCATTTTGTATAAGGGACAATCAACCTGTATTGCTAATGGGCTACTCTTCAAATACAACAAGTAAAATAAATAAAATTCTTAAGGAGCTTTCCAAGCTGTTCTGATAGCTCTGGTCCAAAGGAAGACTTTCAAGTTAACAGTATTATCTTCAGGTTTGTGTTTAAAGATACGAAATATCATACCATTGTTTTTGAAGGCTGTGTTTTATTTTTTGATGGGTATGATTTCCAAAATAATAAATAAATAAAAGATATGTGTTCATCTGAAATGTGCATTTTTTTCAAACAATCCAAAGCAATTGAAGCATAGATAAAACACAAGAGCAATTTATTGCTTTTAGCACAAATGCTTTATAATTGGTTATATTCTTGTCAGCTCTGTGATTGAATGAAATGGATAGATGCATATTTATTTACCAGTCCTTGCACCATGTAATCAGCCTGATCCTTACCATGTTTACTCCAAACTAAATCCAATTGATTTGAATAGGGCTTATATTCCACCAGAGCTTGGGAGAGGCGACCTTAGGGATTACAACTCCCAGTATCCCTCAACCAAGGTGCCCAATGCTGCTTAGCTTTCACAAGGTTGCTCTGTCATAGGACTTTAAACCATGATCTTCCTTGGCACCGTATGTGCACCTATACAACATTAAAGTCTCAATAGCAGTGGTTCTCAACCTGGGGTCCCCAGATGTTTTTGGCCTTCAACTCTCAGAAATCCTAACAGCTAGTAAACTGGCTGGGATTTCCCCAGGTTGTAGGCCAAAAACATCTGGGGGCCCCAGGATGAGAACCACTACTCTATAGTATATGTACACCCAAGGGACTAGGGATACATCTACATTGCCGAATTAGTGCAGTTTCTCATCACTTTCACTGCCATGACTCAATGCTATGGAATCCTGGAATTTGCAGCTTTAAAGGGTTTTCAGTTTTCTTTATGAATAGTTTTGGTGTCTCACTGATCTATAACTCCCAGGATTCCATAGCATTTAGTTATGGCAGCTAAAGTGGTGTAAAACGGCATTAATTCTACAGTGTAGATGCGGCCTAAGACTGGGTTTCCTGCATAGCAGCATTTCAATCATGGAATTCGCTCCCAAGGGAAGTCAAGCTGGTCCCATCATTGCAGAGAAGGCAGTCAAAATAATATTATTCACGTTGACATCTGAGTAGCTTGAGTTTCCACCACTCAGTTGTAAACCCCACTTAGCCATGGAAACCCACTGGGAGACCTTGGGCAGCCACTCTCTCTCAGCATCAGAAGAAGGCAATGGCAAACCTCTTTTGAATAGACACATAACAGCTGCTAATTAAATAATCAATTAATAAGCTCAAGCTAAGTAAACATAGACATAAACTCACAAATAATGTATTGTATTTGAGTAAAGCATACATCATCACAACATTCTGCATTTTAGATAGTTTATGTGGTACCTTTCAAAGAAAAATACTAGCCAATTTCCACAAGAGTAAGATACTCGAATGGGATTTGTGAGTTTGTTTGTATTATTTCTGCAGCTCATTATTATGATGCAGCCAACCAAGGCAGAGAGCAATTAGCACAATTTCCCAATTCAGACAGAAAGAGGTAATTGATTATTTCAAAACTCATCCCCAATATGACAACGGCATCTGGCGTTCACGTTTCAGTAATATGATTGTATCCCATCAATTCTGAGAGAATCCAAATGCGTATTCCAATAATGGTTAATATATGCAGAAGATCAACAATAAAAACTAGTGTCGGACTCTGTTGCCTTGTAAAAAGGAAGCATGCCAGCTTGTGAATATTGGGTTGGTAGTAGAGTTTTTTGGGATGTTGGACCCTTACAGCAAAGGAAGGAGACTGGTTCTGTAAGAGCTTTGGCACCAAAGTAAATCAAATCTCTACCATGTCCTACTAAGACCCGCCTTTTTGATAAGCAAGAGGTGGCCAAGCAACATTTCAGTGATCTGCTTGACAAGGTCATTTGTATTTTATTTTACATTGTATTTTATTTAAATCTTAGCTTCTAATTTATTAGTTAACTCCTAACTAACTAGATGAAAGTTTCCGTAACTGTATGGAGCTGTCTCTTTGACCAAGATGGCGAATAACTGTAAAACCTAGATAAGATCTACCACAGCCCTGGCATAGAAAACCCCAGCTGTCACCGAAATGATTTTTTTTACAAGTAAAAAAAATGTATATTTCCCCTGGTTTATAATGTGATAACATCCCAATATTTGTTAAGGAATATCTGGTGCTTTTCAACCATAATCTGTGCATTTCTTGTAATGGTGGGTACTGCTTTTGCAGTGAGTCATGTCATGTCAGAAGAACCAAAAGTGAAACATACCCTGCTGCTGCCTAATTTTAAGGACAGAAATAGCTCATATTTTCATTTACATATTGCTATTTTAGTTAGTTTTATTGGCCTTGAAATTTAAGTAGAATTTGGAAACATTGGGTTTTTTGGAGTCTGCATGACTCCAAATGCTGCATGACTACTGACTGTAGCGAATTCGGAGAGTTGTAACTAACTTTTCTCCCAGGCTCTGGATTTAATGGTGTGTTACAAATACTATGATATCCAAGCTATTCAGATATCAATGCAAATAGTATATATTGGTATTTTGGGGCATTTATCTTAGTTATGTCATTGAGCTGGAATTATTATCAGTCTTTTTTCATGTGTGTATGGCTGGGGGTTGTTCAGAGCTTTGTCTGTATCCTTCATATTAGTCTCACATCCTAAAATGCATGGTTTCCCACAGCAGAGGTCAGCTCTACACTGCTTAGGGGTTTACTTTTACGTACTATTAAGTATGAGAACAAGCCTGGTGTACTGGTTTCAGGATTGGATTACAGCTCTGAAGAACAGGATTTGAATCCTCACTAATTTATTTATTTATTTATTTATTTATTTATTTACAGTATTTATATTCCGCCCTTCTCACCCCGAAGGGGACTCAGGGCGGATCACATTATAACACACATAGGGCAAACATTCAATGCCCATAAACACATCAAACAGAGACTGAGAGACACACGCAGAGCCAAGTTAACCTTCTTCTGAGGGGATGTTAGATTCTGGCTACAGGGGGAGCAGCTGCTTCATCATCCACACTGACGGCACTTCCTCATTCCAGGTCGTAAATTAGTTAATCTTGCCTCCCCACTTTATAAGTGGTACCTTATCTGCTACTTGATAGATGCAACTATCTTTCGGGTTGCTAGGTCAGCAACGAGCAGGGGCTATTTTTTATTTTTAATTGACGGGTGCTCACCCCGCCACAGGCTGGCCTCGAACTCATGACCTCATGGTCAGAGTGATTTAAGGCAGCTGTTCAACAGCTGTGCCACAGCCCGGCCCCTAA
This sequence comes from Anolis carolinensis, assembly GCF_035594765.1. Lineage (NCBI taxonomy): Eukaryota > Metazoa > Chordata > Lepidosauria > Squamata > Anolidae > Anolis > Anolis carolinensis. The sequence continues at coordinate 189,891,261 of NC_085845.1, forward strand.
TCCATCATTATGTGGCACAGAATTGGGACTAAATAGTCCGAGGTCTGTTCTGACTTTAAGAATTTATGAAACATCATTTTCTGTTGTGTGCCCTGAAAGCATTTCCAATGTATGACAACCCTATGCAAACCCTAGGGTTTCCTGGTAAGATTGTTCAGAGGGGATTTTGAGGTTGAGAGGGTGTGACCTCCCAAAGTCACCCTGTGGGTTTCCATAACCAAGTGGGATTTGAACACTCATCTCCGGAGCCATAGTCTGACTCTCAAACCACTACAATATTAAAGATTAAGAATATATTAATACAACCATAAAGCATTACCAAGTAACATCTAGTGAGTCTTTTCAAGCAGATATCTTACAGCTGGTAACCTAGAAGGACAACACGCTGATTTTTATTCTTCTAATTTTTTTAAACCCTTGTGCCAGCAGGGCTGCTGACCGGCAGTTCGAATCTGAGGACAACGGGTGAGCTCCCTCTGTCAGCTCCAGCTTCCCATGCAGAGACATGAGAGAAGCCTTCCACGGGATGGTAAAAACATCAAAACATTTGGGCATCCCCTAGGCAACATCTTTGCAGACGGCCAATTCTCTCACACCAGAAATGACTTGCAGTTTCTCAAGTCACTCCTGTCACGAAAAAAACCAAACCATTCTTATTAGCATTATTTATGTTCCCACCCTTCTCCCAAAATTGGGATTAAAGTGGTTTACAGGTTCTGAAAACATGCACAGATGTGTAAATCTCTCTGCATATATTTGTCTATCTGAAACCAGTAAATGCAGAAATGAAAATATTTGAAGAAAGGAAAAGGTTTCACAACTTAGGTGTTTGGATAGTAACACCTTTATGTTTCTCGGTTTGCAGAAACTACTTGTACAAGGACAACTGGTGATTCCCACCACACACACACTTTTTTGGCAGACTCAGATGATGTGCAATTCTGCAAAGTGTTTAACACTTCCAAAATGTGCTGATTGTCTTTTACTGCTGCTCGCTTCCCTGGAGGAGGAGATGTCTTGTAGTCTAATTGGGATTTATCCGAGGCTGCTAATGTAGACCATTTTACCAATGATACTTCTGAATACACAGAAGCAACCCATTTTAATTTAGTCCAAGGTTTGCCAGTTAATGAATACAACAGTTATTTATTTCAAGGGCACATGTCCTCCCACTCCCTCCTCCAGTGCTTTGATTATCATCTGGAACTTAGATTTTAGATTTCTGGATCTCAGTATGGCCAGGCCAGGTGGATCACCACAGGTCTCACATGGGGAGGACCTCCTGCGATATATCAGGTCTCCCATGAGAAATTTCATCAGAATCCAAAAAGTCCATGCGAATCTTGTGATGAAAGGCTCTGCTGTTGGTGCCAGCTGGGTGAAGAAGACGAAGAATGTCCCTTGTTAGCCACAATACCAGAAAATGGACCTTGGGTGTGTAAATTAAATGGTTGGGGAAAAATCCAATAGGAGCATGACTGGTACCATCTCTCAAATATGCAACAATTACGTTAATAAGTAATTAAATAAACAAATGTGTTGTGATTCTATGGTTGCTAAAGCATTAGTCACTATGATGCTGAGCCCAAAGTCTTCTGCCATATTTGGAAATCATAGGCCTAAAGACGCATTGAATGGTTGGCATTGAAGGCATGTTCTTTCTTGTTGACAAATAAATGAAGGATTTGTTAGAATAATCTAAAGTATACATAGTGGAGAAACATCTACAATGAAGGCCCTAACCAAGAGCATTTGTTGCTGCTGTTGTGTGCCTTCAGATCATTTCCAGCTTATAACAATCAAGTGTGACTTGTTTAAAGGTGAACCAGTGGGTTTCCATGGCCAAGCAGGGATTCAAACCCCGGTCTAAAGAATCATAGTTCAACACTTACAATGCTACACCAAGCTGGCTCTCAGGGCACTTCCTTACTCCACTAATTTAACAGCATAACTGGAGGAATGGAAGCAGACTCAAAGTGATGAAACTTTTTTTCCTAGCCAGAATTGGGTTCGAAAGAATGGAGAGGGAAAGAATTAAGCCTCATTAGTTAGGCTAAATTTGTCTGCTGCTCTCTTTTCTTTTAAATTGAGACAATAAATGTTCAGCACTGTCACGTCACTATCTTAACTGGTAATTGTGGTATGAGTGAATGCTTTTGAAAATAATATTTTTTAAACATCAAGGCAGAATGCTGAAACCATCCATTTGACAGCAGGATGTTCATTTCGATAAAGATCATTTGCTACTTCCGTCCCAAAGCTTCCTATTTTTTCCCCAAGCTGACATCTCTCTCTCTTTCTTTTTTAAAAAGCACAGTGTCAGGAGAGAAGTTGACATTACTCCTAATGTTATTTGTATCACCCCCTTTCTGTAACATGTGTATGATTTTTTTTATCCTTCTGTGCCTAATTGAATTTGGTGTGTCTCAACCAAACTTCCGTTACTTATCGAATCTAGAGTTGAAGAAGAGCACAAGGGCCACCCAGTTCAACTCCAAAATTCCAGGAAAAAATCCAACATCACTAAAGTGAAGCTTTAGTATTAAAGTTGTAACATCTGGGACAGTTGTTACAATGGCCATGAAAGTTTTCTTCAGTTTCTTAATTTCACGCATGATGAAAACTTTAACCTTCAGTGAAAGTTTTTAGAAATACAGTTTAAGTGTCCAAAGAAAAGGCGAGGACAAAGTCACTAAGATAATGCAAGCACAGCAAATGTAAGATTTCAGTGTCTTCCTCTTTGCAATGCAAGACTTTGGGGCTGAAAGAAAATCTCATGGAGGGAAAAGGGAAATTCTTATTTGAAGGTGAAAGACCTCATTTTGCCCCCCCCCCCAATGTACTTTTCTATCTTCTACCCATTTAGGTCAGAGAATAGGACATAAAACATCTTCACTTTTTGGACTCATTTTTTCAGTCTAATATCTAGTTCATTTTAACATAGTTGTAAGAGGTCAAAAGCTACTACTATGAACTAGAAGCCAAAGAAGAGTACTCTCAGAAGAGGAATGTTCATTTTGTCCCACTTACACCATGTTTTCAATTACCTCCTTTGTCCCCCTGAACTGCTATTTGACTTTTGAGAGAACATATAAAGGTCATCACTGGTATTGTCATATTTAAGATATGAATTGCTCCTTTGGCTATTTGTCTGAGTTCTTCCCTAGGGCAAAAAGCTGGAGAAGTGGTTCTCAACCTGTGGGTTCCCAGGTGATTTAGCTTACAACTTCCAGAAATCCCAGCCAGTTTACCAGCTATTAGGATTTTTGGGAGTTGAAGGCCAAAAAATCTGGGGACCCATAAATTGAGAACCACTGAGCTAGAGGATGATGTTCCATGGGAACATCAATGAGGGAAAATGATATAGTCAAGGGATTAAGGAATAAACTCTTCCTCTACAATTCAGTTCTTCTTAAGAACCCCTCCCTTGCCTTACCTGCTATTAAACACTATAAAAAGATCCAAATACATCCATAATTGACTGGCCATAAGCTTCATTAAAATATTGAGCCTTAATTTCAATTGGACATGCATAGAATTGTACATGTTCTTTTTTCAGTCCCAACACCTACTGTTCCTAGGCATAGAAATATAACAGGAGTGCATCAGACAATGTGCTGATAAGTAAGATATCGGTAATGATAGCAATCTTGGTGATAATGCTCTGGCATCCATTTAATGCCTCTTGTTCTTGGCAGTTGGTTCTCGCAGAAGCAGAGGAAGCAGGAGGACATTTTTGCTCCCTGGCTTCAGGTAGGATTTGGCTAAGATTTGGCTAAGATTTTAAACTGAGTTTGGGCTTGGCTCCTGTGGTCAAAGTCTAACTGTTGTGTGACTGTTGTGTTGAAAGAGAGCCAGGTACTTAAGTTGATTGACAGCAGGCATTGTCCCCTGTTAATTGAGTTTCTGGGAAAGCTTTATTTGCCAGTGTGAGTTTCTGCCAGAGCCTGATCCCAGAAGGGCAGTTGGTTCTCGCAGAAGCAGAGGAAGCAGGAGGACATTTTTGCTCCCTGGCTTCAGGTAGGATTTGGCTAAGATTTGGCTAAGATTTTAAACTGAGTTTGGGCTTGGCTCCTGTGGTCAAAGTCTAACTGTTGTGTGACTGTTGTGTTGAAAGAGAGCCAGGTACTTAAGTTGATTGACAGCAGGCATTGTCCCCTGTTAATTGAGTTTCTGGGAAAGCTTTATTTGCCAGTGTGAGTTTCTGCCAGAGCCTGATCCCAGAAGGGCAGAAAAGGCACCTTTACTAACTATCCTTTGCAGTACATACAGGAAACAAAGCAACATAAACAAATACACAAAGACGTGGTTTGTTGCAGTCTGCACATAAAGTGTGTGCATATTACTTAACTGTACAAAGATCCCACTTGGCCACCACGCTCACCAAGAGATGCAACAAAAGCAAAACATTCCCATCACATGCACCAGCTGTGGCATGTTCCGCTTTTTCACACAAAAACTAGACAACTACATCTGCTCCAAATGCAAACAGATGACTCTGATGGAGCAGAGGATCCAACAGCTCGAGCACCGTATTAAGACCCTTAAGGACATTCAGGCACTCGAGCTCTTCTTGGACACTGCACAACACGCTGCTGTAGATCAGCAGCCTGCATCACACCAACACCACCAAGACCATGATCAGGAACCTTATGGGGAGATCAACTCAAGGGTAGACAACCCTCAGGCTTGGAAGGAGGTCACCCATAGAAGGAGACGCAGGACCAGGCAGCCTCCGCAGAACTCCTCTGCTCAGCTGCATTTACACAACAGATTTGAAATTCTTACATCATTAACATACAATCAGGAAACACATCTTGTGGAGGACCACAGTTTCTTAGATACCACTCAGTGGACCATCCTGGATCAATGCGCAGGGGATAGCCCTGACAGGGACAGTGCATCACCACAGTCACACTTATGTAATCATGCAAATGCTCCATCCCCAATCATAGACCAGGAGCAACAGGAACATCCTTGGGAGAGTAATGGGCTCTCGGATGTATCTCAATGGATTGTCATTGATGAATGCACTGGGGATGTTGAGGAGGAGGACAACACTTTACACCTACATGATTCACTTCAACAGGAACACTCTTCAGGGGACATACACACTGTCTTGCACAAAAGGGACCCTGTCAATCCTCAAAGGAAACAGGTCTTGGTAGTAGGTGACTCCCTCCTTAGAGGAACGGAAGCCATCATTTCCAGACCGGATGGGATGGCTCGAGAAACATGCTGCCTCCCGGGGGCAAAAATACACCATATCACTCAGAGGCTCAGCAGGCTCCTAAAGCCCCATCACCCTCCCCACCTTATGTTGATTCATGTAGGTACCAATGACACCGCTAGGCATACTTTTCAAAAGATCACAAATGATTTTCGAGCTCTGGGAACAAAGCTAAAACTGTATAATGTACATGTGATCTTTTCATCCCTCCTCCCCGTTGTAGGACATGGCTCTACAAGGGCCGGAAAAATAGTACAGGTCAATAACTGGCTCAGAAAATGGTGTCAAGAGGAGCATTTTGGCTTCCTTGACCATGGTCTACTCTTCCAAGAGGATGGACTACTGGCAAGCGATGGGGTGCATCTCACACAAGTAGGAAAACATCTTTTTGCACACAGACTCACAAACCTCATCAGGCGCACTTTAAACTAAATCCACTGGGGGAGGGGAACAACAGCCTGGCGAACACTATATTACCCACGACCACAGGGAACCGCCGTAAGGCTAAACGGAGGGCTGCACAAACACAGCAAGGACCAAGTACAGAGAGCACAATAATCCCAAATAAACAGTTCGAGGGGAGGTCACAGGGGCTTACATGTCTTTACACTAATGCTCAGAGCATGGGAAATAAGCAAGACGAACTCCAACTCCTAGCACAGCACCACACATACGATGTCATAGGCATCACTGAAACCTGGTGGGATGACTCCCATCACTGGAATTTAACCATTGAGGGCTATAACCTCTTTCACATAAATAGAACAAAGGGGAGAGGAGGGGGAGTAGCTTTATATGTCAAAAACAGTTACGTTGCAGAAGAAATGCAAGACTGTAATCCGGGAAACCAGCTTGAAAGCATCTGGATAAGAATCAAGGGAACCGGGACTCAAAAAGATCTTGTCGTGGGTGTCTACTACAGACCTCCGAGTCAGGATGAAGGACTTGATGAAGCCTTCTGTCAACAGCTGACCAAACAGGCACAAAGAAGAGATATAGTAGTCATGGGCGATTTCAATTATCCCGATATCTGCTGGAAAACAAACTCAGCCAAGAGTACAAAGTCCAACAAATTCCTCACTTGCCTTGCAGATAATTTTATGGTCCAGAAGGTAGAAGAGGCAACAAGGGGATCAGCAACTCTTGATCTAATCTTAACAAATGTGGAAGACCTGATCAATACAGTTGAAGTGGTTGGATCCTTAGGGGCAAGTGACCATGTGCTCCTGCAGTTTGCAATACAAAGGAATGCTGAAACTAAGACAAGTCAAACACGCATTCTGGACTTTAAGAGAGCTGACTTCCAAAAAATGAAGGAATTACTGAGCGGCATTCCATGGACGCCGATATTAAAAAACAAGGGAGTTAAGGATGGATGGGAGTTTTTCAAAAGTGAAATACTCAAGGCGCAAATGCAAACAGTGCCAACAAAGAAGAAAAATAAGACAAGTGCAAAGAAGCCAGAATGGATGTCCAAAGAACTTCTAACTGAGCTAAAGCTCAAAAGTGACATGCACAAGAAGTGGAAAAGGGGAGAAATCACCAAAGAAGAATTCAAACGTATAGCCAACTCCTGTAGGGAAAAGGTTCGCAAGGCTAAAGCGCAAAATGAGCTCAGGCTTGCCAGGGACATAAAAAACAACAAAAAAGGTTTTTTTGCTTATGTTGGTAGAAAAAGGAAGAAAAAGGAGGCGATAGGGCCACTGCAAGGAGTAGATGGGGTGATGGTGACAGGGGATAGGGAAAAGGCAGAACTGCTTAATGCCTTCTTTGCCTCGGTCTTCTCACAAAAAGAAAGCCATCTTCAACCTCAGCAACATGGAATGGACGAAGGATTGGGGGAAATCCAACCCCAAATAGGGAAACAAGTTGTCCAGGAACACCTGGCCACTCTAAACGAATTCAAGTCCTCAGGGCCAGATCAGCTACATCCAAGAGTATTGAAGGAACTAGCGGAAGTTATTTCAGAACCACTGGCAATCATCTTCGAGAGTTCTTGGAGAACAGGAGAAGTCCCAGCAGATTGGAGGAGGGCGAATGTGGTCCCTATCTTCAAGAAGGGAAAAAAAGAACGACCCAAACAATTACCGTCCGGTCAGCCTCACATCAATACCAGGCAAGATTCTGGAAAAGATCATTAAGGAAGTGGTCTGCAAACACTTAGAAACAAATGCGGTCATTGCTAATAGTCAACACGGATTTACCAAAAACAAGTCATGCCAGACTAATCTGATCTCTTTTTTCGATAGAGTTACGAGTTGGGTCGATACAGGGAATGCCGTGGATGTAGCATATCTAGATTTCAGTAAGGCCTTCGACAAAGTCCCCCACGACCTTCTGGCAAACAAACTAGTAAAATGTGGGCTAGACAAAACTACGGTTAGGTGGATCTGTAATTGGCTAAGCGAACGAACCCAAAGGGTGCTCACCAATGCGTCGTCTTCATCATGGAAAGAAGTGACAAGTGGAGTGCCGCAGGGCTCCGTCCTGGGCCCGGTTCTGTTCAACATCTTTATTAACGACTTAGACGAAGGGTTAGAAGGCACGATCATCAAGTTTGCAGATGACACCAAACTCGGAGGGATAGCTAACACTCCAGAAGACAGGAGCAGAATTCAAAACGATCTTGACAGACTAGAGAGATGGGCCGAAACTAACAAAATGAAGTTCAACAGGGACAAATGCAAGATACTTCACTTCGGCAGAAAAAATGGAAATCAAAGATACAGAATGGGGGACGCCTGGCTTGACAGCAGTGTGTGCGAAAAAGATCTTGGAGTCCTCGTGGACAACAAGTTAAACATGAGCCTACAATGTGACGCGGCAGCTAAAAAAGCCAATGGGATTTTGGCCTGCATCAATAGGGGAATAACGTCTAGATCCAGGGAAGTCATGCTCCCCCTCTATTCTGCCTTGGTCAGACCACACCTGGAATACTGTGTCCAGTTTTGGGCACCGCAGATGAAGGGAGATGCTGACAAGCTGGAAAGCATCCAGAGGAGGGCAACTAAAATGATTAAGGGTCTGGAGAACAAGCCCTATGAGGAGAGGCTTAAAGAGCTGGGCATGTTTAGCCTGCAGAAGAGAAGGCTGAGAGGAGACATGATAGCCATGTACAAATATGTGAGGGGAAGTCATAGGGAGGAGGGAGCAAGCTTATTTTCTGCTGCCCTGCAGACTAGGACACGGAACAATGGCTTCAAACTACAGGAAAGGAGATTCCACCTGAACATCAGGAAGAACTTCCTCACTGTGAGGGCTGTTCGGCAGTGGAACTCTCTCCCCCGGACTGTGGTGGAGGCTCCTTCTTTGGAGGCTTTTAAGCAGAGGCTGGATGGCCATCTGTCGGGGGTGCTTTGAATGCGATTTCCTGCTTCTTAGCGGGGGGTTGGACTAGATGGCCCTTGAGGTCTCTTCCAACTCTACTATTCTATGATTCTATGATTCTATGATTCTATGAGCTGCATCTGATGTACCAACAACAGCCTCATCCCTGGCACAGCCAGCATCCTACGTACCTCAGAATGCACAGAAACCAGACAGGGTAGTGGTGGTGTAGGAATGACATCTAATTAAAGGCATCTTATAAGTTTACAATTTCTTTTGAATATCTGAATCTGCCTCTTTGGGTAAAACACCCTCCCAAGAAGACTTATATTAATTAAGAAAAATTACCATACATACATGCACATGCTAAGGACTTTATTACATTAAGCAAACAAACTGGCAATGAACCTGGGCCATAATCAACGATGCAATGCACATTCTGCTGCCAGCATCCTCTAGAAATTGTCTAAGTTTTCCAGACAATGCTATGATGTGCTTCCATTGGAAATCACCATAAAGTTGAGCAGAAGTTATTCATTGCAGTCAAGTTCATTATTACCTATGGTTTTTCTGCTTTCATGGTAAATTCAGGAATGCATCTGCCACGGATACAGAGATTGTACTGTATCTGAAAATCATCCTGCCATTTGTGTGCAACATCTTTTTTCCTACATGATTTTCCTTTTCATCTTTACCTATTTGAGGGAAAGGCCTGACTGTTCATCCTATTATTTTCCACAATTATCTCCCAACCTAAGTTTAACAACACAAAAGTGCACTTTCTAGAAGCAATAAAGAGTGCACTCTGAAGCTGAATAGTTTAATGGGGTTTCCAACCCACACATACCATCTCCTCTGGGCTGTGAGTCATGTTTGTTTCAAAAGGTATGGCACTTGGAATTGACAACCCCCTGCCTTTTTAGAAACCCTGAAAGCACTGGAAGAATACAATCTATTACATCCTTCTCCTTTCTCCTACCACCCAAATACTGTCATAAATGGAACACTGACCTTGCAAAGTGGTCACCATGAAAGGTTTAGTTCAGAATAATTAACAATTTATTCCTGCCTCCCAATTTTAACATTGGACCAAATGCTTTCATGATAAAATACCTAACAGATGGGACTATCTGGCCATTTGACCAGGCTGTTTAACTTGTTAAGATTAAACACTCTTAAAATATACAAGCCGTATGTCTCTTTTCATAAAGTAGCAAAGTAGCTGGATGAACAAATAAGGAGTAAACTTTAGGGAAAGTTTGAAATCCCAGTCCCCATTTTTTCCATCCATGCATTCATTAGTAAAAATAAGGGACCAAAAAAAACCCCCAACAAAACTAAACTAAACAACAAACCAGAATGGTATTTTACTTACAAACTAGTGCAAACTTGTCATACAGGTTGGAACTTCCTTAGACAGAATAAATCCAAGTAGAAAGATAAATCCTGGCAAAAATAGGAGTAAAGGTTCTCTCAAAAGTCAAAGAAGAGAGAGAGAACTCAATTCCTCTCATAGCAAAAAGAAATGAACACTCAAATGCTGAGAGAAAGGACAACTTACCCTGGCTATCTTCAACAAAGGAGAATGTTCCCCTTTTTTAAACATGAAAGGGAATCCACGTGCAAGAAAAGGTGCAATAAGCATTCCTTTGGTTAATTGTTCTGAGCATGTGTGATAGACAAATCCCCAACACTACCTAGATAGGGACAGAGAGAGACAGAGAAAGTGACCCCACCACATTCCTAGGTACATCTCTTACTCTTAAGAAGTTCCTTCTAGTGCTCAACTGAAATTTACTCTTTTGTAACATCAAATCATTAGACCTGGTCCTATACTCTGGGGAAGCAAAGAATAAGCCTCCACTCTCCTGCCTGTGACAGTCCCTTAGATATTTAAAGAGCGCATTCATGTCACTCCTTAGTCTTCTCTTCACCAGGACAAACATGCCCAGGTCCCTCGACCTCTCTTCATAGGTTTTGCTCTTCATATCTCTTACTATCTTTGTTGGGCTTTTCTCAATCTGCGTAAGCTTTTCTATATCTTTCCTGAAATAATATGCCCAGAACTGAATGCAATACTCCAGTTTAGAGCTGTGTGGTATACAACATTGCAGGACTATTACTTCCCTTGAGAGCCAATATGGTACAAGACTATGAACCTCATCACACTGAGGTCCCAAATGTAGGCGATAGTGGGGGGATTTGCTGGGCAGCATGGCGAATCCGTGAGCGTGGGGGAAACTGTTGCCCTGCACCCCACATCGCTGCTTTCCCCATCACACGGGGGAAAATGTCGCCACATGGCTTCCTCTCATACTGGCCCATTCTAAGTAATGAGAACACAGCCTCCAGTGTTCTCTGTGACTCTTCCAGGATGAAGCCCTGCTCGAAGTTGCCCTAATGAGAAGGGCTTTGGCAGTCTCCATCCTGGCTCTGTTCCAGATGTGTCCTAGGACGGAGCAAGAAGTCAATGTGATGAGTCGTCTGACTTTGGAGACCAAGGTTCAAGTTCCCACGTAGCCATATAAACTCATTGGGTGTCCTTGGGCAAGTCACACTTAATCTAGAGGAAAGCAAAGGCAACTCCTCTCTGAAATCTTTTGCCAAAAAGCCCCTTGTTAGGTTCGTTTTAGAGTCACCATAATTTGGAAATTACTTGAAGGCACACAACAACAAAATTTCTTCTCTTACGTTATAACTACTATTCTATTAATACAATTCTATTAAAGTAAACATTGTCCCTTTAAATCAAGTCCCAATGAGTTCAGTGGGGCTAGTTTACTTCCATGTGAATGTGTTTGCTCTGTTACACTCTAAGCTACAATGTTACATCTTTCTGCATAGAAGAATTTGTGCTTGAAGGCACTTACACTAGAATTTTAACAACACTGACACAACACAGAAAAAACTTTCACACTGAGATACGACATCTAAAAATAAACTTAGATTATGCTGAGAAAGCATGCCCAGATGACTTAGATATTGCCAAGGTTGGGTTTCCCAACCAAAAACTTTGAACCTCTTACTATTCATTCTGATAACTCTGTTCTACCCCTTGTTGAACAAAGATAACTCCATTGTAAGATAGGTTCTGAGTACACAAGCCTGTGAAACCATGATTACCATTCTTTGAAGGAAAGGGAAGTTTCTGCACCCTTCTCTTCTCTTTCCACCGCTGAGTTAATTGAGTGAAAACTACATTGCACTTTCAGTTCAGTTTCCAGGAATTGACTTAATTCAAAGGGAAATCCAAAGGACAAGAGAGAAACTGGGACATTTTTAAAGCAGTTGAAAAAGTGGGATGACAGATGATTAACTGAGATTCGTCCTACAAAATTGGAATTGTGGGAGGGTATAAATTTTATAGGACTGCTAATCGTGGAACTCCTTGCTAGGATATTAGATGACAAGGAATGTTGAGAGATGTAGAATTTCCACCTTTGGTCTATGAGAAATTAACATGGTTGCTGCGTAGCTCCAGTCAACTGGCAGCACCTGTTGCCACCTTGTAAACCATCAGGTCCATTGAGAGGGTGAATGGCTCAACATCTTTCACATCTCTGTTCTGAATCACTTCAAAGCAGCCAGTCACAGTATGTTAAAAGTGACGTGACTGTGCTAAATGTGAAGTCAAACTTGTTTGCAGAAAATTCTAAAAATAATGTTTGTCTGATATACGAGAGCCTTTGCTGTCATTTACCAGAATGCTAGAACCTGAACACAGGATTGGTTCCTATTGAAGAGCTTACTATCATAAATCTAAAAGATGCTTTGAAAAAAATAGAAAGTTTTCCCAGTACCTTACTGAGATATTGGTAACACAAAATATTTTTACCAGCTTATTTCCCAGGAAAAGAAATCTTCCAAGTGCATTTTGCATTTCAAGGGCTGTAACCCATTGTGTATATATGCTTCTGAATGCAATAGGACTTATTTCTGACTAGATGTGAATGCAATTGCTCTGTTAGAGTTGGACAGCAGTGTACAATATTGTTAAATTTTAAAAAAAGAAGAAAAAACTTAATCCAAAGAGATTTTGGGGAATAAATTGCTTGCCTACCTTCCTTCCTTCCCAAAAGTTGATTCATACTAACTGGAGCCATGTTTTCATAATTATTTGAAAGAAATATATGTGTGTGTGTGTGTGTACACACAGACATTTTAATAGTTTTGAAAATTTTAAATGAATTGGAATGTCACGAGTTCATTTGGATTTCAAACATGGTTCAAAATCAAACAATATTCCTATGGGTTCTTGCTGCATTCTCCACTAAGTTTAAAACAGCTTTTGATTAAATGCAACAAAGACTGAAATTTTTTGTTGAAGGCTTTCATGGCCAGGATCATTGGGTTGTTGTGCATTTTCTGAGCTGCATGGCCATTTTCCAGAAGCATTCTCTACTGGCGTTTAGATGTGGTGAAACGTCAGGAGAGAATCTTCTGGGACATGGCCATACAGCCCGGAAAATGCACAAGAACCCAAATATTGAAATTATTCAATTTATGCAATGTTAGTGAAGTAAATGGGACTTTTACCAAATGATTTGATACATACACTTTTATTGCTCTTGCTGACTAGAAAATAAACCAATAAGGGCCTCCTTTCTTATTTTTTTTCTTAATGACAACATCATTTAATTCCGAACAAGGACACTGAATATTTAAGGTGGACATTTTCCTGCTTGAGTTTGTGAGGACTGCATGAGTGTTACTGGGCTTGTTCTAGTATAATCTCTTGTATAAACTTAATAGGCTATCAAGTGGATAGAAAAACATGTTCTGGAAGGCATATTAGCATTCAACCATCAGGGAATGGCTTTTTCCTCTCAGGCTTTGGATAGTCAATAGTCCTAACTAACCTCAAGCTTGACATTCTGCATAATTCCTGTTATCAGAACACATTTCTGGGAACAAAAGAAAAGCTATTTTTCCTGCCTTACTAGTTTAAAGAGTTTGGGCTTTCACATTTTTTAAACAGACAAATGGATGAGATAATCCACAACTAAGTAGAAGCATAAGACTGTGCATCCCAACTCTACTCAGTTGTGGATGGTTTTGACATGTCATTGGCTTGAACTTTGTTTATTAATCCCAACTAGAGGACACCCATTGAATAACTGTTAAATTGTTGTTTTGTGATTCCAACATCTGCAGGAATCGCGGGTTTGGGGGCCCGGTGTGTCTAGCTTCCCAGAAGGCTCAATGAGACGTAAATAGGTTGAAGGCAAAATCAGAGGTTTCTTCTCAATGGCTAGAGAGGATGTCAGTGGAGAAAGCACTCCAAAAAACCTGACATATTGCAATTGTGAATAAAGGGCATATTTATTACATTTTGACAGCTATTCAAGTTAACTCGCTGGCTCCTGATTGGCTAAACAATTGTCCACAGAGGATCCATTCCCTGAGTAGTCCAGGACTCCATCTGACATCACTGCTGGATGGATCTTGCTTTGGTGAGAAACTTCAATATACTGTCATTGGAGAAGACTATGTCTGTTTATTGATTTGTCCCTCAGAGGATGTGGTTAGAAAGGAATGTGGTGTGGCAATCGATAATGGGCTTATTGCCCTGGCTCTGGTGGATACAGTGGTGTTAGTCCAGATAAACAATGGGTTCATTAGGATGATGGCCATCTCAGTGGGTGTCTCAAGCATGGGTCAAGCTTGGGGTATGGAAGAGGAAACATTCTCAGATCGTATCAGGCAAAATAGGAAAAAGGACCCATAGCTCTGACATGAGCCTATTGGGTGTTTTTTCCCCAAGTCTCCCTAGGAATATGGTAATTTGAGGAATTGCTTCCAAAGCATTTCATGAAGGGTTACTACAAGACAAAGGGAAAGATGGGCTTGCTGTATGTCTCAATGGAACTGTGTCTCACAAATCATATATTTCATAATTTAGGGTCCAGTTTTTCAATAACATAGTTGATGGGAAACAGGAGACAGACAGTAGCCATGTTGTACTCACTGGCTTCTATTATAATGGGAATAGGAGAAGGGCAGTGAGTATCGTGCTATGTCTTTGGGCTGTCCAAGCCCAGGGAATACAGGATGGCCATGGAAACAGTTTGGCCAACTTCATTTTGGAGCCACCCCAACTTCTTACATGAGTCTAAAGTCAACAGTTTGCTCAGGATTTTTGGGGACAATTTGGAGCAACATGATTTTTTTTGCAGTTCAAGACTTTCTTAACTTAAATAAGCTTCATGGTGTGTCATGCAGCCACCACAGAGCTGATTCACTTTTCCTTTGGGATAATGGCTCAGAGTAGATGTGCCTATGGCATCTTAAACCAAAAACAACAACAACGACAACCCAAACAAAAACAAAAAAGGCTAAAATGTAAAAGGAAAAAAACTGAACCCATTGTAAACCACTTTGAAATTGATTGAACAAGGGCTGTAAACCACGCTTTAGAATAAATACAAACAAACAAATGAGGTAAAGCAGGAAGATTTGTTGCATGGATGTGTGCTTCTTGCTCAGCATTTGTGCATTGGTTCTGAAGAAGCAAGTGTGTGACAGCACAATGCTTCCTTTGAAATAGTTGTCCCAGGTGGCTATTAATGTCTAGCGGAGTCCTATAAAATCATTAGGAACAATAGTGCACTGCTGCAGAAAATCTTTGTCGGACGACCCTGCAGAGGCTTATTGCCTTCAGTAGAGGACAAGGGCTACTGCAAGCCAGCAGAAAAGTTCAGGGTGATGAGGAATGGTTGGGAGTGAGGAGGGGAAGAGGTAAAATCTTGAACTTTTAAGCAGTCTCTGCCTTTGCTGGCGAAGCAGATTGTGATTATTATGATGACTTTAAATTGGTTATGCAGATCCTCGGTCCTTGGAGGAAAAGGAGGAGGAGAACAGAACCACACAAGGGATAAATGAATTCTTGTTAATAGCTGTCTGGGATAAATCTTCCACCTTCTCGTCATATTCGGTTTCACTCCACTTTAAAGTTACATTCACCCATTTGGAAAGGAGTAACTTCAGAACATCCCTTTAAACAAAATCGTGAGAAGGTGGGCTGGTGTTTGCGTGAGAATTGGGCTTGTGTGGGCAAAACGGCAGCTGAAATCCATGACTAGCAAGGTTTCAAGCCACGGTTTTGCTTTACATAACCCCTGTGAAGCCAAAATTAGCTATGAAGGCCCTTGGAGAAACAGTGAGAATGCAAAACACTCAACTATCGTTTTCATCATGACCTATGGAATCACATACATTCACTCAATTCAGGAGGATCACAGCTTTTGTTTTGCTTTATTTGTTTCTGTTAGTCCACAAGATTTTAGAGATAAACATTAAAACGGGTAAAACCAATGGATGTACTGGCACCCACCAAGGAGCCAAGAGGCATAAACTCTCAGGCATAGTAGGACGGATCCATCTCTTTTATGCTGGGGTATTTATCAGATCTTGTCTGATCTTGGAAACTAAGCAGGGCCAGCACTTTTTAGTGCTTTGATGGGAGACTGACAATGAATATCAGATGCTGTAGGCTATATTTCAAAGGAAGGAACCGGCCTAAGAAAACCCTATGAAATTCATGGAATCACTACCAGTTGACAGGTGACTTACACTGCACACAGATAATGTTCTTGGATTCAGTTGCAGGTACTTCTGAAAACACATTTGTCCTAATATAATGTGAACACACGTGTTTCTGTGTATGTTACACCAACGTTTTCCAGCCTTCTGAACTTCAGCACCTAAAATACCTGTTAGCCGTGCAAACAGGAACATCAGGGAGCTCGTAAAATTCAAACCCACTGAAAAACAAAAAGTTAGGAAAAAGTAGTGCATTTGACCTTCTGAATTTTCTCTAAACTCTTGGTAAAGTTAGACTGAGTCTAGAAAGCTTTTCAGAAGCAAATTAGGATGGTGAAATATTTGTAGGAGTTTTGAGGGAAGTTAAACAATTCTGATAATAGGATTCCTTTATTTGAGCATTTATGTGCAATTTTTCTGCCAGTCAAATGTCCCTCAAAGTGACTTGCCATTGTTATTAAAAAAGATGTAAAAGAAATATAAAAAGCACCAAGGAATAATACAAACACTAGTGAACATACGTGGCCACTTATAGAAGATTGGAAGAGCCTGAGACAGCTTCCAGACTGGTTTAAAAGAGCATGAAGTCTTATAATGTAGCTCCAAAAGTTTTATTGGTTGTTGTTACCTCCACAGTGTGTGTGTGTGTATATATATATATGTTGCGTTTGCAGTGATTTCCTGGTTCTGTGCTAACAGTCTTCCCATTTTTTTAAAAATTAAGGAATGTAGTTTGCTGTGAGCTGTAGAAACTATTTTTTTCTCTTTTTCCCTTCTTTCTTAATTTGCAGACTGCCATTTCACTGTTTCCCTGCTACACTACAGTGCTAAGAAAAAAGGAGATAAAAGATTTGCTTTGATAAGTCTTGAGATTTAGATGAAACTCACTCAAGAGGCGGGAATAAAATGTTGCAGCTGGTGCAAGGAATTGCCAAAAAAACAAATGGGAGCATCAAAAACGCTGTTATATATATAATTTAAACTCTGGAGGACATCTAATAATATATTTAAACAGACAGTATAACCTTTCATATACATGAGACAGATTTCTACAGTTTCATTTATCCACATCCAACAAAATATGCCCTCTCTAGGCATTTATGAGGCCCTCCAGCTCAAATCTGTTGTATTTTTATGCCAGAAGTCCTTTATTTCAATAGGGTTCACTTTTATTCATGAAGGTCAGCAGTTTGAATCCGTGAGACGGGGTGAGCTCCTGTCTGTCAGCCCCAGTTTCCTATGCTGGGACATGAGAGAAGCCTCCCACAGGATATTAACACATCTTGGCGTCCCCTTGGCAATATCTTTGTAGATGGCTGATTCTCTCACACCAGAATAAACTTGCAGTATGCTCTTAATTAGCTTCTGACACGATTTAAAAAATCCATGGTTCTGTGTATCCATGCAAAGTCCAAGAACATGTCCTCTAGGTATATGAGATCCATACTGTATAAATAAAAATGATAATTCTTAGGCAACAAGAACACAGGGCAGATTATCGTTACCAACCTATACATTGGTTTGTCTTATGCACGAAGCAGGGAGCTTTGCAAGTCCCATCCTTCCGGTTTCTGGCTGCATCACAGGTGCTGATTCCACTAATCAGTGACTAAGTAATTCAGACTATCAATTGCTGACATCAAGAGCTGACAGCTGACCCAGAGTTTCCTCGAAAGACCTGGAAGAACAAAGAGCTGGGAGTGTGACCGTATAACGGCTTGACAGTTGCCTTTATGAGGACATCTAATTAAGATGGCACGTCTTTGTGATTACAGAGCACAAAAACCACTTAATCACAGGCAAACCGTCCCAGATCCGTTGCTCCTGTAAGCAGATGTACACAGATCTTGATACCGCTATCAGCACCAAACACCCTTTGGCAGCGCAGGGGACACAATGCCTATTAAAATCCAATTAGGAAGCCCCAGTCATAATCTGTGAGAAATGATTTTGATTAGTTGCTCTGATTACTTGGTTCCTTAATTTATGGGTTTAGCTGGGGGCCTGGAGGAGGCCATGGGAAGTTCTGGTAAAAAACGATAAGGGGAGGAAAGGCCTCCTCAGAATTGTTTTATCTTTCAAGGAAATCTGCAGCCCATTGAGGCTGTCCCAAGGCAAGCAGCAAATGACACCCACATCTCACCCATGTTGAGAGCACCCACAAAATCAAGTTACTTGGATTCATGAAACAGAAAAACCACAAACATCAAAACTTCATTCCTGACAGTAAAATCTCAACACTTGTTAGTAAATAACCATTACATTGTAGGAAAGGAGTAAGTCTACATTACAGGAAGATAGACTCAACTGAGGAAGCCATGGCCATGGGTTTGCCATACCTGAGCAGGAATGGTAATAACAAGGTGTCTTAGGGCCCATATAACTTAGAATATTAAGGCACAAAATCTCACAATATCTGTTTTGAATTGGGTTATCCGCACTGTCATATATTCCAGTTCAAAGCAGATAATGTGGGATTTTATTCAGCTGTGTGGAAGGGGCCTTAGAGGTCTCTCATTCAGAAGGTCATGACAATCAAAGCTGACTTGATAATAATAATAATAATAATAATAATAATAATAATAATAATAATAATAATAATAATAATAATAATTTTATTTTTATACCCCGCCCCATTTCCCCGAAGGGACTCGGGGCGGCTTACATGGGGCCAAGCCCAGGTCACAAACAATGTAAAAACATAACAATAAAACAATCAATCAACAATAAAACAAGTCATGGGTCAACATACAATAAATACACTATGATAAAATCCTGGGTCGGCTCTAAAAAAGAACTGGGCCAAAAAAGTGATGGCAATTAACAGCCACAAATATTAATTTATTACCCTTTTGTGACATCCAAAATCTGCTGTCTGAAGTAGGTTCCTCATTCTGTCTCTCTGTGTCACGATGTTTGTGTGTTGCCTGCAGTGTGAAGGTGTGTCACGCGAACATAACAAGAAACCTCCGAGTCTATGTGAAATAAGCAATATATTACATATTTTAAGAGTATAAATGAAATTTTTTCATGAGATATGTTGTATACCCATACATTTCATTATTGGAATTTATGAACATGTCCATATCCTATAAAGGGTTGATTTAACCTCCAGTTTGCTGGCAAAACTGAATTACTGTGTCGTAAAATGATACATGTCTAAAAGTGTGTCACCAGTATGAAATGTTTGGAAAGATATGATGTAGAGACATTACCTTATATTCTCTAACCAACTCTTCCTTAAAAACCTGTAATGGAAATGAGAACAAAAGTGAAGGCTGGTGAAATTTAAAAAACTCTAATTTTTGCCAGTGACGTGAAGCATTTCGAAATGTTTTGTTCTTGTGTGTGACGATAAAAGCAAGCAAAAATGTGTATTCCTGTCTTGCATATTTGCCTGGGTAGCATTTGAACTTGAAAAATGCCTGAGTAGCATTTGTACCAGCCCTTAGGAGAACGGCCCCCCTGTGTAACATAATTTATCTCCATTCTATATAATTTTCTCTCTGGGGAAAAGAATGACTTCTTAGGTTGATTCCGCTCTCATTAACATAGTACAGTGCAGGTTGAATATCCCTTATTCGAAATGCTTGGGGCCAAAAGTCTGATAGATTTCAGAATTTTGTTTTGGATTTTGGAATCCTTGTATATGCATATACATACATAATGAGATATTTTGGAGCTGGGACCAAAGCCTAAACATAAAAATTGTTTACAATTCATATGCATCTTCTGTAATGACCTGAAGCTAATTTTATACATTATTTTTAATAATTATGTGCATAAAACAACATTTTTGAAAGTCATTAGAAAGCAAAGATTCTACTACCCTAGACATGTGGATTCTGCAGTATTTTGGATTTTGGAACATGAGTTAGGGTTTACACATATTTTTGAAATACATGTTAACAATCACTGTTTTGAACATACATACTGAACTTGATGCCAATTACTATTCTATTCAAGGTACCGGCACAATGATAATCAATAATCAAAAAGTTGCTTCTCATGAGTAAGGCTTGGAGTACTTTTGAGATCTGTTCATTCAACCATGGGACTGAATGAAGCTGAAGAGCTGCCTTCTGAATCCTACATTGAAACAACACTCACTGCAGTCCAGGCTTCAAAAATGAGACCTAGGAGAGCAACTAGCTTTCCCAATTGCACATCTAATTTCATTTATACCAGCACAATTTCTAACTACTGTGTAGGCAGTGTGCAGTGTGCATACTGCAGCAGGAAATCAGAAGACGTTTCCTTGTTGGGAGGAGAGCAACAACCAATCTTGTTAAAATAGCAAAGAGTAGAGACATCACACTGGCAACGAATGTCCGCATAGTTAAAGCAATAGAATTCCCTGTAGTAACCTATGGATGTGAGAGCTGGACTATAAGGAAGGGTGAGCGAAGGAAGACAGATGCTTTTGAACTCTGGTGTTGGAGGAAAACTCTGAGCGCCTTGGACTGCAGGAAGATTCAACCAGTCCATCATCTAGGAAATAATGCCCGGCTGCTCACTGGAGGAAAGGATATTAGAGGCAAAGATGAAGTACTTTGGCCACATAATGAGAAGACAGGAAAGCTTGGAGAAGAGAATGATGCTGGGGAAAATGGAAGGAAAATGGAAGAGGGGCCGACCAAGGATAAGATGGATGGATGGTATCATTGAAGTGACTGGCTTGACTTTGAAGGAGCTGGGAGTAGCAACAGCCAACAGAGAGCTCTGACGTGGGCTTGTCCACGAGGTCACAAAGAGACAGAAGCAACTGAATGAATAAACAACAACATTTCTAACTATTGGGATGACTGATGTAAGTTTCTGGAGCTTGCAGTGCAAAAACTTTTAGAAGGTTGTAGAATGTGTTTCTCTTGTGTACACAATACTGAAGTAGATGAATCCATGATTACATATCCTCTAACATTTCACAGATTAAAAAGTAGGGCACAAAGATGATTGATGAGAGAGAACCGGCAAGCTAGGAGAGACTTATGGCAAACCCGTGAGTTTCATAGGGTTTTCTTACTGAAAGGAGTACTTAGAGGTGGTTTTTCCAGTTCTGTCCTCTGAAATAAAGTATAGAGCATCTGGTATCCGTTTTTAGTCTCCCATCCAATTATTACCAGAGCTGATTCTGCTTGACTTCCAAGATCACACAGGATCTGGCTGCCAAGGACAACCTAGGACAGCGGCTCCATAAATTGGAGTCAACTTAAAGGACCATAACAACTTCAATGTGTATCTGAATCATCATTGCAAAGTTCCAGACGCCTACTGTCTGCAACAGACTCATAATTTCATATATGCAGCAATGACTTCGTGTGGATTCATGGTTTTTTAAAAATTTAATTTAATTTAATTATTGAATTTAATTATTTAAATTTAATTAAAAATAATTTTCATCACGCTGGCCCCTCCAAGGCAATTTATAATTGAGTGTTAAAAACAGTATAAAATATCATAGGAAAGAAACTGAAAGCAATACTTCCTTTTTTTTAAAAAAAAAAGGAAACATACAGGGAGACTATGCAGCCTACTTTACAGAAGGCAATCCTCTTTTGGAATGCTTCTTCTCTTTGAGGGTCTGTTCTGGACTGGACTTGATGGAATTAATGATAAACTCTCAGATTCACCTCCTCTTCCTCCCCAAAAGGTTTCTGCTCTGGATCAGATCCTCTTATCCATTATTTACTAAAAGAAGGGTGAACGTAATTACTAATTGTGTTCAATTTGCTTGGTAGTCATTTCATGCACTGGAACTCCCACCAACTGGAGGCAAGGTTGGCCCTTTCTTGATCTCACTGTAATGCAGAAGGTCCTTAAAAATAAAATTAAACAGGTCTTCAATTTTAACAAGAAATGACACAAGGTCTATTAATAGGATATATTGTACAATCACGTCCCCCCACATCCATACTTTCCACCATCCACAGCTTGAAAAATATATTTTTTACAAAATTTAAAATGCAAACCTCGATTTTACCATTTTATATAAGGACCAGCATTTTACCATGTATTTTATATAATTGGACTTGAGCATCTTCAGAACCAAACCTCAGCAGATACCAAGAACCTATTCTCCTTATGTCTCATCTTTTGTGCATTTTCAATAATCCCAAAATTGTTGCCTAATTTTTTTTAACATATTGTTTATTTTTATTCTACGTCACAGGCCACTTTGGATCCCACATTGGGAGAAAGCAGGCCTACCTAATCAATTCTAACCTTTGTTTTATGAGTATTGGTTTCAACCTTTGTGTGGTTTGATATATGCATTTCAGTGATGTAGTATTTGTTTGTTTTAACCATGTTGTACCCTGCCTCAAGCCATAGAGAGAAATGGGTAACAATTATTGTTGTTGTTAATATATTAATCAATCGATTGCATCAGCTCAACACCCAAAACAAGATACTGCTAGTCCTAGTTTTATTGTTTTATTGCTTTGTTACTGTTTTGTTTGTTTTATCGGGCCTGGCCCCATGTAAGCCGCCCTGAGTCCCTTCGGGGAGATGGGGCGGGGTATAAAAATAAAGTTATTATTATTATTATTATTATTATTATTATTATTATTATTATTATTATTATTATTATTATTATTATTAGTTACATCAGCTATTATATTTCCAAAGAAAGTGCTGCTCCCTGAAGTTTTATTCTTTCCAGGCAGCTGCAAAATCCTCTTTCTCTTCCACTGGTGGGAAGTTGCAATCTGCAATCCCAATCTTTAAAAGAACAGCAATTTACTGTGTCTGGTAGCAAATGCTTAAGGAACACACACACACTCATGAAAAGTGAGTAAATTGTTCAAAATAAGTTTTCCTTGGCTCTCCATCAAACTGACGGGTTGGAACACTGTGAGTTTTAATGCTCTCAAATCTCATGCCTTTCGTTTAGCCCCAGGCAGAAACTCAACAGGTATTTCTTTCCTAATCTCTGATTTTTACTGAAGCCCATTTCCCCCTGCTAAATTTCTGTCTGTGTAGAAATATCCCGGGACCGGTGACCTGATATAAATCCTTCCTTCCAGCAGTATATACTCGGGGCAGTTTCTTGCTGGGTCTCATTGGCTTCGTGAGTGGAGAGAACTTAGCTCTTGATTATTGTGCCATTCCTCAACTCACTCTCAACAGCTTGATGCCGATACCAAAAACATGTGTCGAGGAGAGCTGTGACTTGGATGCTTCTTGGCGGATGAAGTAATCTGTCAATCAGGTTGTCATGTGCCAAACCTGACACGGGGATGTGCACAATCCACACACTTTTAACTTACCAGCTGCTTGTGCGGCATAGCCTTCTGCTGGGTTGCCAGATGGCTGTGCCAGAAGTTTACTGACATAGCCAAATTTTCATCCTCCTTTCAAAATGTAAGTGTGATTGCTAAACTCAGTATGGCTTCTCTGCTCTCTGTAAGATGAAAGGCTCCCCCCCCCCCAAAACTGTGTCTTTACACCATCGCCATCTACACTGACCATTTAATACAAAGCTAGCTTTGTATTGCGGTGGCCAAACAAATCCCCCAAAATGTACGTATATGAAAGAAAGCCCTTAATGAAACTCAGTGCTCTGTGATTTGTGTAATCACTAGGTGTGTGCAAAATGGCAGAAATCCGTTCCATTTTTGGATGCCCCCATCCTGTTCCGTTCTCTGGAAAATTCAGGAGATTCGGGAGGGGGTCTGTAATTCGATATACGGAGTTCTGTTTTCATTCCGCTAAGATTCAGTCCATTGGCGGCAATGGGGAAACTGGCAAGGCTCATTTTCCCGTCATTTTATGGCTATCAGGATGAAACTTGCCACAATTGCAGGACACATTTACGATGGCAAACCTTCCAAATTTCAGATTCTTTTGCTAATTCACTGATGTTTACCAATAACGTATTTATTAAAAACCTACAAGAGGAGTTCTTGGATTTGAAGTCCAAACCAGCGCTTGCCACAAGAGGGGAGGAGAATTTATTTATTTTATTTATTTACAGTATTTATATTCCACATATACAGCAAACATTCAATACTGATTATAACAATGACAAAACAGACAATGGATAGAGGTATCTATAGGCTTTTCCATTTTTCGGCATCTTTGGAGGCTGTGTTCAGTTCCAGCCTTTGAGGGATGCTGTCGCTCCATCTTCCTGCCAAAGAGCTTTCTTTGTAAACCTCCTCTTTTTTCTGATCAAAATGCAGAGCCTAAATACCTACTTGCTTTAATGCGGTTCCTATTTATCTACTCACATTTGTTTTTGAACTGCTAGATAGGCAGTAGCTGAGCTAAAGGTCTGGAACTCACCCTGACCTGGGCTTTGAACTCTCAACCTTCTGGTTGGCAAGATTTATTTCAGCTTGGTTAAAGCCCAGCCCTTTAAAATAGACAGAACCAGATCTGTGATTGGCTGAGAAATATGATGCAGCAAGCGCCATCGCCCCTACCATGGAGAGATTGCTGCTTTTGCTTGCAAAAGAAACAAACGGTCAGAATACTAATGATGAAAAATAAGCCAGAATCAACGAATCTTTCCCGAATTTAGCTGAAAGCTTCAGTGGCTCATGTTTCGTTCCTGTCTTCCCAGTCTGCATTCAGTAGTTTGGCTGCCAAATCTCTGAAATTATCCAAATTCCGACTCGATCTCCAGAATTCCGCACACCCCTAGTAATCACCATCTGGGCCTCAAACTGGTTCCAGAATTTCCTGTATAATCATCTGCACAGTGACACAACGTTCTTTAATACCAGTTTGAAACTACATTAAATGGTCAGTGTAGGTGGGGCCACGATCCTACTCAATACAAGTTAAGCACTCCTTGTCCGGAATTCCAGAGCCCAAAATACTCCAAATTCCAAACCTGTTCAACTTTGCTTTTCTGACAGTTCAGTTTACACAGACTTTGTTTCATACACAAGCCTTGTATAAAGTTACTGTGATTGATGGTAGAACCTTGTTAGAAGTCAAAGGAAATACTTTTAATGCCAGGTTACAGCACTACAGCAAAGTTAAGACAATAGAAAACACGGGCAAACATTCAGTTCAATTCCCACCTGAACCCTCACCCCCTCGGTTCACAAAAATTCTTCGGGCAGCTTCTCGTTCTAGTCTGAGCTGGTTCTCAGGCTAGACTCGAATTATTAGTCTCTTTCCCGATATTTTGCATTGCTTCAGCCTGAGTTGCACTCATGGCATGGTTTCATAACTGTTATCTTCGGGCTATGTATAAGGTGCCTCTTTTCAAGATACCTCACTGTGGAAGCAAAGGTACAGTAGAGTCTCACTTATCCAACACTCACTTATCCAACGTTCTGGATTATCCAATGCATTTTTGTAGTCAATGTTTTCAATACATCGTGATATTTTGGTGCTAAATTAGTAAATACAGCAAGTACTACATAGCATTACTGCGTATTAAACTACCTTTTCTGTCAAATTTGTTGTATAACATGATGTTTTGGTGCTTAATTTGTAAAATCATAACCTAATTTGATGTTTAATAGGCTTTTCCTTAATGCCTTCTTATTATCCATATTCGCTTATCCAACGTTCTGCCGGCCCGTTTATGTTGGATAGGTGAGACTCTACTGTAAAAGCTTTCCCCTGATATTAAGTCCAGTTGTGTCTGACTCTGGGGGTTGGTGCTCATCTCCATTTCTAAGCCGAAGAGCTGGAGTTGTCCATAGACACCTCCAAGGTCATGTGGCTGGCATGACTGCCTGGAGTGCCATTACCTTCCCATCAGAGTGGTACTCCTTGATCTACTCACATCTGCATGTTTTCGAACTGCTAGGTTGGCAGAAGCTGGGGCTAACAGCGGGTGCTCACCCCACTCCCCAAATTTGAGCCTGTGACATTTTGGTCCGCAAGTTCAGCAGCTCAGTGCTTTAACACGCTGCGCCAGCAGGGGCTCCTTACCTCACTATGTACATACCGTATCTGCAAATACAGATACTGTGTTTTAAAACGCAGAAGGATCTGAAAAACACTTCTGGTCCCAAGCATTCCAGATAAGGGGTATTTCTTGTCAGTGAAAAATAACTCTTCACATTCTCAGACACTGCTTGCTCCCTTTTCAGAAGAAATAAACACATAATTACATAGAACCTTTACAAAATTAAGGGACGTTCAATTACTGTTGGCTAAAGTCCTGTATGGAAGTGCCAAGTAATGAGGAATGATGCGAAATTAAGTCTAATATGATTTGAATGAATGCAGCTTGAGACTTTAGCTGCCATGGCTCAATGTAATAAAATCCTGGGAACTTTAAGTTGGAGACTAATCCAACCAGAGAAGTCAGCCATAGCAGAGCACTTGATGAACCAAGCTGGGCAAAGCATATTATTTGAGAACACAGACATGCTGGACCACTCTAACAACTGGGCTGTGGTGCAGCTGGTTAGTAGCCAGCTGCAATAAATCACTACTGAACAAGATGTCATGAGATCGAAGCCCAGGTCAGTTTAAGCTCCTGACCATTAAGAACCTAGCTCGCTGTTGACCTAAGCAGTTCGAAAGACAGTTACATCTGTCAAATAGAAAATGTAGGTACTGCTTTATGCGGGGAGGCTAATATAACTACTTTACGACATCATAAAAACTTCCAGCAGCTCCCGGAAAGGAATGAGGAAGTACTCCATCAAGGATTCGGTGTCACAAATGGACAATGAAGAGGCAGCTCCCCCTGTGTCCATAATCGAACATACCCTCATGAAGCTGGAAAATGCTAACTTACTTCTGTGTCTGCCTATATGTCGTATGTCTAATGGCAGTGAATGTTTGCCATGTATATGTGCATTGTGATGCGCCCTGAGTCCCCTTTGGGGTGAGAAGGGTGGAATATAAATACTGTAAATAAATAAATAGGAGCCCCCGGTGGCACAGCGTGTTAAAGTGCTGAGCTGCTGAACTTTAGACCAAAAGGTTGCAGGTTCGAATCCGGGGAGTGGAGTGAGCACCCGGTGTTAGCCCCAGCTTCTGCCAACCTAGCAGTTTGCAAACATGCAAATGTGAGTAGATCAATAGGTACCACTCCGGCAGGAAGGTAACGATGATCCATGCAATCATGCCAGCCATATGCGTCATTTCTTTGTGAGACAATCTTTATATCTTTATCCATTTTCATCCTATATACTATATAACATTTGTATCTTATTTCTTATGGCTTGGTCTCCAGATTGATTCATGATATAGTTCTTTACCCTTGTCCATCTTTCTTCCATTTCTCTTGTTCTATTTTCATTCGTTTTTACATTTAGTTCCACATTCATAATTTCAACAATTGCTTAGCTTCCAACAGACCTTACAACCTCTGAGGATGCCTGCCATAGATGTGGGCGAAACGTCAGGAGAGAATGCTTTTGGAACATGGCCATACAGCCTGGAAAACTCACAGCAACCTGGTGATTCTGGCTATGAGAGCCTTCGACAACATACAGTAGAGTCTCACTTATCCAACATAAACGGGCCGGCAGAACGTTGGATAAGTGAATATTTTGGATAATAAGGAGGGATTAAGAAAAGGCCTATTACACATCAAATTAGGTTATGATTTTACAAATTAAGCACCAAAACATCATGTTATACAACAAATTTGACAGAAAAAGTAGTTCAATACGCAGTAATGCTATGTAGTAATTACTGTATTTACGAATTTAGCACCAAAATATCACGATGTATTGAAAACATTGACTACAAGAATGCGTTGGATAATCCAGAATGTTGGATAAGTGAGACTCTACTGTATTACATAAGTTGCTGGAATTAAAGCAGCCAGTGGAAGGAAAAAAACAGTAAACCTGGAAATACAGGAAAAGAACTCTTCCGCAGGGCCTAAAAACCTGGCTCTTCCAAAAGGCCTTTGATGTTTAATTGTTGTGGGTTTGATTTATCTGCCCATTCTAAAATAGCTCCATTGTTGATGCATTGCCATTATTACATTGCACTTTATTGTCCATTTTAGCTGTGAAATTACCTCTCCCCATTTCGGAATATTCTGCACTTTGGCCTAGATCTATGAATTAGTCTCCTGTTTTTAACATTTTATGCTGCATGTTGATTTTAATGACTGTTTTATTGATGCTGATGTTTTTATTGTTGGGATAATTGTGTTATTGTTCTGTTATTGTTATTATACTGTTATATCGGGCAAGGCCCCCTGTAAGCCGCCCCGAGTCCCTTCGGGGAGATGGGGTTGGGGTATAAAAATAAAGTTGTTGTTGTTATTATTATTATTATTATTATTATTATCATCCAAGCCTCACTTACCCAAACTTCTGGATTATCCTAGCCATTTTTGTAGTCAATGTTTTCAATATTCTGCACTTTGGCCCAGATCCGTGTATTCGTCTCCTGTTTTTAACATTTTATTTTGTATGTTGGTTTTTTATGACTGTTTTATTGATGCTGATGTTTTATTGTTGGGATATTTGTTTTATTGTTTTGCTGTTTTTGTTATATTGTTGTGTTGGGCAAGGCCCCATGTAAGCCGCCCCGAGTCCCTTTGGGGAGATGGGGCGAGGTATAAGAATAAAGTTATTATTATTATATCATGATATTTTGGTGCTAAATTCGTAAATACAGTAATTACAACATCACATTACTGCATATTGAACTACTTTTCCTGTCAAATTTGTTGTATAACATGATGTTTTGGTGCTTAATTTGCAAAATCATAACCTAATTTGATGTTTAATAGGCTTTTCCTTAATTCCTCCTTATTATCCAAGATATTCGCTTACCCAAGCTTCTGCCGGCCCGTTTAGCTTGGATAAGTGAGACTCGACTGTACTATTTCAGGCATTGGCAAGCTTCGTGGTGCGAGAGACAGAATACAAAAAGGCAAGGAAGAAAGGCGAGAGGAGGATAATGGAAAGCGAAAGTAGAGCAAAGGCGACTTTGGGCATGTTTGTTGCAAGAGAACTTGGGCGTGAGTCCAAAGTATCTCCAAAGCCAGGAGGGCGGGAGGGAGGAAACTTTGCAGGGAGAGGCGAGGGGTGTGGATGAAGCAGGGCCCCAAGGATCAAGACCAGGATCAAGAGCGAGGCGTAAAAACAGCCCCTTTTTGGCCTGACTGGCGCGCAAAGGGAGAGAGAGGAAGCCGAGCCGAGCAGAGCCTGCGCGCAAAGGTTGGTTCGGTTTCTCTGTGCGTTTGGGAAAAGAGCAGCTTTGCAAACTCGCAGCCACCCAGGGATTCCGGCCATGAAAACCTTCGACAACACATTTCAAAACGCTTTCGGAGGGGCAGGGTGCAGGGTTTGTGTGTGTCCATGCAAAAGAGGCCCTTTCCTTTCTTGCAATCGTATATCAATACAGTAATATTAATATATGTATTTGTTACTTCTTTGTGCATGGCCATACCCAAAGTCAAAACTATCCATGAAATGTGTTGTCGAAAGCTTCCATGGCCGGAATCACTGCGTTGCTGTGGATTTTCCGGGCTGTATGGCCATGTTCCAGAAGCATTCTTTCCTGACGTTTCGCCCACATCTATGGCAGGCCTCCTCAGAGGTTGTGAGGTCTTTTGGAAACTAAGCAAGTGGGGTTTATTTATCTGTGGAATGATGTCCAGGGTGGGAGAAAGAACTCTTCTTGTCTGTTTGAGGCAATTGTGAATGGTGCAATTAATCACCTTGATTACCATTGCAAAGCCTTGCAGCATCAAGGCCTGGCTGATTCCTGCCTGGGGAAATCCTTTGTTGGGAGGTGTTAGCAGGCCCTGATTGTTCCATGTATGGAATTCCCTTGTTTTCAGAGTGTTGTTTTTTTATTTACTGCCCAGTATTTTTTTAAAGAAAAAACCCTCTAAAATCAGGACAGTAAAGAACAACACTCTGAAAACAGGAATTCCAGACATGAAACAATCAGGGCCAGGTAACACCGACCAACAAAGGATTCCCCCAGGCAGGATTCAGCCAGGCCTTGAAGCTGCAAGGCTTTTATTTATTTATTTATTTATTTATTACAATATTTATATCCTGCCCTTTTCACCCAACAGGGGACTCAAGGCGGCTTATAATAAAACGCATATATAAAAATTATACAGTGCAATATAAATCAGTTAAAAATTATTATTAATTTACATCAGTATTCATAAAACACATTATAAAATACAGGTAGGTGTGTTCAGTGTTATTCAAGGTAAACTGGTATCTTTGATGACAGGTTACATGACCAAATAAGCTTTTTGTTCGCCATCCCTGCATGTAGAAAACAGGCCACTCGGGTTAAAAGTGGTTTATATTTATATACTTAATTGCACAGATGAGCATTTGGTTAGGCGAGCACCAGACTGCTCCAATTGTGGGAAGCAGTCTGTGACTTTTTCGGAACCAGAAACCTGACCTTTCAGATCTGACCTTTGCTGCTTTAAATTAAAGTACTTTTCAGCTTCAGCTCTCTATACTTGTGAGGGAGATTCTAGGACACCAAGTTGTTCATTTTTCCAGTGATTGTGTGTGAGTACTTCTCCAACTCTAAATTGTGAAAGTGCTAAATGTTGTTCTGCTCTTCTAAGAGAAAAAAAATGAGCATGTTTTGACCTGAGAGCAGAGAGGTGCCTTACCAAACTCTGTTTTATTATCCTTTTCTTTTGCTGCCGATAATGTAAACCTGGACCAGTTCTTTCCACTTGACATGCTCATAGGCCAGGTAGTAGTGTATTTATTTGAGTCTAGCAGAGGTGTCTGTGTTGGGTTGATTACCATTAATAACGTTAACATTAATACTTGTTTCTTCAAAGTAGCAAATGATTGACTTTCGAAGTTCTGAAGATTCATTAATTCCCCCTTTTAAATCAATTACATTTCAGCAGCAAATGCTGTTAATCTTTTTTTAAAGCATGCATTTGCTGGAGAGGGGTGGGGGAAAAGACATCTTTCTCCTTTGACGTGAGTAGGATTGGGTGAATTGCATTTATTTTTATAAGCACACTTCAATCAAGTCTGACTAAATGTAAATTTTTTGGCCTCTTCTCCCCACATGCCTTGAGTTCCTTCTGTAGCTGCACTCCCCTGCATTGGGGAGAGGAAGCTGACAAGATAAAAAGTTTTCCTAGTTCGCAAGGCTGTTTGTGGTGACCTTTAGTAAATGAAGTGGTGCATTTGCAGAACAGGGACTTTGTGGGTGGTACAATAGGAGTCATTGCCAAGTCATTTAGACAGGCAGCCCTTCTCCAAAAGGCCCAGAAGTAGCTGAGTCAGAATCTTCGAAATGTGGTCCTTCTAATAACTGTAATAACTATCAACCAAAAGTTTGTTGTTCTCCAATACTAACCCAACATCTACTGCATTTGCTCCACTCTGAATAAAAATAATGAAAGGTGCAAAGTTCTATCAAAGAACTTCTGCACGTTACCTTTTGGACTATAGCTCCCAGAATCCCCAGTGAACATTGCCAGGGAGCACTTCTGGGACTTTCAGAATTCTGGGAGTTGCTGTGCAAACACTAGCTTTCACAAGCTCTTCTTTTCTGAACTTTTCTATCAAATCAAGCTTGGGGATGCTCTTTGACCAGATGGATTTCAAAGGTTTGTAGACGTGATTGACTTGCTGAACTATTGCGAAATGTGAAAAAAGGTGAATGTGGATACAAAGCTTGTCTTGTGTGGCCATTTTATTTGAAAGGAAACAAGCATGTTGTAGATGTCTTGTAAAAGAGCACAGCTAATCCTCCACATACATTGGGTTTAGGGCAGGTATGGGCAAACTAAATTGGAGCCCCGGTGGCTCAGTGTGTCAAAGCACTGAGCTGCTGAACTTGCAGACCGAAAGGTCCCAGGTTCAAACCCCAGGAGCGGCGTGAGCGGCCGCTGTCAGCTCCAGCTTCTGCCAACCTAGCAGTTTGAAAACATGCAAATGTGAGTAAATCAGTAGGTACCGCTCCGGCGGGAAGGTAACGGCGCTCCATGCAATCATGCCGGCCACATGACCTTGGAGATGTCTACGGACCACGCCGGCTCTTCAGCTTAGAAATGGAGATGAGCACCAACACCCAGAGTCAGACATGACTGGACTTAACGTCAGGGGAAACCTTTACCTTTACTAGTCCTCCACATACATTGGGTTTAGGGCAGGTAAGGGCGGCACCCTGGGTGCTTACCTCAGGCCCCCCTTATTTTCTTCGTCTTCTCGGCATAAGGACGTGGTGGTTCACTGCATCCTTATGCAGAAAGGATGGGTGAGAAAGGCATGCAGCAGTCGAGAACCCTCTGGAGTGCTCTCAGCCACCACATGTCTCATCCCACCCCCCAGAATAAGGATTGTGCAAGCGGGTCCCATCCTTATGATGAAAGGACAGCCTGAGGAAAGCACGCAGCGACTTAAGAGCGCTCCGGAGTGCTCTTGGCCATCGCCTGTCTCGCTCTCGTCCCAGCATAATGCCGAAAGGACAGTCCGAAGATCAGGGGAGGAGGATCGGGGCAGTCGTTGCATGTTTCGCTTTCCTCCCAGGATAAGGATGGGGCAAGCACCCTATCGTAATGCGAGAAGGACAGCTTGAGGATGACCTGGGCTCTGCCCTACCCTCTTCCAGCCCCGCTTTCTCCCAGGCCCTCCCTCTCAAGGGCCCATCCCACCCAGCACGTGCCTGGCCTGGCCGCCCTCTGTCCTGGCCCTCTCAGCTGGGCCCACAATGTGGCCCCAAGACAAAAAAGTTTGCCCATACTGGGTTTAGGGGCACAGGTCTGCCATGAAAGTGAAAACACTAACAAACATAACACTTTTTTATAACCTGAGAGAATTCTCTAAGGATCTCTACAAGCCTGTTTTCACTGGCCTCCAAATCCAGATTTGATCAGAAGTCAGCCCTGGATGTCCAGATGACATCAATAGACCTTTGGTCCATAACACAGGGTTAAACTGACTTTACCTTGCATTGTGAAAAGTTGGGTATTGCTTCAGAGTTTTGGCAAAACTCCATGGAGTTAGTGTTGATACCTGGATCAACTTTAACCCATCTAGGGTCTACACAGCAGGTGGTATCATCCCCTTTTCATTGCAGAGGAGAAGATCCGGTCATGTTCACTTTCCTTCCATAAAGTGCAGGCAGCTTTGGTCATGCAAGAGCCTTTGCTGACATCAGCGATGGCCAGCAGTTCTCCGGTACTCTTTGGTCTGTTGCTGTGCTGACAAAAACAACAGGCCAGGTAAACGTGTCTGTCCAGTGGGGGGGAAACTGGTTTTGGGCTAATTGAATGTTCTGAGCTCCTGATGCGCATTTGTGAAATCAGGCTGGTCTGAATTGGCCCCAGATTTTGCTGAACCTGTTTCTCCATCCTGTGATCAACTTCTGCCAGACTTGTGGATGATCTAGGGATTCTTAGAGATAACCTTTTAGTCAAACTTGTGAATAATCAGATCTGTAACACTCAAACCTACAGATGAGGAGGGCCAAGTGTGCAGCATGAGATAGCATGATTTAGGCGAGAGTACTCTTAACAGACTTGGAATGCCCATTCCCAATTTTCTTTTATTGTTTTCCTTCTTTGCTATCTTTGTTGCACTCTTTTGAACGTGCACCTTAGTGTTCCACAGGTAGCTGTGGCCTCTTGAACACATTCTTGCAAATACTTGCACAACAGAGATTTCCACACCTTTCCTGGGGATTAGTTTAGTTGTCTCAAAGTTCAGCCTTTTTTGTTCTCTGAAAATAGTTGTGCAACCTGTTTGATCTCTGGAGAAATCTCAGATAGGTTTTGATCTCAGAAGAACCGCACCCTTT
This sequence comes from Anolis carolinensis, assembly GCF_035594765.1. Lineage (NCBI taxonomy): Eukaryota > Metazoa > Chordata > Lepidosauria > Squamata > Anolidae > Anolis > Anolis carolinensis. The sequence goes on from NC_085845.1 coordinate 189,925,057, forward strand.
CCACCTATACTCCGTTTGCTAATCTAGGCTCCAAAGTTCTACACTGCACACACAGAGTGGAAAGCAGGAAAGCTTAAATTTTTTATATAATACCTGCCACATGTTTAAGCATTAAGTTGCCACAGGAATTCCATATCGGTGAGAGAGCAGACAGGTGCAGAAGTACAACATAATACCTATCTATTTGTTGTAAGTTATTAATTGTTTATATGGGGTGTTCATATTGGGTTATTTTCTAAATTGGCGTATGATGTTTTTCATTGATTATGTATTTTATGTATTGGTGTTTTTTAAACCTTTGCACGCCGCTTTGTATCCCACCCATGGGAAAAAGCAGCATAAAAGTGAATAATAATAATAATAATAATAATGATAATAATAATAATAATAATAATATTGTTACTGCAAAAGGCCACCCTACTGAGATCTGTGCGCATCATCCGAAAATACATCACACAGTCCTAAACACTTGGGAAGTGTTCGACTTGTGATTTTGTGATACGAAATCCAGCATATCTGTCTTGTTTGCTGTGTCATACAATGTCGTTGTGTCAATAATAATAATAATAATAATAATAATAATCCTGCTATAAAAATCAAATAAAGAAAGGAATCTCTCTTTCCTGTGTCACACCTCTTAGCAGGCTTCTATATATTTTTGCAAACTAGTTACTCTTGTTAGCTTCTTCACAAGGTTGTAGAATAATTATTTTTTCTATTCAAAAGTTTTAGGCATGTTATGAGTCTTGAACCCTTCCAAGATGGCACATACCTGATCTGGCCATGGTAGTCCATGCCTTACTCACATCCTGTTTGGACTGCTGCAACACTCTCTACGTGGGGCTGTCTTTGAAGATAGTTCGGGAGCTTCAACTTGTTCAGAGATCGGTAGCCAGGTTACTACCTGGAGCCTCGTACAGGGAGAGAACCACTCCTGTGTTGCGGCAGCTCCACTGGCTGTCCATCTGCTTCCCGGCTAAATACAAGGTGCTGGTTATTCCCTATAAATCTCTAAACAGTTTAGGCTCAGACAATTTGAAGAACCGCATCTCCGTATACAAACCAGCTTGAGCACTGTGGTTGACGGAAGACACCCTCCTCTTGGTCCCACCCCCATCTCAAGTATGGCTGGTGGGGACGAGAGAGGGGACTTTCTTTATGGTCGCCCCCCTCCTCTCAAACTCCCTCTCTAAAGAAATAAAAACAGCCCCCTCTCTCCTCTCTTTTAAAAACTCATTTATGCACTTTAGCATATAGAGAGGAGGAAAACTAGTACAGTGTTCCCTCACTACTTCGCGGTTCGCTTTTTGCAGATTCACTGTTTTGCAGTGTTTCAATAAACTAAAAGAATATTATAAATCATAAAAAATTACAATTTACAGCCTAAGGAAGGGAGGAAGGAGAAGCTGATGGGAGAGAAAAGGAGCCCAAGTGGCAACTGGAGGAGAAGGGGGCAATTTATCAACACACGATTGGTTGATAAAGACTTAAAATAGTGTATAACTACTAAAATAATGTATATATAGTGTCCCTACTTTGTGGATTTTCACTTATTGTAGGTGGTCCTGGAATGTAACCCCCGTGATAAGTGAGGGAACACTACACCTTTATATATAAGGTAAAGGTAAAGGTTTTCCCCTGACGTTAAGTCCAGTCATGTCTTACCCTGGGGGTTGGTGCTCATCTCCATTTCTAAGCCGAAGAGCCGGCATTGTCCGTAGACATCTCCAAGGTCATGTGGCCGGCATGACTGCATGGAGTGCCGTTACCTTCCCGCCGGAGCGGTACCTATTGATCTACTCACATTGGCATGTTTTCGAACTGCTAGGTTGGCAGAAGCTGGAGCTAACAGCGGGCGCTCACTCCGCTCCCGGGATTTGAACCTGGGACCTTTCGGTCTGCAAGTTCAGCAGCTCAGTGCTTTAACACACTTCGCCACCAGGGCTTATATATATCCTTACCTAAATATTGGACACCTACTTCAGCCTGTGGAAATTGTTATGTGGTGGATTATATTACGTTTATTTAAGTTTAATTATGTATTATTTTTTATTTAGTTTTATACATTTATTTTGAGTTTGTTTTATCCATTGTTTTGCTTTGAGTGATCATTGTTTGTTTTCGGCATTGAATATTTGCCATGTTGTTACTTTTGTTGGAAACCACCCTGATTATTATTATTATTATTATTATTATTATTATTATTATTATTATTATTATATCATTAAATAAATGATTTTTAAAAATGAGCAATCCAGGAATGCAGTTAGTATGGCTGTGCCAAAATAAAGCAAATTCGCTGCTCATCTGTTGTGGGAAGTCCAGGCATTCATATAGGTCAAGGGAACATAGGATTCACTCTTGAGATTTTTCCCCCCTACTTTTGTGGGGGTGTCCCATGCCCCTGACCTCAGTGAATGTGGAATCCCTATTGTAGTTAAAACACACACACAAATACCACACTACACAGGAGTGTCCTTATTTCCTCTGTAGTCCAATGTCAGGGTTTTACAACATTTTTTCTGTCTTTTTCTCTCAGGACCCAGCAGATAGCAGCCAAAATGTTGGATCTTACTGAATTAGTGGATATTGAAGTGACTGTAGCATATGTCTGGTATGCAGTCCTCCTCATTGTAAAAATGATGCTACTGAGCCCCTTAACGGGACTCTACAGAGTGTCGAAAAAGGTAAGAAGTGAGAAAAGGACTGTCTGGAGATGGACCCCTCTCCCCAGTTGTGGTTTCAGAGACCTGAGCTAGAAAATTACCCATCATTGTGACAGGAGGGGGAAAAGGGGTCTGTGAAACCAGAACCAGAACTCTTTCCCCCTTTTTTTGTACTACAAGGTTCTTTTCTCCAGTTTGGTATGAGATTCTGTCTCCTTCCATATGTTGGACTATAGCTCTCAGTAGTCCTAGCCATCATGAGAAGATGAGCAAAATTTCTCAACCAGGGTTCCTGGAAACCTGTTTTCTGAATGAGACTGTTAGGGGTTTTGCAGAAGATGATGGTCAGGAGAGGATTTTTTTAAGTCGTCAATATAATTATTATTATGCAGGGGTTTCCAGAGACCAGAAGGAGTGTTTCAAGCATTCCTCCAGAGTAAAAAGGTTGGGAAACGCTGGTTTAGAAGGTGACAAGATTGGAAGTGGTTGCCAGTGGTGCAGCTGTCTTTCACTTAGTTGAATCTAGGACACTTTCCCTTCTCTGAGAGTTGTGCAGAAAATTCATCCAAGTGACACTGCACTTTTTTATGCATGTTATATGCAGTCTATTCAATGTAGTGCGATTTTATGTGGTGCTATTGCCAAATCCATCACAAATTATGCCCTTCAAGCATATCTTGGTGTCTTGACTTATATTGCATATGATGGTAATTCCTTATAGATAACTGTGACGTGGACCCTCCACGTTCACTGAGGTTCGTAGTGCAGAGCACCCACAATAGTGAAAAACTGCAAAATTAAAAACAATATTTTTTTTACTCTAGAGAAAAGCTCTCTAGAAATCTAGTTCTTGCTGCTGGGAGTTGACTATAGAATAACACTGGGTGACCTACAAATGCCTAGAGAGGTATTCTCTCTAGAAATCTCTAGGTCCTCCCATGCAACTCTGTGGTCAACTTCCATTGGAGGACCTGGAGATTTGTACAGAGGACATAGAAATCAAAACTGAATAATCAAATCCGCAAAAGTCAAACCTATGAATTACAATGTTAACATGTTATTTGTTTTGTTTTTTGATGCATGATTTGTGGTCCTGACTTCAGTCTGAGGATCATGTCTATTCATGTCTTTTGTTCTGTGTACTCTTGTCTCGAATAGGCCTTTGCTAACCCCGAAGATGCAGTTGGATTTGGCAAAGGGGATAATGCAAAAAAGTTCTTGAGAACTGATCCAGATGTGGAGCGTGTGCGCAGGTAACTGAAAGCATTTCCTGAGTAATTTACTTGCTTTCAAACTCATTCATCGGGGCAGGATATCTTAATGCCACTGGCTCATGTTTGCTGCAGAATCATGTTTGCTGCATTTTGTGGCTATGAGTGCATATATACTATAGAAATAATGTAGTTTGACACATAGCTCTGCTATGGAATCTTGAGAGTTGTAGTTTTACAAGGTGTTTAGCTGTATTGAACTGTAATATATGGCAGTGTAAACTCATATAATGCAGTTCAATTCAGTTAAACCACATTATGAAACTGCATTATATGGCAGTTTAGATATGTCCCGTGTTAGCATTTCCATGTGCACATTGCCACCATTTTAAACATGGGCAGTAACAACATGCAGTTAGGTGAAGCCATGAGTCAAGCGCCCAGTGTACATGCCATGAAATGGGAAAGAGGGTCAGATCACAAAAACCATACCATGTTTTAAGTGCAAGGCCAAAAACTTCTAGAAGTGTGTTTTAGAAGCCATATGGTCTACTTATAGACCATGTTTATGTTCTGTGTATTTCCCATTTCTTTATCTTCTCTCATCTTTGCATTATAATTTTAAACATCCTAATACAGGAAAAAAAGGCATGGGGTAAAGCATCCTTGAGAGCACCCTTCTTTTCTTTTCTTACTCCTATGTAGGAGGGGAAATGAACTGGAAATACACCAGAACATAGGAAACATCTTTCTAGGGCTGAGCATTGTGAGGTGGGGTGTGATAGAGTCAGCATTGATAAAGGCAGAGAGAACCTGGGGAAAATGCTTTTTTTGGACCACAGTCTGTGACCATATTCTTAAGGATTCTGGGAGCACTAGTCTAAAAAGTAACATTTCCAAGTTCAGTTGGTATCAATATGGTTAGAATCAGTGATAAAGATGAACCAATGATTTAGATAAGAAGGGTTTGCATCATTCCAAACTTATTCAGCCCTCCAAATGCTGCTAAATGCAGCTCCCAGTGTTCCTCACTTTAGTCTGTGCTGGCTGGCGCTAGAGGAAGTTACAATTCAACATCATCTGGTGGTCCATCCAGTGCCCACTCTTTGCCTGAAGTTGTATTTGCATGCTTTGTGCAGAGATGCAATAATATGAGCATTTTGTTTTATGTAGCAATGGATAACGTCATGGTCTGATTCATCTTTCCTTATTTCTCCAGAATCCATCTCAACGACCTTGAAAACATTGTCCCGTTCCTTTTCATTGGATTCTTCTACTCCTTCAGTGGCGTTTCCCTCTCCACTGCCTTGCTGCATTATAGAATATTCTTTGCTTCTAGGATCTTCCACACTGTTTCCTACCTTATCCCCCTTCCCCAACCCAGCAGGGGTTTGGCTTGGTTTGTAGGGTACTTAGCTACCTTTTCAATGGTGTACAAGCTGGTGATGGTGAGTCTGAGCATGTCATAAAAAAACGAAGAAACCTCAAACCAACCTATACAAATGATCATTTCACTGTGATTTTCAAACTTTCTACCCTTGGGAAAACCTTTCTTACTGATTATTGTGTCAGATCCGCCAAAGGCGTGCTAAGCGTTGTGAAACATATTCTAGATCAGGGGTCCTCAATCCTAGGTCCCCAGGTCTTGATGGACTTCTGATCTCAGAAGCCCTTATTAGCATGGGGAATGAATAGGAATTCTGGGAGCTGAATTCCATCAACAACTGGGGAACACACAGTTGGGGATACTGTAGTTTTGAGGAGCATGCTCAGTGCTGGTCAACCATTTTGGACCTCACTATTCCTCACTTGAGCTGAACGTGTGAACCAGAACACATCTGAAACCACACTGTAGCAGCACATTCCAAAAATAGATTGGTAAATGGAAAGCAAATGGCCTTCCAGGACAATTTATTCACTGGTGTTTCCTTATAATCTATCACTGGGTGGAACACTTACCTTTCATACAGAAGATCCCAGATTTGATCCCTGACGTATGCAGAAGTTAAACCTCCAAATGTGAAGGGCCAACTGTATAGAGAAAATCTAATATCTATAACAAACGTGCAAGTATGGACTCTGATTCAATTGCTCATCCCAGCTAGACTGGATTCATATACAATGGACTCATTGGGATTTAGGCCATGATAACAAATATGTTATTATGGCTTACATCTAATGGTGTGGTTACATGATTCCTGAGATGGTTCAATGGATGATATTTGGGAATGAACACATTGGATGGATGCAGGGCATGCTCTTGATTCCAGATCTGTGGCCCTTTCCACTTCACGTGTTCACAATCATCCTCTTAACAAAGCTCAAAACCCATGCTTTTAGAGTATGAGCTCCTCAAACTTGTTGAACAAATGGTGTCAAACTCATTTTATTAAGTCCAACTTGGGTCGATGTGCACTTTTGAGGTGATTGCAAAAGTCACTCAGAGATAAACAAGTAAAAACAATTCAGAAAAGTATAAAAATGTTAAGGTCTTCGCTTTGTTACATTCCTTGCCTCCCATTTAGCTTTCCAGGTGTTTAGGCTGAATTTAGGTTGGATCTTATTCTAGTTTCTGGTTGTTAACTTTGGATATTATGAACCATTTTGTATAATCCTGTTGAAGAGACAAAATGTTTCCCTGTTACCTTCACCTATAGGCTAAGCTCCACACGTTTGGAGCGATTTGTACAAGCTTTCAAGAATTGTAATGTGCAGCAATCCAACAACTGTCTATTGATGGCATGTATGTGATTTTTTTTTCTATGGATGTTATTTTGGGATATCTCTTTTTGAAGCCCATATAATAAAGACAACAGCAAAAAGAAGAAGAAATGTGTTTGAATTTTTGGGGCTGTTTTGCCCTCCCTTTCCCTTTCCATATCTGCAGTCAGCAAATAGGATGTCACAATGAATCAGTGTTTCAAATCATGGAATTCTTTGAAGAATATTTACCTAAATAATAAGGTATCTCGAACAATGCCAAGCCTGGTTGTAAAGGAGACTTTGATGCAAATAGGTGTTTGTAACCAACTGCTAGAAAAAACACAGGGAGCACAATTTTTCTTTTAAAAATGAATGTTTTGAGTAACATTTATCACAGAATTAGAAGATTTTGCCTGTGGAACGATTTTCTTTTTTATAAAGTCAAATTGGCATTATGATGCTCTGTGTTATTCAAATCTCATTGCAGTACTGACTTAATACATGTCCAAAACAGCTCTGCCTGAAGTTTTTACAATTAACATATATACTGTAATTGTCTTCCAAATTGCTTAGACATGCTGCCTGTGTTTATATGTTTCCTTGGTTGCACAACAACAACATTTTATACTCCATTGTAGGTGTCCTATTTGTTTTCAAATAGAAGTGTGTTGGAGGGACTTCACTTTTGTATATCAGGTGGGCAACAGATGGGAATATGCATATCAGAATATTCCTAGGAAATGACAGTTTTGCTTATCCCACAAATTGATCATAGAATTCCACTGGAGAACGTAGATATTTCTAGAGAGACTTCACAAATTGTCAAATCCACAGAAGTTAAGCATGTGAACGTGGAAGGTTTTTAAAATATCCCCCTGCTCCCTCCGTGATGACTTATGGAATACACTTAGCAGTCTTCAAATCAGAGACTTGCTTTTAATCCAACTCATAGTTTAGACTGTATTTTAGTAAAGGTACAGGTTTTCCCTTGACAATAAGTCTAGTTGTGTCTGACTCTGGGGGTTGGTGCTGATCTCCATTTCTAAACTGAAGAGCTGGTGTTATCCATAGACACCTCCAAGGTCACATGGCTGGCATGGAGCGCCCTTACCTTCCCACCAAAGTGGTACCTATTGATCTCAGATTTGCATGTTTTTGAACTGCTAGGTTGGCAGAAGCTGGGGCTAACAGTGGGAGCTCACTTTGCTCCCTGAATTTAAACCGCCAACCTTTCGGTCAAGTTCAGCAGCTCAGTAGTTTAATCCGCTGCACCATCAGGGGCTCCAGACTATTTTAGAAAAGGGAATGGTTTTTAATACAGTCTAAGACTTTATTTTAGACTATATTAAAAACCTGTATATCCATTCTCTTTTTCTCTACCATTCAGCAATAGTTTGGCTTTCTCTCTTTTTAAATTAAAGTCCTAACTTAAAAACAATGATGATGAGATATAGTGTTCCGTTTTAGGTTGGAGATGACTTGCTTTGTAAGATCAGGAATTTAAATGCCTTTGGGTTGTCCCCAAGTTATTTGGATAGTTCTCCTCTAGTAGTTTTCATTAAAAGTGAGGGCAACGAGAGATTTAATTTATGAGTGATCAAGATAGCGCTGATAAAAGAAACAGTTGGCAGATTTTTTTAACATTGTTCAGTCTGAACAGGTAAGAGCTAGAAGTCCTGGCAAGAGTTTGTGCTGTTGTGAACACACCTTCATTTCAGTCTGAAGGACAGAAAGGTTTTGTACAATTTTTGGTAATGTTTAAAATGAGCATGTGCACAAACATGTAGAACAGTGACTTTTAAAGTATTCCTTAAAAAGACCACCTGATGCACAAGAGGAAAAGCAAGATTTAATAATTTAATTTGCAAGCATGTGTACTATAGTCTATATTCATAGCAAGATTTGAAAAACTACATTTCACAACATGCCTAAAGTTCCTGCTGGGGCAACTCTTAGCATCTACCTTTTGTGTCAGGAAAAAGCAAAGCTTTGAAGTGAAGGGAACATGGTTATCAAGCTGAATCATTAATGTTCGAAGTTTGCAAGGCCACACTTGCTCCCAGTGGAGTCATTAAGGATCTGCAGAGCTCTGGTTGATAAAGGAAGCCAACCTGCTTTCCGATGTGTTGGTTATTAACTCCTATCATCCTTAGCCTTTGTGATAACCTTGATGTAAGGGACATTGCTTCTGTAACCCAAGTTCTTGAGAAGATCGGAATAATTGGAGTTCAGATGTTAGCAGATGCATCTAAACCAGGCATGGGCAAACCTCAACCCTTCAGGTGTTTTGGACTTCAACTCCCGGCTGTTTAGAATTGTGGGAGTTGAAGTCCAAAACACCTGGAGGGGCGAAATTTGTCCATGCCTGATCTAAATTATTCTACTAACTTAGTAGACATCTACACAGAACTCCTGTTGTTTGTATTCAGTGTTCTTTTAAAAATCTTGTTTTACTAGATGAAGCTAGACTCGGCAACACCAGGAAATTTAATCTGTCTCAAAAGTAATGAGAATTATTATTATTTTTAAAAAATTATTAGACATACATACATGCAATTACAATTTATCCCCTTGAAAGTAGTCTACTTGTGACTGAATATAGCGTTCCAGTGTTGCTGCCATTTTTCATAGTGTAGGAAGCTTTCACTTGAGATGTTCAAAGCTCTCATTCCAGCTGCCTAGATGTTCTCAGCTGTCCCAAAATGATGTCCTTTGTGATGGGTTTTGAGTTTCAGGAAAGAAATTGCACAAAGCCAAGTCAGGGCTGTATGGTGGTTGTGGAAGCATTCAGAACAGCTTTCACATGAGCCACATTGTTCTCAGTTCTTGAAGTTGAAGGACACTGCTCCAAACTCCTGCGCTTTTGCCCGTGACAACCTACAAAAACCACTATGCACTTTGCTAATATATTGACTGTTATAAAAGTGTGGACTCAACTGAGGAAGATCAAACTATATGTCTAGGTTCCCGCTCCACTTTCCTGGTGCTTCTGTGTTGCACAATAAAACAATTCTCATTTCTTTTGAGTCAGACCACATAAATGTGCTCCAGAACAACCTTTGTGCTAAAGGCTGTACTCCCTGACCATTATTTACATGTCCAGGGAGCCCAGCCTGGAGCAGTGGACACTTTATTTCCGCCTCTGATCATGTGGAAGATCAGAGGAGAACCAGGAAGAAGGAAGGAAAATCATCTGATTATGTGGGCCATCATCTAAAAAGTTATTACCTACATTTTTTTTTTACAAACCCTGTAACATAAAACAGTTTTCATTAGACCAATGACCATTGTATCACCAAGCTTGTCACACATATCCAAGCAGGAAGGTATAAACTGGTGCTCCCAAGATGTGGTCATGACATTCCATTGCAAGAGTGTTACATGAAACAAATCCCATGGCACCTTCAAGATGGGCAGTGCAATCCTCTAAAAATGTAATTCGAGCGTAAGAATTACTAGAACTGCTGTGCTATGGAAGAGGAGGAGAAGGGGTAAGGCAAACAAGCAGCAGGATTACACTAGAGGAAAACCTCTCCTATAGTACAGACATAGAGTTAGGCCAGGCCTATGGTACTCCTATGCCATTTCCAACACTCCTAGCCTAAGCAGTTTGAATTCAGCACAGCTTTAGTAGGTGACTCTTGTTTGCAGTCTGGGATTTAGTGTTAACATATTTATTTAACTGAAGATTCATGTGCATGAAGCTGCCTAATAAATAATATTGTCAATGACATCTCTACAATTTCTGGCAGTAATCTTTTGCAGCGCTACTTAAGAGATGCTAGGGATTGAACCTGTGGTGGCTTCCATGCCAAGCATGTGCTATATCGCCATACACTCTTCTTGTGACCACGTGTAAGTTAAATACAGCAGAAGGGTGTGGATGTGTAATGAAGTGTGTGTTTGATTCTTTGCTACCTTTTGGGAATGAGTTAATGATCATGGACATGCTTTGCATGTAGAAAGTACTTGCCCTGGAATGTCCAGGTAGGAGAAGATCCCTGATTGGGTTTGGTTGAACACATTTTGTTGACTAGTATTAAGAAGATAGCACTTCCAAGTCTGTAGTTGATTACAGTGCACATTGAATTCAGCACATCTGAGGCAGCAGGCTGATTTCATGGGCCCAGGGCAAGAGATACATAGTTCTATTTTCCTAAGTTGAGTACAACTGGCCTCTATGCCTATGGATTCTGTAAACTCTGATTTTTCCATTTTAGATAAGACATATTATTTTACTATATTATTGTATATAAGGGGACTTGAGTATCCACAGATTTTGGTGTTCATGGGGATCTTGAAACCAAACCTCATTAGATGCTGTTCATGGAAATAGCCAAGAGGATGTCACTGCTGCCTCCTATCACCTGCTGCTTGAATCCGCTGCCTCTCTCTGCCTACCGTGTTTCCCCGAAAATAAGAGAGTGTCTTATATTATTTTTTACTCCCAAAGATGCACTAGGTCGTATTTTCAGGGAATGTCTTATTTTTCCATGAAGAAGAATTCACATTTATTGTTGAACAAAAAAAAATGAACATTTATTCTATACTGTACATTAGTTGTCATCACAAACCAACACAAACTGTGACTCCTGTCAAGAATTTCTTGTTACTACCATTATTTCCATATACAAGTGGTATGTACATTTACCAATCCTGCATGCTATGGTGGTTTGTTTGGCAGACGCCGGGCATGCTTCCAAACAAAAACTTTGCTAGGTCTTACTTTTGGGGGAGGCCTTATATTTAGCAATTCAGTAAAACCTCTACTAGGTCTTATTTTTTGGGGATGTCTTATTTTCAGGGAAACAGGGTAGTAGCAGGGCCAGCCCTATCCAAAATTGTGGAGAGCTGCTGCAGGTCAGAGTGCTGACAATGGTGATGTGGTGCTAAACCTTGTAAAGCACTTTGTCCACTAAACAGGGCGACAAAAATAACAATTTCTTGAGCCTGAACAGCAACTGTAAATCCTAATTTTCTCCCTATGTGTGTTATGTAACACACTTTTATCCCTGTTAGTTGCACTTACTACAATATTCAAATATCGCACACTCTTAGCTTTTATTACTCATAGTTGTTGTAGGATGTTAACCAGCTGCCACCGCTCAACGCCACCTCCACCTCCTGCCTGCCCACCTTTACCGGCTAATTACACCATTGCTTTGTGTTCAAAAGAATGATTTAGAGTCACCACTAGATGTCCTCCTTTGGCTTTTTCTTTTTAAGAAGGTGAAGCGCCAACATTTCTCCGAACTATTGTGAGCAGAGCAAACTACACTTTGGCTTCCCAATGTCGCATCAAGACAACTGGAGTTTGAGCTCACTAACCACATTTCACAAGTCTTTTGGAGAACAGGAGTTGAATGAGTCCTGAGACAGAGAATCCTTTCTTTACTTTCTCTTTCTTCCCTCCCTTTGTGCCTGCATGCCTTTTTTTTGTCTATCTTTCTGTCTATCCATCTGCCCTTTCCTCCATTTTCTTTCTTTGCTTTCCCTTCCAGTCCTCATTTGATTTTGTCTGTTTGGCCTGATTATTGGACCCTCCTGGACAGGAAGATGTGCAAGAGGCTTTCCTATTTTCGGTTAAGTCTTTTTAAAATAATTATGTCTTTCCATGTACTAAGTATTTTGTGATCCTTCTTTCTATTTGTTCTCAATTTCCATTTGATGTACAGGCAGGGTTTCTATCCCCTTAACATACTCTCCAATCCTGCTGTTTAATCCTCTGCTGTCCTGTTGTCTCAGTTGCTTTTATAATGTCCCGGTTTCTCCCTCCTATTTTTTCTCCCTTTGTCCTCAGCTTACTTCAGTAGCTGCAAATTGAGTTTAAAATGCAAACGTAGTTCACACCCATTTAATTCGGCAGTGAGAAGAGGAATCATAGAATCATAGAATCATAGAATAGTAGAGTTGGAAGAGACCACATGGGCCATCCAGTCCAACCCCCTGCTAAGAAGCAGGAAATCGCATTCAAAGCACCCCCGACAGATGGCCATCCAGCCTCTGCTTAAAAGCCTCCAAAGAAGGAGCCTCCACCACGGCCCCGGGGAGGAAGTTCCACTGTCGAACAGCTCTCACAGTGAGGAAGTTCTTCCTAATGTTCAGGTGGAATCTCCTTTCCTATAGTTTGAAGCCATTGTTCCGTGTCCTAGTCTGCAGGGCAGCAGAAAACAAGCTTGCTCCCTCCTCCCTATGACTTCCCCTCACATATTTGTACATGGCTATCATGTCTCCTCTCAGCCTTCTCTTCTGCAGGCTAAACATGCCCAGTTCTTTAAGCCTCTCCTCATAGGGCTTGTTCTCCAGACCTTTGATCATTTTAGTTGCCCTCCTCTGGACGCTTTCCAGCTTGTCAACATCTCCCTTCAACTGCGGTGCCCAAAATTGGACACAGTATTCCAGGTGTGGTCTGACCAAGGCAGAATAGAGGGGGAGCATGACTTCCCTGGATCTAGACGCTATTACCCTATTGATGCAGGCCAGAATCCCATTGGCTTTTTGGGATTCTGGCCTGCATCAATAGGGGAATAGCGTCTAGATCCAGGGAAGTTATGCTCCCCCTCTATTCTGCCTTGATCAGACCACACCTGGAATACTGTGCCCAATTTTGGGCACCGCAGTTGAAGGGAGATGTTGACAAGCTGGAAAGCGTCCAGAGGAGGGCGACTAAAATGATTAAGGGTCTGGAGAACAAGCCCTATGAGGAGCGGCTTAAAGAGCTGGGCAAAATCTTTCCCTTCTTTGTAGATTCAGGCAAAAGTGAACTTATGCAGCCTCTCTTAGCTTATGTGCTCTTCCTCATTGATAGCTTTTGTCATCTTGATCACACTCGTATTTTGTTTGGCCATACATGTTCCAGTTTTCATCCGTGAAATGTTGGAGAGTCTGGCTTAATGGTTGCAAAGAAGAGGGAATTTCAGTTGCCGAAATTCCTTCTTCTGTACTAGGCTTGTCCCTTATCTCACCTGGCATCTCAGATTGGTCAAAGAGAAGGGCTTTTTCCTTCAATTCTTCTTTTCTTCACATTTGGCTATTGCACATAGCTCAGCCCTCATAACTAGTTAATTCAAATAAATAAATTTCCTTTTTAATTAGTTTCTGTCTTGATTTCTGGATCACATCCCCACAGGGTCCAAAGTCTGTTTCCTTGACTAACCCTTAATCATTTTGCACTCCTAATATTGTGTGGATCCATCTAGCCCTTGGATTATCCATGATGGAAAATAAGAAGCTACTTCTCCACAAAACCTTTGATGGCTCCAAAATGGCAGCTTTAAATCTCCTTAAAACTATAGAGATTTTTTTTGACAAATTACTTTCAAGCTCTTGCTTGGTGCCCAGTCTGATTTGCTATTCTGCTTAGCAAGGTGAGATACTTAAATTTGCCATATTTTAAATACTGTAATGGAGCCAAGCTTGAGAATACTTTGGGTCTTTTCACACTACATCATGACAATACTCTAAGTGCCGTGGCAGCATCTTATGGGATCTTGATTTTTGAATTTAGGAAGCATAGGAGCTCTCTAGCTTATTCCCTAGTATTCCCTGGAAGCCCTCCATCCCAGTCTGGCACTGCTTTAGATCTGAGTTGGGATTTGGTGCCTTTTGGGTTATCCCTACCTAAACTATAAATCCTAGGATGCCATAGGATGTTGCTATGGCTTTAGATCTGAGATGGGATTTGGTGCCTTTTGGGCTTATCCCTACCTAAACTATAAATCCTAGGATGCCATAGGTTGTTGCTATGGCAGTTCATGTGTAGTCATAGTACTACAACTTCATAGTGTGAAATGGCTCTAGGAGTTACATGCCTGTAGATGCTGAAAATTACACAAATGTGTTTTTGACCCCATATCAAAGATCCATGCTACTATCATACAGTCGGCCCTCCATGTCCATAGATTCATGGATTTAACCATCCATTTCATTCATTTTACTATGTCATTGTTTATAATGGGTCTTGAGCACCCACTGATTTTGGTGTTGATAAGAAGGCTCGGAAACCAAACTTCGGTAGATACCAAGGACTCACTGTATTTTCTTGTTTCAGGACATCAATGCAGCATAGGTAAAGAATGCTTCATTGCCTAAAAGGCACTCTAAACCTGCCAAAATAACTGATTTAAGCTTGCAGTGTGGCCTTAGTGAAAGAAACATGAGGCTCTTCAGCATTATCATCTGTTATTTTTGTTGCAGTTTGAAGTTTTGTTGAAAAGGCCGGCACACACTGGAGATTAGATCATAGTTTAAGGAGGGCTTGAGTAAGCAATCAAGAGTCCATGGCGCAGCCCAGTGATGGAATTGTTAATGATGCAGCTCCCTTTTAAAAGTAATGTTTCTCATTTGGACACTCCAGCTCATCCCTATTTATTTTTCATCTCCTTTCCTTGCTACTTTATCTATGTCCTCCTCGGTTGAGTTGCAACCCAAGGGACATTGTTTTAATCATTTGCTGTTCCTACCTGAACTTTCTAGTAGGTATTTAGTATGACTTTGCTTTGAGACAGGAACATATGGAAAAGGTATTTTTAATTTGCGCAGGGAGGCTTGATTACTTAAAGGGCATTTTATTCCTGTCTGCTTGAAAGAAAGTGTTCAAAATCTCCTATATTTTCATGGCAGAAGAGAAACAGTTTTACAAACACGGACTATGAAACTATTTGTTTTGGCTTTCCAAAACTTTTATTTAAACTCTGTTGGTTTCCCTACTCACCCTACAAATTAAAACCTCAGCTTCAATCCTCTCTTTTTCTCTCTCTTCTCTCTCATCTATCTGTCTGCCCTCCTAAGTCTCCAGTTCTCACTTACTCTAATTTGGGGTATGCTTGAAATGAACTTGCCCTAAGTTACTGCTTCTGGAGGTCCTGCATGGGAAAATTATTTCTGAGTTATGGTGACCCTAAGGCTAATCTATCATGGGGTTTTCCTGCAAAAATATTGCTCAGAGGGAGTTTGCCCCTGCCTTCCTGTGAACCTGAGAGAATGTGACTTGCTCAAGGTCCAAAGCAAGCTTCCATGGCCAAGCAGGGGTTTTAACATTCAAATAAGTATCCCAAACTCTGTTCCTCCTGCCCTTTGAACTTCAGTTCCACTGAACTTCAGGACTATGATTGTTGACCAAAGTAGCTGAGATTTCTGAAAGCTGAAGTCCAAAGCACCCAGAGGACTAGTTTAGGGGATCACTGAACTAAATCCACTTTGAAAATCTGTGCAAGTAACTGTGGTTCTTTTACAGCCTGGTTTACAACAGAACCTGGACACAACAAGAACTGGTCCAACACTTTGTGAATGAAATCATTTGGATTCATTTCAGTCTGGATGCTAGAAAGGTCTAGTATATAGGGTATAACTTTAGTCCCTAACTATACAATGCTAATTGATATTTTCCACTTTGTGCAGCTCATTATGGGAACAGGAGAGGAGAAAACCACCACATATGTTTTAGACCCTTAATTCTTACCGCCACAGAGGGGCTGGCCAATTGGAAAGTAGTAAATCCCTGTTGTAAGACCACTCTTCCCTCACAACAAATCCTTCCCTGGATACTGATATATTGGCTGGTCTCCAATATTCTATTTTCCCATGGAGTTTGTGGTGGCATCTGATAGCCAAGGTTTCCTAGACGAGATTGATTACTACGTCCATCTCACCCTGGCTTTAGAACTGGTTGAAGGAGCCCCGGTGGCGAAGTGTGTTAAAGCTCTGAGCTGCTGAACTTGCAGACCGAAAGGTCCCAGGTTCAAATCCCAGGAGCGGAGTGAGCACCCGCTGTTAGCTCCAGCTTCTGCCAACCTAGTGAAAACATGCCAATGTGAGTAGATCAATAGGTACCGCTCTGGCGGGAAGGTAACGGCGCTCCATGCAGTCATGCCGGCCACATGACCTTGGAGGTGCCTACGGACAACGCTGGCTCTTCGGCTTAGAAATGGAGATGAGCACCAACCCCCAGAGTCAGACATGACTGGAAACGTCAGGAGAAACCTTTACCTTTACCTTAGAACTGGTTAATGGATAGAGATGACTTGGGCTGTCGTGTTGGATAAGCTGCACTGGGAATCAGATGGGGGAGTGTGTCCTTGTTGATTCTGCTAACAACCTCATCATACAGGCTACTTTCCCCATTGTACGTCCCTTTCAGCACGGAGCCCATTACACGACACATGTGTACTTCTGGCTGGGCTCTGTGCTGAAAGAGGAAAGCAAGAGGCATATAGCGGCAACACAGGACACTTCCTGTGTTGCCTTATGAACAATGGAGGAAACCGGGCGGCAACACTCCCCCCAGTGGGATGGGGGCTGAGTAAGGTGGGTGATGCAGGGTGTGGAGCAACAGGTTCTCCACACCCCTTGCCGTGATGCATGGCTAATCCATGGGCCTGGGACAAGGTCGTAAATCTCTGAAAGGCTTTCAGTACTATTGACTAAGGCATTCTTCTGGTCTGCCTCAGTGAGATGGGACGTGGATGCATTGTTTTATAGTGACATTGTTCTTTCTATCAAAGAGAGCCCAAAAGGTGGTTGTGGGAAATTCCTGTTTGACCCTTTGCTCAGATTTTGTAGGATTAAAGCTCCTATCAGACTATGATGAGGATTGCTAGTAGCTGCACCCAGTACTTTCTGGAGGGCTTTATTTTGCTAAAGTTGCAGAAGGCCCTCTCTTGCCAAAATCCAGTTTGGGAACGTACCCCATCCCTCCACAATCCACCCCATTCAGCAGGGTCCCCAATTCTGCAGTAGTCCTATAGTAAAAAAGGTAAAGGTTTTCCCTTGACGTTAAGTCCAGTCATGTCTGACTCTGGGGGTTGGTGCTCATCTCCATTTCTAAGCCGAAGAGCCGGCGTTGTCCATAGACACCTCCAAGGTCATGTGGCCGGCATGACTGCACGGAGCGCTGTTACCTTCCTGCCGGAGCGGTACCTATTGATCTACTCACATTTGCATGTTTTCGAACTGCGAGGTTGGCAGGAGCTGGGGCTAACAGCAGGTGCTCATTCCGCTCCCAGGATTTGAACCTGGGACCTTTCGGTCCATAAGTTCAGCAGTTCAGTGCTTTAACACACTTTCGCCACCGGGCAAAATGATTCACAGTTTGGCGATGCATCCCAAATTTGGGGCCAACCTATATTTATGTAGGGCTTTATGGAGGTCTCGTCTTTTGTCTATGGCCATCTAAGGATGCCTTTTCCAGCTCAGTACAGAAGATGTTGGGCTGTGTCAAAACGTTATGGGAACAAAGAATCAATAGATGCCCTGCTTGTGGAAGCTATACCTGCCAGCAGCTATTCAGTCATTCCTGCCTAAACATATTAAAGTATAATGTAACTGAAATAAATATGTTATAATAATCCATTTAAAATACATATTCTCCTGTATCATAATAAATAATATCCTTGGGATTTAAACATTTTGATATTTATCAGAGAAGAAAAAATGGCTTTTAACATCAGATCAGTATATCGTTTAAAGCAGAAGCAATTGTTATGTTTATCGTTTTTAAAATGTATAAATGGGGAAGGGGGCAATAGAAATAGATACATTTTATATACACACAGAATAAACTACTCTAAGTGGCAGGTCTGGGGTATTATTACCTTTGATTACATTCCAAAGTCATTTCCTTTCAGTTATTTATTTTTATTTATTATTCTCAGTCTTAAATCCCCCCCCCC
This sequence comes from Anolis carolinensis, assembly GCF_035594765.1. NCBI lineage: Eukaryota > Metazoa > Chordata > Lepidosauria > Squamata > Anolidae > Anolis > Anolis carolinensis. The sequence continues at coordinate 189,943,306 of NC_085845.1, forward strand.
CCACCGCCCCAATTTAACAATCTGGTTGGTATTTGCTATCTCCAGTTCCGAGGAAGTGCTGTTAAATGATTCAATGGTGTGTTTAATCCCCAGACTATTTCAACACACACACTTGCTCGCGCTCTGCTTAATTTAACTACAGTATTCTCTCGCTTTCTGCCTCACCCTCCTCCTCCCTCTTTGTTCTTAATTGTTTTCAGAGTGCTTGACTTCCTTTGGGGAATCACTCAGCAAGCCAGACTTCAAAGAACTGTTACAGTAGAACAATTTGGCAGTATGCTAATTGAAGCCTTTAAAAAAAAAATAATCTCTCCTGACGTTGTTTTACAAAGGCCACATTGGACGCTAGCTGGAGCTCCATCCCCGTGGATAGTGTCATTATGCAGTTTAATCACTAGGTGGCACTGGACCTCCTTGACCTTGGTGGACTTGGCGTTCCCTGGGTCTTATCCAAGCAATGTGTTCATAAGTTTTTCATGATAATGGTCTTCTGAGAACATTTATTTTGTCCAAGTCTTGTTTGAATAACAAATAGATGTGGGCTGGTGGCTTATATTGAGGGTCTAGGCCTCATTCAGTGTGGGCAACTCAACTTTTAAGGCAAGGGCTGTTAACGGTCAGGGTTAGGGGGTCTTCCAAAAGGCCTTTGACATTTAATTGTTGTTGGATTGACCTGTCTGCCCGTTCTATAATTGACCCATCCCTGATGTCTTACCATTATTACACTGCACTTTATTGCCCATTTTAACTGTGAAATTACCTTTCTCCATTTTGGTATTTTCTGCACTTTGCCCGGGATCTATGAATTTAGTCCCCTGATTTTAATATTGCATGATTCATGTTCATTTTAATGATTGTTTTTACTGATGTTGATGTTTTTATTGGGTTAATTGTGTTATGGCTTTGTGATTGATATTTGATTGTTGTATTGGGCATGGCCCCATGTGAGCCGCCCCGAGTCCCTTCGGGGAGATGGGGCGGGGTATAAAAATAAAGTTGTTATTATTATTATATTATTATTATAATGAGCCCCCAGGGGATGTTGGAGGGCCATATAACTCTAGTTACCCCACATCCCTGGAAGATAAACCTTTGGAAAATATGCCCTCTAACATCCCCAATACAGAAAGGGGGAATTCTGCTCCATTTTGGAATGCCTTAATGCCATTTTAGTCCCAGAAGAGAGGTTTCATAGGATCATAGAATCATAGAGTTGGAAGAGACCTCATGGGCCATCCAGTCCAACCCCCTGCTAAGAAGCAGGAAATCACATTCAAAGCACCCCTGACAGATGGCCATCCAGCCTCTGCTTAAAAGCCTCCAAAGAAGGAGGCTTTTAAGAAGAGGCTTTTTATTGGCAACAGGAAGTGAACCAAGAATCACTCAGACTGTATGGGGGGCACTCTTTCCTGGGCATAAAGTGAGCCAAATGGACTGTGTGAATGAAAAATTGCCCATGCTCTCACTCAAATATAGCTTTAGGGGTCATGTGGTCTCAGAGCCACATGTGGCTCTAGGACTGGTTTTAAGTGCCCTACAAACCAGCCCCGGTGGCGAAGTGTGTTAAAGCGCTGAGCTGCTGAACTTGCAGACCAAAAGGTACCAGGTTCAAATCCCAGGAGCAGAGTGAGCGCCCATTGTTGCTCCATCTCTTGCCAACCTAGCAGTTCGAAAACATGCCAATGTGAGTAGATCAATAGGTACTGCTCCGGCGAGAAGGTAACGGCACTCCATGCAATCATGCCAGCCACATGACCTTGGAGGTGTCTACGGACAATGCCGGCTCTTTGGCTTAGAAATGGAGATGAGCACCAACCCCCAGAGTCAGACATGACTGGACTTAACGTCAGGGAAACCTTTACCTTTTTGCAAACCAGTTTACCTCCTGGTTTTTATTTTTAAAGGCCTTTCTGTGCCATAAAACTGTTTATGGGAGGGCAAAATTGACTCCATTCTCTTGGGGCAATCGTACAGTACTTATCCAGTTTGGAAAGGACAGTCAGTCTCTATTCTTCTTCCATTCCACTTTTTTAGAGACTTTGAAAATGTTATTAAGATAGGTTTATTCCAGAATCTGGATTTTAAGGGCCCAATCTTGAGACTTAGTTCTGACGGTTTGTGATGTCACAGAGAGGAACAATCCCAGGTTATTGACAAGCTGGAAAGTGTCCAGAGGAGGGTGACTAAAATGATCAAGGGCCTGGAGACCATGTCCTATGAGGAGCAGCTTAAAGAGCTGGTGATGCTTAACCTCCAGGAGAGAAGGTTGAAATGAGATATGATCACCATGTATAAATATGTGAAATGCTGTCATAAGGAAGAGGGAGCAGGCCTGTTTACTGCTGCCCTGGATAATAGAACTCAGAGCAATGAGTTCAAATTACAGGAAAGGAGATTCCACCTGAACATTAGGAAGAACTTCCTGACTGTAAGAGCTGTTCAGCAGTGGAACTCTCTGCTCTGGAATGTGGTGGAGGCTCCTTCTTTGGAAGCTTTTAAACAGAGGCTGGGTGGCCATCTGTCGTGGGTGCTTTGAATATGATTTTCCTGCATGGCAGAATGGGATTGGACTACATGGTCCATACTATCTCTTCCAACTCTTCTGAATCTATGTTACATTCAAGGCGATGGTACAAGTTGAAGTCCCTGTAACCAATATCAAGGATAGTTGGTTACAGTAGCCTATTAAAATAATAAGAATCCACCAGATGTAACCAATGAGAAATATACATGTACACAAACACTTTTCAAGGCAGCTCTCTTGCCGTGAGACTCCACCTCAGCCTGCATTAATAGAAGCATTGTTTCCACATCAAAGGATAAAACAGTCCACCTATTAAAGTTGTGCATTTGTGTGGAATTGGTGTTTGTTTTATGTAGTTTCATTTGTGTCGTCTCATTTTCGTATTCGTGTCCAGCTCGAAAATGGGCCGCCTATACGACACAAATGTTTGTCTGGCTAACGAAAAAACCGAAAATTTTCAGACCATTGGCTGCAATGGGAGGGCTTCTTCGGCTCATCCCCCCTCCCCACAAAGTTTTTGGGCTAGAGGGGTGAAAATCACCACACATAGAGGGCATTTAGGCCCACGCCAAGGGCAAGTGGGGCAATAGAAGGCCTGGGGAAGTGAGGCCTCGAGTCGGAGGATGCCAAAGCAGGCCTCAGGGGCAAGAGCCCTAACGGGGGCTGGGTGAAGCCCTCCCACCGGGAGAGAGAGGAGGCCTGGGCCAGAGGCTCCGAATAGGCCTCAAGAGAAAAGCAAGGCTTATTTATTATTTATTTATATATTAATATTTTATTATTTATTTATTTTAAAAGCCCTGTAAGGCCAAATCAACCCTCCCAATGTAGCTGGAAGGCAGGAAGTGCCCTAGAAAGGGCCGGGGGTGGGAGGAAGCCCGCTAACAAAAAGGGGGGCCCACTCAAAGCCCGGGAAGACCCAAGCGGCCCTTGAGAAGGGGAGGTAGGTCCCAAAGTAGCCTAAAGAAAAAAAGGAAAAAAAGGCTTGAGCAAGGCCCCGGAAGGGCAAAGCACTCTCCTGGAGCCACAGAAATACCGCGCCGGAGATGCCGCCGCTTGTTCCACCACCGCTTGGATCCACCGCTGCTTGGTTCCGCTGCCTCTGTCCCAACAACAAAAAGCAGACCTGATGCCTGCTCTGGCCCTCCGGGTGACCTTAAAGAGGGCTGCCTGGGCCAGCCCAGCATGGATTGGCCAGGAGGCCAGGCGGTGGGAGAATTTCCCGCCACACAGGGTGCTTCTGGGAAGAAGAAGCCCCCTGCAGCGCTATGATGAGCCACAACAGCCCTTGCCCAGTAAGTCGGGCAATGCACATTATTAAGACCATTGGTACACATCAGCTATAGTGGGAAAGCAGCAGCCCTCTGTCAGTACGAAAGAAAAACGAAAGCAAACACGATTATTGTGGCTTTCATTTTCGTGTCATTTCCTCGTTTCCTACGAAAATGTCGCCCTTCATTTTGTGTAGATGAACGGTCAAAACAAAATGACAGCACGAAGGAAACGAAGGAAAATTTTTCGTGCAGATCTCTACCGCCTATATTCTGTGCTGGTCAGGCTTCACGTGGAGTACTGCATTCAGTTGTGGGTGGATCTTTTTAAGATGGCTATACTGAGCTGCTGAACTTGCAGACTGAAAGGTCCCAGGTTCAAATCCCAGGAACAGCTTGAGCGCCCGCTGTTCGCTCCAGCTCCTACCAACCTAGCAGTTCAAAAACATGCAAATGTGAGTAGATCAATAGGTACCGCTCCAGCGGGAAGGTAACGGCGCTCCATGCAGTCATGCCGGCCACGTGTCCTTGGAGGTGTCTACGGACAACGCCGGCTCTTCAGCTTAGAAATGGTGATGAGCACCAACCCCCAGAGTCAGACATGACTGGACTTAACGTCAGGGGAAACCTTTACCTTTACCTATACACATTGGAGCAGGTTCATAGAAGGGCAAGAAGGATGAAAAGAAGTATGGAGAACTCAACAGAAAGGTTGGAGGAGCTGGGCATATTCAGCTTGATAAAGAGAAGATCCTCTTTGAACACTTCAAGGGCTGCTCTGAAGGATATTGGGCAGACTTGTTCTCTTCTGCCTCAGATGGTAGAACTAAGCCTAATGGAGGAGCAACTTGCTTCTAGAGGGGTTGAGCACACATGCTTCAGGGATGGTGACTCTTAAACTCTCTCTCAAGCTGGTACTTTCCCCCGTGCGTGCCATCTTAGCAGTTGCTGCTGTTGTTGCAAATTAGGACTGTGCTTAAATGCTTTGATGAACGGCCGTTGGAGTGCCTGGGCTTCTTTTTTCATTACTCGCTTTGAGTATTGGTGACACACATGCTCCTTTACAAGCCCACCCTTGTGGTAATTTTCTTAATGAGAATGGCAATTGGAAGGAACATCTTCTACAAAAAGGAAAATGACACACAAGCGTGCATGCTCTCTCTTTCTCTTCCCCCCTTCTTCTCCAACTATTCATTATTCACAATCAAAAGGAAGAATTAGCTTTCCGAATGATCTCTCCAAAAAGAGGTTATCAGTTTGAAGGAGGTACTTCTTGTCCTAGGGGAAAGGGAGGGGGACTTCTGAAATGAATTGAGTGGCTTACAGGGTAGTTAGCAGAGGCTTATGGCGGGCAGGCAAGATCTGCAATATGAAGAATTAGCAGACAATTCTCCTGGACAACATATCATTTTTGTAGAAGAGACGGGGAATATATCCTCAGCGCTGGAAGATCTTCTTCCTTTAAGCGTTCAAAATGCGGGCACTACAAGGTGGTGAGATGCTGTGTAATGTATGAAGCCTTCTCCAAGAAGGCTCTCTGTCAGAGCATGCTCTGAGCTGGAAGTCACCAATTCCCGATTTCAGTACAGAGGTTCAGACAGGAAATAAAGACCACAGGAAGGGAACTGGAACCATGCAAAGAATGAAGCAGAAAAACTGAGGGCTATGCACTATTGAGGAGCCCCGGTGGCGAAGTGTGTTAAAGCACTGAGCTGCTGAACTTGCAGACCAAAAGGTACCAGGTTCAAATCCCGGGAGCGGAATGAGGGCCCGCAATTGCTCCAGCTTCTGCCAACCTAGTAGTTCGAAAACATGCCAATGTGAGTAGATCAATAGGTACCGCTCCGGCGGGAAGGTAACGGCGCTCCATGCAGTCATGCTGGCCACATGACCTTGCCGTGTCTATGGACAACACCGGCTCTTCGGCTTAGAAATGGAGATGAGCACCAACCCCCAGAGTCAGACATTAATGTCAGGGGAAACCTTCACCTTTACCTGTGAACTATTGGGCAGATCAGAGTTGGATGGCTCTCCATCCAGGGGTCCAAAAGTCTGACATTATCCATAATTCTAAAAGCTTATTTCTTCATAATGAAAATGATCTACAGCACATTTCAATATTTTCACAGATGAAAAATCAGATGTGCTGTTATGTCTCCCAAGAGTGGCATATGTTGTTGTGACCCACCTTGAAGGTTTGTCCCCATTAGAAGATGAACCAGACTTAGAATTGAATGAGTCACAACAGACACCTGATAGCCAGCCATGTTTTTTTTTTTTTTTACTCAGCAGATTGGGTTGAGTTCAGAATAGGAAGAGGAGATAGAGGACAAACTCTCCAGTCCTAGAGAAAGGTGTTGGTTCCGACATCTGTCCAAGACCATTACCTATAGACGAGGCAAGAGGCTGTAATAAAAGCATTTGGAGAAGAATAGCTATGGAACATTCTTCTAAAATTCTGTCTGGAATCTGAATGTTGGCTGAACATGCTACTTATGAAAGGAAGTTACAACCACCACCTACCTTGCTGAGTACAGCTTCAGTCTTTCTCCTGACAACTCATTGCGTTTATGTGCCCTTGACTCTTTAATGGCTTGACTACTGTAATTCCTTTTGACACTGGAGATCTCTTGCTTTCACGGCTTACTAAATCAGGAACTATGAACCTTGTTTGCAGTTAAGAGGATGTGTGTGTGGCCAAGCAACAAGATGGCTACAACAACATACTTGTCTACAGGGAAAGACACAATTCTACCTCGTCCTACCCTCCGCCGCCCAGCTGACTTAATTGAGTGCAAGCACTTTTACACTTTGAATTCAATTTGAAGCAATTGAAGTAAGCTGGGGACAAAGGGAAGGAAGAGTGAGAAACTGCAGCATTTTAAGATCTGCCAAACAACTAGTAATGTAATGTAATGTAATGTAAACTTTTATTATGGTCAATGACCAGCTCAGCCAAACAACTAGGGAGACAGAAGATTACTTGTTGCTGTCCTTGCTACATTAGGACAATTGAAAGGTATCATACTTCAGGGCAAATGATGAGAAAGAATAGCTTGTGGACCTTATGTGACCTCAGTCAATTAAGCCCTTTCAAAATATCTCTCAAGCCCTTTGATTCTTTGTCCTTAAGCAGTATGTGCGGCCTTGTTCTCTTTTCTCTGTCTAGAAAGCAAGATAACAATCAGCCTCATTTTGAAGTAATGTTGCCCTGTCCCTAAAACAAGGCAAAATCGCTCACCATGCTAGATGAACATTTGACATTAAAATAATATTTTTTTTCTTTTAAAGCATTGGGGAGTCTTGGGATCTTTAACAACGCTCTCTCAACCCAACGGGTACATTTTACCTTTTCTTTAATATGTTTGTATGTTGCACTTAAAATAAAAGTTTAAATAGTCACAAAAGGGTAAATCCATACCTTCTCCACCATGAAAATATTAAAAGTTCCCCCGCCCTCCTGCAGTTTGGTTATTAAATCTTACATGGATTTCTGTGCTATCTATTCATCTTCTTATAGTGCATCGTGCTTTCCACATTTCTACTCCTTTATGGGGCCAAAGGGCTAAAGAAAAAGGAGTGGGGCTGTTTGAACAGCTTATCTCTGAACTAAGAAAATGCAATGCTCAAAAGAGAGGGAGCTACATCCACATGAAGCAACAGATGTGCTTTGATGCCTCTCTTAAAATGCTGGCTGTTGATTACTTTCTGTGCACAAAAGAAGAATAAAGGTTTGGGGGTAATCTCTTAACTGATCCTTCTGAGCAGGTTTGCTTCTTCAATTTACGCTGCCCATATTTAACGGTGGCACATCCAGTTCAGCTTTGTCAAATGCAACAAGAGGGTGTCAAGGCTGAAAGTAATTGGGAAAGCCACTGCTTGGAAAGCCAGAAGAGTTGTTGATCCAGGACCTTGTTTCAATGGAATGTTTAGGTGGTATGTGCGTTGTATTTTGCGCTTGCAGGTCTCTTTCTCTCAGACACACAGACACAGAACAGTTGAAGTGGTAAGACCCACACCTTGGAGAGGCAGAGATATTATTTTTGTTTTGCAGCTTCCCCAAAATTCTTTTTTTGGACTACATCTCCTAGAATCCCACAGCTAACCTGGTCCTTGAGTAAGTCTGGGATCTGTAGTCCAAAAAAGAGTGTGTATTTTGTGTTGTTGAAGGGCCAGCTAACACCTCCCAACAAAGGATTCATCCAGGCAGGAAGGAGCCAGGCTCTGAAGCTGCAAGGACATTCAATGCTAATCAAGGTGGCCAATTGCAACATTCTTTCTCCCACCCTGGACATTCCACAGATATATACACCTCACTTGCCTAGTTTCCAAGAGACCTCACAATCTCTGAGGATGCCTGCCATAGATGCGGGTGAAACGTCAGGAGAGAATGCTTCTGGAACATGGCCATAGAGCCCAGAAAACTCACAGCAACCCAGTGTGTTTTCTCTCTCCCCCAGGCTCTCTTGTAAGGCAGTATTCAGATTTTGCCACTTTACGGCAAATCTGCCAAGTTTTCTTTTTATCTTCATATCTGGACCAGGGACATTGGTGAGAATAAAAGAATGTTAAGTGACAGAAGCTGCTGGGTTCCAGCAGGAATAGCATGCATTTAAAACAAATAAAACAAATATATAAAATATAACAAATAAAAGCTTGTTATTTACCTGTGTGGTTAGAACTGTGGATTATGGATAGAATGTGGAGGACTTGTTCTAACATGGTAGGGCTCCACCTTCTCAATATCTATTTACCTATCAATTACTGATATTTTGACCCATAGGCAAAGGTGGGAAAAATGTGACCCATGGCCCACGTATGACCCCCAAATCCCACTAAGCCCCACCAAAACTCCAATGCCCCCACCTCCCCAAATTTGGTTTTTAAAAATTCAGCATGCTTTTAGAGCACTGACCATCCCAAACTATCCACAAAGTCCCCAAATGCAAACTATGAAACTATCTCCATGGCCCTAAATGTACCCCAAAGTCCCATACTACCCCCAGTGACACCTCCTGTCTCTAGAAATAGAGGAGGATTGTGGCAGATATTAAGAGTTTGGATAGTTCAGCCAAATGGTTAAGGAGAGTCAATTTTGCTGCAGAGTTTTGCCCTTTCTGAAATATTTTTTTTAATTCCTGGAGAGGGCTTTTTTAAAAACCAGGAAGTAAACTGGAAATTGGGAATCTGGGAGCCCATGGGAATCCCAAAATAGCTTTGGGGCCACAAGTTGGACACAACCCACACTTGCTCTTCCTTGTTCTGGTTTAAGATAACAGACATCATAGAGCACTTAACACAGCTGGGCAAATATACAACCTGGAAAAAGTTACTTTTCTCCCCTATGGCATTCCTATCATTCATTATAATGTCTAAGAAAGTGCTCTGTTGCCATTGCTTGTTATAGGGCTTTTGAAAAAGTAGATCACCCCTTCATTCCAGTGTTGTTGCTTCATGACTTTTTATCACTTTTGAACAAAATGCACACCTGAGAATAGATAGACTAGAACAAAAAAAAATTGGTTGAAAAGCTTTTGTGAATGCACTTTAAATGCAGTGTTGAGAGGCGAGCAACTACAAAATGAAGCTTGTTAAACCAGTAAAGTCATTTTGCTCCCACTCGTTGTGTTCAGTGTAAACTTTTAGACCCTTGTCTTTAAAAAGGTACTTTGATGCAGAGAACTGTGTTTCATGTAACATGTCATGAAAAAATTGCGTGCCCTGAAGAAGTTCTAAGTAGTGTTTCACTGCATGTGTTCCAGGTCACATTTTTCTTGGCAACCCCACCTCTCACAGGTTCTTTTTTCTGGATTTTGTGTTCCTGCTAGGCAGACTTGAGGTTGAAAATAATATAAAATAGAATACAATTTTTTTCACAAGGTGGGCCCATCCAAACTCATTTCTGTGCAGCAGTATATGCAAAATTGTCCTGCTTCAAACTTCTTTTATTTGCATCCTTTTCATACCAGATACAGTGAAGACATCTACCCTTATGCTTTGCTAGTCTGCTGTTGAATATGCATGCCCAGTGTGGAATACATCTCACCATGTCAAAACAGTGGATGTAGCCCTTAATGAGACATGCTTCATTATCACAGGATGTCTACGCCCTACACCACTGGAGAAATTATACTGTTTAGCTGGTATTGCACCACCTGACATCTGTCTGAAAGTAGCAGCCTGTAATGAAAGAACCACGGCATTGACAACCTATGGCCCATCTTCTGTTCAAATATCAGTCAGCATGCTAATGCCTTAAATCAAGAAACAGCTTCCTAAGATCTACAGAGATGCTTGCCGGAACACCTCAGCAAACAAGAGTCCAAAAGTGGCAGGCTAAAACCCGGAACCTCAATCAGTGGGTGAGACAGGATGAGAGACGCTCTCCTAGGCACACAGAAGACAGGGAAACTTGGAAGGTGCTGGACAGACTGCACTCTGGCACGACAAGAAGCAGAGCCAATCTTTGGAAATGGGGCCACAAAGTGGAGTCTATGACAAGAGAAGAGCAAATCACAGACCACTTACTACAACTCAGCCTGAGCCCTACCACATGCACAATGGAGGACCTTCTCACAGTGATATCAGAGGCAAGTGGTCAGCTTCCGGTCCAAGGAAATTTAGTATAATGCCAAGTTTTTAACTGTCTTCTCAAATTTGCTTCTGACACAATAAATAAACATCTATAATTTTCAAATGGACTGAATCCTATTGGTTAGTCCTAATTGCCCAGTGGATCAATTGCTGCAATAACATGCATGGAAATCGCATTGGTTCAGTGGTCTTTTATATACATAAATATCTCTGTAAATGTCAAGGACAGCAAATCATTCCCACCCAGGCAGAGATCCCATTGAGACAGCGCAGTTTAGCATCACAAAGTTGCTGGATCATAGGAATGGGAAAAGCTGGTATCAGTAGTTTCTATGGCAGATTTCACCAGCATTCCTAGTTATGTGTGTAAACAACATCCATACTGAAGCTAGACTTCTGAACTGCAGTAAGCGAAATCCAAAGTGGCTACACAACAAATACTCTATAAACTTTTACCAGCATCATTGAGATTCGAAGCTGCCTTCCAGTATCAGTGTTTCAATCACACCCGAAGAGACTGATAACTTATGCACAGTTCTTTAAGAGCAGTCAGGTAATGTTTGCGTTTTATGGATAAATGGATTAGGGATTTGTCAAACCAATTTTGCAGATTTCTTTCAAGAACATCACAAATTTATAAATTGTCAGGTTGCTTTTCAACTCAGAAATGCCATAAATATTTATCTGGGGGAGAGAAGGCATGTTATTTGTGGCTTCATCTAATCGTTTAAGTATTTCAAATATTCAAAACCACTTGTTATTCAAAAGGGGACAATTGTAGTGCGAGAGTGAGCAAGGTTGTGCTCAGATTGGGATGCTTCCTGCAACCTGCAAGCACATTTTGTATGGCAGCATTGCATGGGACAGCAGCCTGGTAAAGAGTTTTGATGAAAATAGTCCACATACTTTTGATTTAGAGTAAAAATTGAAAATGAACCTGGATATTTGTACTTGGGGTGTAATCATCTGGGGGAAGAGTTAGAACCAATGTAGTTCTGGAGACTTTGGGGATCAGAGTTTGATTAGTCTTCAGCATTCAGAGGAATGAAAGGGTCCAGTATATGGCTCTTGGTCCTCAATACTACATGGCAAGGACTAAATTCTGTTTCCAATTGTTTCTTAGCTTGTCTCTTCCTTTTCCTTTTATGAAGAGGCCTTCTTCTGGAAGGGCATGGCACATCCTTGGTGATGTACAACTTCTGGATGGGATGCAGACTTTGAAGATCCTAACTCAGAGTTCCCTAGAATAAAAACATCTAGTCTTAGCAGAACTTGAATGGCTTTTTCAGAGCCTGATTTGGTCTGCCTGCACTTCATCCAAATTCTGCCTTCTCTATCTGGGTGCTTTTCATAGAAACTGAACCCACATCATTCCTAGCCAAGATAGCCATCACACTGTTTTCATAGCTGTAGTCCAACTCATCAAGAAGCACCTGGCTGGGAAGTGCTGTCCTAATCATCCATCTTGATCCTGTTCAAATTGCTACCCAAATGCAGCCCATTGTCTTCTCCCTCCCTCCTGATCATCCAGGTGCCTGAATTTGTTTCAGCAACTCAAGGCAGGAATGAAGAGGTTAGACCATCTTATATGATTGCATTTCTCCATGGTTGGTCAATGGGAAGTCATTCAGTAGTTTGATCACTGGGTCTTTCATGTGCATATTTGGCAAAAGGAGCACCTGCATGCCTAACATCACACATCAAATTTGCTATGCTACTAACACAAATCTTGTTGTTGTTGTTGTTGTTGTTGTTGTTGTTGTTGTTGTTGTTTTTATTTATATCCTACATTTCTCTCCAACAAGGAGATTCAAAGCATCTTACATTAAAAGCATTTCAATACAAAGTCTACAAATATAACAGAAAGCACCACATTGGTGGAGAAATACTTTCCTGATTCTCTTAGAAGCTTTTGCATGAAATGATAGCAATGAGGACTAGAAGCATGTTCTTCTTTTTAAAGATTGTTTTGCCTAAATTGCAATGCTGTTGGATATTTCTAAACAGCGAAATTCCATTGGGTCTTCCATGTTAACTGCTCACCAGAGCCTAAAAATATTGTGTGTAAACTCCTAGGTGGTCACAGATTAGTTACTGTATATTTCCAGAGAAAACAAGATGTTTTATTGCTTCATTATTTGTTATTTATAAAGCTGGGCAGGTTCCTTCCAATGATTCATGTACGATTATTGTCCGTCTGACTCTGGCAGTTCCCCATTACACTATGTTAACATATTTCAATAAGTAATCAATTTGGCTTGCAGTATGCTATTGGAATGCAAGTTCCATTACTTGCACCATATTTATTTTGGGTGATAGGTTGTCCATCTTAGTCTCAGGCTTTCCTTTTTGCATTTCCCATTTTAGGATAAAATACTTAAAATATTTGCATTTAAAAAATGAACTCGAGGGTTGGACCGCCTCCAGACAAAAACAAGTAATTATGTCATTTGTATTGCAAAGCAAGAGTGGCTATAAAACATCGTCCTACTTGGAGGGAGGAGGGAAGATAAAAGATTGATATTCCAAAGCAATCTTACATTACATGTGAAATGACAAGCACAGCAGGAGGAATAAACTAGCTAGGTTGGCACATAAGGTTTTTGGAAACGTGAGCAGAAAGAAGCCCTGTTTTATGGTTGTGTGTAGCTTAATCAAGATTTGAATTAGATTTTAATTTCTGCGCTTGTTCCTTTCTTTTATCAAGTTCAAAAGAATTAAGTTTTCATATGCATAACTTGGAAAAGTTACTTTTTTGGACTATAACTTCCAGAATCCCAAAACTTACATGGCCTTCTTCAAAACAGTAACTTGATTCAGTCTGTCCTTTGGTTAAAAGCTAGAGATAAAACATCTTGTTTTCTCTGGAAATATACAGTAACTAATCTAAGCCTTTTAACTATTGATTTCTTCTCTTAGTGCTTTCACTGTATCCTTGTATCAATTTGAGGAGAAATTTGTTTTTAGGGCAGTGTTTTCAATTTAGGGCTATAGAATCATAAATTTGGAGAGTATCCAAGGACCATCGAGTTCATTGTAGGAAAAAGGAGAATCCGCCTTCTTCTGAGGTAGCGTCTTCCACTGTTAAACAGATCTAACAACCAGCAAGACTTAATATTTAGTTAGAATCTCCTTTCTCATAATTTGAATCCATTGGTGTAAGTCCTATCCTTTGTAGAAACAGAAAACAAGCTTGATTTGTCTCCTACATGACAACCCCTAGTTTCTAATCTGTTTCTTATTATTATTAGCTTTCTTGTTAACTGAAGCCTCGTAGAGTTACTGTGTAAATGACTTCCATATTTAACTATGCCCTCCCAATAAAGCAGAATCTTGTAGCATTTTTCCAATTTTAATTCAAAAGGGTAATCTAATTAGTTCTCAACAAAGATTGGTTTTTGAAAAATGTAGCATCTATGAAAATAACTGAGTGCCCTATTTAAAAGCCTTGGAACTGGAACTGAACTGTTTTTGTAGATCAGGGGTCCCCAGACTAAGGCCCGGGGGCCAGATGCAGCCCTCCAAGGTCATTTACCTGGCCCCTGTCCTAAACTTCAGACTTAGGGTTGACCTAAGTCTACCTGGTCTTTGGAGGTTTCTTTGCTTACTTATGGCCTCATGAGATCATCTAGATGTTCTTTGAAGGTCTCTTTGCTTAGCTACAGCCATATGAGACCATCTAGATGGCTTTTGGAGGTCACTTTCCTTACCTATGGTCCTATGAGACCATCTAGATGGCTTTTGAGGGTCCCCTTCCTTATCTATGGTTTTATGAGATTGTCTAGATGGCCTTTGGGGACCCCTTTCCTTACCTAGGGTCTTATGAAACCATCTGGATGGTCTTTGAGGGTCCCTTTCCTTATCTATGGTCTTTTGATGGCCTGATGAGATCATCTAGATGGTATTTGAGGGTCCCTTTCCTTATCTACGGTCTTATGAAACCACCTGGATGGTCTTTGAGGGTCCCTTTCCTTATCTATGGTCTTCTGATGGCTTTATGAGATCATCTAGATGGCCTTTGAAGGTCCCTTTCCTTACCAATGGTCTTTGGATGTCTCTTTGCTTACCTATGGTCTTATGATATCGTCTAGATCAGGGGTCCCCAAACTAAGCCCATGGGCCAGATGCGGCCCTCCAAGGTCACTTACCTGGCCTCTGTCCTAAACTTTAGACTTAGGGTTGACCTAAGTCTGAAATGACTTGAAGGCACACAAAAACAATCCTAATTTTGGACTATTTCATCATAGTCTAGCCCCCCAGTAGTCTGAGGGGCTGTGAATCGGCCCTCCACTTAAAAAGTTTGAGGATCCCTGTTGTAGATGAAAGGACCTACCTACACCCCAACTGCTACTGCAGTTGGTCTTGGAGAGAATGAAGAAGAGGCAGGGTTGTAATCCTAAGGGTTCGACCATGCCTAGGTGCAGAAGCTGATGAAAGGCCCTTGTTCCATCCCAACTGCCACTGCCCTGTCCTTGGAGGAAGAGAGAGGGTGTCTCATTACCTGTTGGGTCAAAGCACAATAGAGCTGTGCCTGGCTGCTCTTCTCTCCCTCTAAGACCAGAACAATGATACTTGGGAAATGAAGGTACTTTCACTGTGCTAAGGTACAATGGAGCTGTGTCTTGCTACTCTTCTCTCCCTCAGAGGCCAGAACAACCACAATGGAAACATGTCAAAGTTACAAATATAGCAACCTCTCTCCCACAAAAATGACTCTCTCCAATCAATTAATCATTACATGCCTGTCTGAATGGTTAAATTTTTTTCCAGCTGGCAAGAAGAGAGCAGAGAGGCAGCCAGCCCAGTCTCCTGTGGAATTGAATGCCACAGCCTGGGATCAGTCACTATGAAGGCTTTCTCCTCTGTCCTCACTAGATGAGCATGTCATCATGGTGGGACCACAAGAAATTCCTCCCCTGGGGACCTTAAGACTCTGATGACAGCTTTGTATATGTTCTTGGTGATTATGAGACATCAAAGTATTTTGAAGTTTTGTCATTAAAACAATTCTGGAATGTGGTGTGAACAAACATGTGCATCTCTGTCCAAAGATGGCAGCTGGGAGTCAAGAAGACCCAAATTTGTTGTTGCTGCTGTTGGATGCCTGCTCGTCATTTCCAACTTATGGTGAGAGTGTGTGACCTATTCACAATCACCTAATGAATTTTCATGGTGAGCAGGGATTGCAGGTCTCCAGGGTTGTAGGATGTATGTAGTAGTTCTCAACCTGTGGGTTCCCATGTGTTTTGGCCTACAACTCCCAGACATCCCAGCCAGTTTACCAGCTGTTGGGATTTCTGGGAGTTGAAGGCCAAAACACCTGGGGACCTACAGGTTGAGAACCACTGCACTACTTGAATGGCAGTGGCTCAATTCTATAGAATTCTGAGGCTTGTAGATTTGGGAGATATTTATGTCAGAAAGCTCTGTGACAGAGAAAGCTAAATAGCTCCCAAAACTAAAAATCCCAAAATTCTTAAGTATTTCCATCTGTAAGAAGGGCATGTCTGGACTAAGTTCACCTCTGATGCTTACTTGCCAGAGACATTTTATAACAAGAGCAAAAATGAATCAAACAGACTGACACTTTTGAAAAATGAAAAAAGTTGTATTTATATTGTAATTCAAATTGCATTTTTTGTGACTCTTCAACATTTTACCATAACACCTTTATGGAATCCAAATATTCATGGATAGTCAGTTATAGATACTAAGGGGAAACTAACTTGGCACTTTTATTAATGAAAATATTCAGAAAATCAATGTTTTAACAATTCGCAGCCAAGTCTAATCTTGAATAAGGAGGACTTTAGGATTTAGCCCAACAATTTTAAATTGCAGAAGGGCCTCCTCTGTTTGCCAAAGGTCTTGCGTGAATATAAATAACTGTGATTCCATCCCATTTCTGTCTAACGATTTTATTGATATTTGTCTTGCCTGCATCTACTTTAAATTAAGGTTTGGGGCTCTTTTTCTTTGAAGCAAAGTTTGCATTTGGGATGGGCAGCCTGTTCTCCTATTGGCATAAGGAGATTTTCATTGATCATTTCCTTTAATGTATTCACCCTTTCTCCCCCCTCTTCACCTCCCACGTAAAAACCTTGTGTAACATCACTGAAGATTTATTGTCAATGATTTATTAAAATGTAATCTGCGGGTGAGTCTGTATCATAAAATGAAATCTGTGGGCTATCTTGGCTTAAATGTGCAACCTACTTTGTCAAAGAAAACAAATGATTAAATCTTCATTAGTATGGAATTTGATAATGAAATAGGAAATGTCTGTTATGACCCACCCCACCACCAAGCTCCCCAAAGTATTAGGCTGTTGCGAAGCAATACTCTTCCTAATTGTCATCTGGGCTCTGCAATTCTCTTTAATGGTTTCGTGTTTCTCCCCCCCACCTTCCTTCTCCTATCTTATATTTTAATTTGAATTACCCAATCTTGTTTAATTTTTCCCTAGGAAAGGTTTCCGCTTGCCCTAGCAATATTATAGTTGCTAATTCAATTACACTGAAATAGTTTAATAGAAAATATAATTGCTTATTCATACAGAATACCCATTAAGGAAGTGTAAAGGCTTGTACCTCCGGGTAAATGTATATTAGTACTTTGGAAACTCAGATGGGAATGCTGGATAGGCGGAGGCGCGGGCTGATCTTTAATTGTTCATCACCTGCCTCCCAAATAATATGAATGGACCCAAACTAAATGACCACTCATTACAAGTTTCAATTTAGGAGCTTGGCTGGGGTCAGCAGATTGCTTATGCTGATCGCAATGATTTGAAGTTGTGATTACCATAAGCAATTTAAATTTTATCGATCCCACCTTCTGAAAGTTGTAATTGAGCCTAGATGTTGGGCCCATGGCTCTCCAAACTAAATTGTACTCTGAAGCCCTTGCTGGATTACTGGGAGAATCAATAAGCAGTCAGTCACGTTAACAATGAAATAGCTCCATTAACATACAGCACTATTGGTGAAACTTTATTTAGGAAGGGTGTTGCGTTCACTTCATTGTTTTATCAATGACTCTCTGTTGTCGGGGGCAAAAGCATTGCTTTTGTTTGTCTAATGAATTGGTCTAGTCCTCCTCTTCCTCACAAACTATGATCTGGAAAACTAACTTTATATTGTAAAAATCTTTAGGCGGGGGAGGAAAGCACAATGGTGGTAGTACCGATTGACCTTGCTGCTTGTGGTTATGGCTTGCCCCCTCCTATTGCCTTGGAAATAATTCAAGACTTTCAGTGTAAACTCTTAGCATTAAGGTTTGCCCTAATTCAGCCTTCACCTCTGCAGGACCATCGATTGCTCAGGGGCTGCAATTTAAGTGATTTTCGGCAAGCCAATAGCAGCCAGTTGCTCATATATCATTTTGTGGGGCCTGCTGCTTCTCCTTATCCATGGCTTCACTGAAGATGCTGCCCAACACGATGAGAACTCCATACCAATACCAAGTCCCTTAACATGAAGTGGGTAAATTTGAATAACTGAATTATGGAACAGGAGGAACTCCCAGGGCCATGTAGTCCGTCTGTGCTGGAATCTATCACTAAAGCACTAGCTTGAGAACTAACATGATGTTGGTTTCCAACCTGTGGTCCATGGACCACCAGTGGTCCTCAACAACTAAAATATGGTCCGCGGCTTCACCATTACTATACCATTGCAACAAGAGCGACTGTGCTTTGACAACAGGGATGTTGGGAGGCGACAGGCTGACTACCCACGAAAGGTGCGACAACAAGCCTCCTGACTGCTGCTTCTCCTCCTCCTCCCTCCCCCTGTGCGGAGCCGTTCCATGTGGCACCTGGAAGCGGGGGCGTCTTGGTGTCTTTGTTTTTAGGCCTGTTCCTGGGTTTTTTTTGGGGTGCTGATTTAGAAAATTGCACTGGATAGACCACATCAGCTCTAGATTATTAAATATGGTTTTCTGTGGGCGAGCAGATGGCGACAACTGGATAGTATATGTTCTGTTTCAGAAACTAGAACTGATGTGGTCTATCCAAAGCAATTTTCTGAATCAGCACCCCAAATAACCAAACCAATCTAAAGTTGACCAACATCTGATTCTTAACCCTTTTGGTACTAATATTGGAGAGTGGTCCCTGGTCAAAGTGGTCCCTGGTCAAAGTGGTACCTGATCAAGTGGTCCTAGGTCAAAGTGGTCCCTGGTCATGTGGTCCCTGGTCAAAGTGATCTCTGGTCAAGTGGCCCCTGGTCAAAAAAAGGTTGGGAACCACTGTTCTAAACTATGATGCCCCAATTGCATAGTTTCAAACTAGCAGCTCTTCAATTAGGGCTATTTCAAAACCAGAAATAGACCTCTGGCTACTTCAGGTTGGTAGTAATGGTTAAAATTTAAACTAGTCTTTCAACATAGCCTTTATCTGGGAAGGCCAGTGTTCTAGCTGGCATGTCTTTACTTCCAATATGGGCCAGATATTTGGTGCTTTGGCTGAAAATATAGGCTGAATTTCTGGAATCTACATTCCAAGCCTTTTTTGGATTCCTTGGAATTATGACTTCATGAAACTCCCTGTATACTGAATTAAATAGAGGCAAAACACTTCCTTCTGTATTTTTAGAGATTTTTCTCTCTACTAGTTTTTTAGGACATTTCTAAATGGAGTTCTAACCAAATGGAGTGGGGGAAGGGGAAACTCCCCCAAAAGCTTTTATTGGGAGCTCTTTTACACTGAAACAATTAAGTTTTGAGATCCATTTAATTTTTACTTGTTTTAAGCACCATCATAAACATCTGCCATCTGGCACAAAAATTGCTTCAGATTGCAGGTGGAGATTTATTTTAAAGTTCTTTGTCTTTGATACTTCTCCCGGCTACATTTTCCAGCAGAGTAATTTAAACTTGCAGGTATTTAAATAGCCATTTATCGTTATAATGGAAGAGCACAGTTAAAAAGGTACGTTCTATATAACTGCTGTCATTTCACTGTAGGAACATGTTACTTTCAAGAATGGCACCAACCAGCCGCCTGTACTTTCTTGGCCTTCTCACTTTAATTACGACCATCATTTTGATCTGTGAAAAGAACTGCAGAAGCAAAGTGAAACTGTAAAATCCTTGAGTCTTTTTCTATTGTTTTCAGGGCCATCCCTACTGTTTAAGCAGTCATGTGGCTACCTAAGGCATTTTTATGCGAAGAGTCAGAGAATGCTTAGCTGCTAATTGATTATTGTATCTTTTAGAGCTACCTGTGACTTTTCTATCACAGGTAGCAAAATAACTTGGCTGGCCTTGGGTCTTATGCATCTTGAATTGATGTGGGGTTATGTGTAGTTCTATCTGCTTTTTTGCCTTGGGAAGCAAATAACTCAGGGCAGTCCGGATTGTTTGTCAGATTTTAGATACTACAAAAAGAAAAAAAGAGTAACATTATATATTTCTATCAACATTTCTGATAGTAAAAGTGCTTGCTGATCAATTGAATTTGATTGGCCATTTGGTAAAAGATATATATATATATATATATATATATATATATAGGACATTATTGCACATGTGTGCAATAATTGCACACTTCTGGTGATGGTCCCTTTCACACAATGCTGCCATTCTATGGGCATTGGGGCCATTCCACTCCTGAGGTATAATAGTAATAATAATAATAATCACAAACCTGCAAAAGTATTGGAAAATGAGCACGCAAAGATACTGTGGGACTTCCGAATCTAGACTGACAAAGTTCTGGAACACAACACACCAGACATCACAGTTGTGGAAAAGAAAAAGGTTTGGATCATTGATGTCACCATCCCAGGTGACAGTCACATTGACGAAAAACAACAGGAAAAACTCAGCCACTATCAGAACCTCAAGATTGAACTGCAAAGACTCTGGCAGAAACCACTGCAGGTGGTCCCGGTGGTGATCGGCACATTGGGTGCCATGCCAAAAGATCTCAGCCGGCATTTGGAAACAATAGACATTGACAAAATCACAATCTGCCAACTGCAAAAGGCCACCCTACTGGGATCTGCACGCATCATCCGAAAATACATCACACAGTCCTTGGGAAGTGTTCGACTTGTGATTTTGTGATACGAAATCCAGCATATCTATCTTGTTTGCTGTGTCATAATAAAATAATAATAATAATACACTTTATTTATATTCCGCCCTTCTCAAAACAGATT
The DNA here is from genome assembly GCF_035594765.1 of Anolis carolinensis. Classification (NCBI taxonomy): domain Eukaryota; kingdom Metazoa; phylum Chordata; class Lepidosauria; order Squamata; family Anolidae; genus Anolis; species Anolis carolinensis. The sequence goes on from NC_085845.1 coordinate 189,963,858, forward strand.
ACAGTATCTACATACATAGGCAAACATTCAGTGCCCTTACAATCACAGATACAGTGAGACACACAAACACAGGCAAGGCTTCTCCTTTCATTTCCGGCTTCTGGTGGCGGTGCTCATTTCTAGCTTCTGGGATGTGCTTTTCTCCATTTTCAAGCCAAGGAGCCTGCATTGTTACTTTCTGATTGTGTGGCTGGCAAGATTTCTTGGAGTGTCTCTGGCCTTTTCCTGCCTAAAGTGGTACCTATTTATCTACTCACATTTGCATGTTTTCAAACTATAGCTGTGGGGCCACACATCAGCGAATCACTGATATTATGTGAATGATGAGAGGTGCCATAAAAAGGGTGCTGATGCTGATATGTACAGGCCACTGCTGCTTGAGCGACTGCAGTGGAATAGCAGTTTTGAGTAATAAAGTTTTTAGTGTGCTAACTGGTTGTTATGAGAAACCCAGGCAGAACCAAATGGGGAAGAGATAAGCCTTGGTAATATTTCTTTTTACCTAAATAATTGTATTTGACACTTCTTGTTGTAACTGATTTTGTTATGCTCCTTCAAACTGACATTTTCTTGGCAAGATTTATTCAGAGGACGTTAGCTATTGTCTTTCTCAGCCACAGAAACCTACTAAGTAACATTGGACAGGTCACACTGTCTGTCTAAGAAGACAATGACCCAGGCCTAGAGTTCCCAGGTCTCAGAGGCTGTATGCAAGTCTCAGGTCATGGATCCTCTCCTCCAGTTCCCAGGGTGAAGTCAAATAATCTCAAGGTGTGTGCGTAAAAATTGAAAAGTGTGTATCTATAACTGAAAAATATGTGTGTATAACTCTTTCATTTTTTGAGACTCTGTGTTTTTAATTTGAATGGCATCCCCTTGAATTGCAACTGTGGAAGATGCTTATTGTTTCACACTTAATGGCTTAACAGGACCTACCACCTGTAATAACACAAGGGATCATCTCTAGATGTCGGGTTTTGGCTCTGAAATCTCAGATCCTGTATCAGTCGTGACCTGGCAACATCATTTGGGCCAAGAAAAATTATTTGCAGTCACATTCAGTCCATGTACTGCCTGGTTCTTGCTTTTGATGGAATGGAAAAGAGAGAAGACTTCAGCAATGACAAAATGTAACCTTCACTCATTTCAGATAGGTACATGCAACTTCTTGAATGCTCAAAGGCAATCTCCATGCACACAACAAAACAGGAGAGGTTTTTACCAACTGCCTACATGTGGATTAAGCAGCAGGATGTGCAATTGTGGATTGTTTGTACTACTGACAAACAATTCAAAAGATCTGTTTGCATATAGCGAGTGGGGTTTATATATGTGTTTATATCAAGAAGTAGCACCTTGGTTGCACACAACAATTGTGTGCATTCATCCTTATTTTTTATCAGCCAGTTTTTTTCACCAGGAAAACAAATGTAGATTGTTAACCGGGACTGTACAGTCACCCACCGGAAACTAGCTATTCAATTGATTGAAATGCTTATTGCTCACCCGAAATCAAATTGTAACAGAAGGCAGGAATTCATTAAAAACAATACAAACCCCATAACACATAAAAATTTACACCCACTGATAATTGCTGATAAACCGGGCAGTGAGTCATTCTGGCAAATTACCAGCCTCTCTCAGCTTCCCAACAGTTGCTGTCAACTAAGGCTTGTCGTTTTTCATTTTGTCTTGGCGTTTGGAGAAAGGGGTATTTTGTCTGACCTCTCGAGTAGGAGTGAGACAGGATGATTGGGGTGATGGGGAGTGGATAGGCTAAAACAATTCAAGGGAGGGTATGGACTTTGCCGTTTTGGCAAGATGGTCTTCCCAGCACCATCTTTTGTTCTTTTCTTTTACTTCTCCTCCTCTGCCTTAAAAAAAAACATGTTATAAGCTCCAGCTGTGCCTGTGAGGTTTGTATCACAGCCACAACAATGAAACTTTGGCCCTTCTTGCCATTCTTCTTCCTTCCCGAAATTGCGAAATTTGGGAAGGATTCTGACAGTTCCACTGGACTCTTTGTTGTTGTTGTCAAATAATGCTGGTTTTTCAACTTATACCAGCATTATTTGGCAGAAAAGGCTACAGATCTTGTAAAACTACAATTTTCATTGTTTCATAGCTCTATGCCATGGCAGTTAAAGTGGTGTCAAACTACACTAATTCTACAGTCTATATGAACCCTAAGTACCTGAACTTGATTATTTCGGTAGAGTTCTGCACTTCTCATGCTGAAGAAAGGCAGTGTTCTGTTTGCAGTGTCCATACTTGTGAAGTGGCTCTGGTTTTCTGTTACTTTAAGCTTTCAGTAATTCTTTTCCAAATCAATCAAGGTAGAAGTTTGGATTTCATGTCTTCTAACTAGCTAATTATATTTGACAATTATCGCCATCATGTTTGCTGCCTTTCCGACAGCTCCAACTTACAGCTCTTGTAGCATTAGCGTTTGGGCACAGTCTCCATTACACGTACAAAGTGTAAATGTTAGGGCAAGTGAAAACATCCAATCATTAACCTAATGTAACATCAAATGTTATCGTAAGGCATAGCATCACGTCATACTATGGTTCCCAAGATTAATTTTGTTGATAGCAAAATTCTTGGTGAGTGAATTCATGATTGAGTGAATGTTTCACCTGGAAGTTCTTTCCAAGACTTCAAGCAAAGGCCTTTCCCAGCTCCACCATCTAAAATTCTTGAACTGAACTGAACTAAATTGAGCTAACTCAGAAATGGAACTGCTGAGAATTTGAACAATTGCCTTCTGTTTTCCAAATATTGTTGTACTACTGGGAGGAAAGCTTTCTGGCAACTAAAATGAAAGCATTCTAGTATAGATGCTGATTTGACTATAAGTCCGCTTCATCAGATGCAAGGTAGGAGCCCCCCGGAGCACAGTGGGTTAAATCCTTGTGCCGGCAGGACTGATGACTTAAAGGTTTGGTTGCTGATCTGAATGTTGCCAGTTCAAATACAAGGATGGTAAAAACATCAAAACATCCGGGCGTCCCCTGGACAATGTCTTGCAGACGGCCAATTTTCTCACACCAGAAGTGACTTGCAGTTTCTCAAGTCGCTCCTGACAAGGAAAAAAAATCAGATGCAAGGAATATTGTGCAGAATTTCAATCATATATGTAGTGGTGTACATGCTAATTTCCTTTGACCTTCCCATCTACAATCACCATTCATGTGTATTACTTATATAAATGATTTTTAAAATAATATTATACACATCTGATGAAATGAGCTATAGATGTTGAAATCTCAGAGTGAGGGTGCACCTACACTGTAAAATTAATGCAGCTTGACATCACTTGAGCTGCCATGGCTAAGAAATCCTAGGAATTGTAGTTTGGTAAGGCCCAACATTCCTTGGTCAAAAGAAATGACCAAGGAGTGATCTTGTTAAAAAAAAACACAACTTCCATGATTGCATAGCATTGAGCCTAGGGCCTAGGCAGTTAAAATATATCAAATTGCATTTATTCTACAGCATAGATATATCATAGGATAAAATGTATTAATTTAGCATGTGTTCATACTATAAATTTGTTCATCTTTATGTTTCCCATGACTTGTGGCTGTTTTTTCAATTGTATATTCAGTGGAATGGTCTCTATGGCATGTAACGATTGCCTTTTTCCTGATTGTGTTAACTTCCCCAGTTGAACTTGGGCTGACTCCACAACATTGAAAACCGAGTCCAACCATCATCACGTGGCTCAGCCTGCCCATATAGGAGTCTGAAATTATTCCCTCGCAGTCTGAAATTATTTCATCAGGAGCCCTTTTTTCCCAGAGTCTGTTGCCTCCTCTGATTTGGACGCACCAATCAGGCTCCTTCTTGCATGCAGATTCAGCGCATAACCAAAACAACAGGAGGAGATGCCGATCAAGGGATTTGAAAGAAGGATTCTTAGCCTATCTTTAATAACTGTATTCAGAAAATCAGCCAGATTTTTCCTTTCAATCAAGCCAATGCACTCAACTGGATAATACTGTGTGCACATGAATTCTTTTGGCTGAGTAAAGTGGCATAAAGAAGCAGCTCTAATTTCCACTGTTGTTATTGCCCTTTCATTTGGAGTGACCATACCCTCAGATGCGAAAGTCAGGGGAAGGAGGAGGGAGGAAGAGTGACTGATTAGTTTTCACTGTGCCTTTTTATGCATTTGAATACCTTAATCAAGTCCCTACTAACTTTTCTTCAGTTGGGTTTTGCTGTCTCTCAACATGCTTTATGTGACATGAATAAAGTACAAATTGCAACACAATCTCAGCACATATTTATTCTCCCTCCTTCCCTCCCTCCTTCCCTCTTTTGAAATAAAATAAAATCACTCCCTTTGCCTTCACTTGCATTCCTTTTGTGTTTGTTTTCAGCAATGATTCCCGTGATTGTGTTTACTGGCATTGAATGCTCAAGCAGAAGCGAAGGAATATTCTCAGAAAGCAAATAGGAATTTGCTCATGTAAGTATTTGCATGAGGCAGGGAAAAACACCCAACAACAACCTTGACTCTTAAATTTCTATCCACTCATCAAATCAGGGACAAAAAAAACAACATCCACATAACCTTTGGGGCCTACTGCAAATCATAAAAACAGCTTGAGTTTCTTAAATCCAGCCCGAGAGTAAATTCAATGCAGATATACAACACATGGTGTTTGATTCAGTGAGACTTCCCAGCATATAATTTTAACTTGTCTGCTGCAATGGCAAAAATGAAACTGATGTCTGGTTTATCCACGCTTCAGGTTACCTGTAGACTTATGGTGACCCCATGAATTTCATAGAATTTTCTTAGGCAAGAAATACTCAGAGATGGTTTTGTAAGTTCCTTCTGAAATATAGCAAACAGCACCTAGTGTTTATTGGCAGCTTCCCATCCAAGTACAACCCAGGGCTGACCTTGCTCAGATTCTAAGATCAGACAGAATCTGGTGCCTTTAGGGTATTTAGGCAGATGTGTTATCCTTATTTATTTAAATATGCATACTGCACCATTCTTTCCCATTTTTAGGTACCTGAAGGTCATTGTAGGCATTTTGTCATGATACTAGAGTTTTCTGCTGTTTGGATTCTTCTGCGGAACATTTCAGGGTTATGCATTCACTTCTCTAAACTGATAACCCTTCTTGCCTGGTTGAGGGGACAGTGCACCCAATATCCCTTCTTTGGGCAAGGTTCTGGAGTACACTGCAACCTCCAAACTCCAGGGGTTTTGGATGAGATGGATTATGTACATCCATTTCCTTCTGGGTTCAGGTCTCACTATGAGCCAGAGGTAAGTAGTGTCAAGATCCAGGGAAGTCATGCTACCCCTCTTTTCTGCCTTGGAATATTGTGTCCAGTTCTGGGAATGGCATGTTTATCCTGCAGAAGAGAAGGCTGAGGGGAGACATGATGAGGGCCATACATCAAGATGTGAGGGAAAGTCATAAAGAGGAGGGAGCATGCTTGTTTTCTGCTACCCTGGAGACCAGGACGTGGAGCAATGGCTTCAAGCTACAGGAAAGGAACATTAGGAAGACCTTCCTAACCATGAGAGCTATTCGGCAGTGGAACTCTACCCCAGAGTCTTGTGGAGGTTCCTTCTTTGGAGGCTTTTAAACTGAGGCTGGATGGCCATCTAACGGGGGTGGTTTGAATGTGATTTTCTTGCTTCTTGGCGGGGGGTTGGACTGGATGGCCCACAAGGTCTCTTCCACCTCAATGATTGTATGATTCTAACTTTGGTCATCTACACTGGGAATGTAACCAGGCAGTATGCCACTTTTGGTTCTGGTGGCCCAACTCAGCAACTTTCAGTACTACATCAACCATGATGCATCTACAATGCAATTTGACACCATTGTAATTGTTATGGCTCAATGCTATGGAATTGTGAGACATATAGTTTAATAAGGCACCAGCACTCTTTGGCAGGGAAGGCTAAAGACCTTGTAAAACTGCAACTCCCATGATTCCATAGCATTGAGCTATGACAGATGAAGTGGTGTCAAATGGCCACCCTATGGTGGTGGAAAGGACCTATGATTTCAAAGTACCCCCTTTTTTCAGCCTGAGCAGGAAGTCCTATGCGGAACATGCTAGAAGCTCTGTGTGCCACAAAAATGGTGGTCAAGGCCTATCTCCAGCATGTAGTGGGTACGTTGCCCACTCAGGATGTAACTCCTAGAGGCCTGGTAATATCCTTTCTGACATGAACACAGAGGAATGGCTAAATGGAAAGGAGGATGGAGGCAAGAAGGAATCCTGCTTTGTTTTTGCAGTAATCATGTGGGTGTATGGCATGCGCCCAAAGCCATGGCATTCTTAACAAGGGCTTATGCTAATCTACCAAACCATCAGTATATGTTGTTTTATAAATAGTTACCTTTGAAATGGAGCATTGTTTAAAGCCAGATGGTTGGCTTGCATTTTCATTCCTCATTTTTTGCTTCTCTGGTGAATATGCAGATTTATGGGTTGCTTTCTATTTCCCCACAGCTCTGTCTAATATTTACATTCAGATAATGCTGACGAAGAGGCTGAAGAGGCCAGACATTGAAAAAAGAAAAAGGAATATAGGGCACCGTGTTTGCTTCTGAAAGAGAGCGTGTGCAGCAATAAAGGTGTGCTAACGAGGTATTAATCTTGTATTCCTCCCTCCCTCCACTTTTCGTCTTACATGAAAGCGGCTGTGATTAGAATAAGGGTAAAATGAACATAAGTATGATAAATGATAATGTCCCCATGGGAGTAAATATACCACTCAGAGCGAGAGAGGGAAGGAGAGAGAGAGCTTTGCTAATCAAGCTGGGCAGAGAGCTAATGCACTCGGAGAACAAGCGCCTCAAAACTAGTCTAAATTTGAAAACAATTCACTTGAGGAGTTGCTACTGTAAAGAGGGAACAAAGAGCACGGCAATAAGAGCTTGGCGGATCGCAGAGACAACAATGAAGCTCAATGAAGGTGGCTGAGAAAAAAGGCTGCCTTATTTGTTCTTCTTTAAGCAACAGGGCAAAAAGCAGTTGTGTAACAGGGCCATGGTGTTGGTAATGGGGTGTACTGTGCCATCTAGAACAATGATGTACCCTATTTGGAACAGTAAAATAAGCATCAACATCAACAATAGTAACAACGGGCTCTGACGTTTGTAGCGTGTTAGCTTACATTTGAACAAGTGCATTTGCTGGGGTTAGGGGCACAGAACCATTGTGAAAGTGGGAAGACCACATATAAACCCCCCACATTTTTTAACCTGAGGGAACACTCTTCTAGGTATCTCTAGGTCCCCCGGGGTGATTGAATAGCTATCTTTAGGCATCTGATAAGCTGTTAGGTGGAAGATTGCACAGGCTAGTTTTCAGCTGCTCCAGTGGATAGGGTCCAAAGTAATGGATTCAAATGACTAGAAGGGAGATCCAGAGTAAACAGTAAGAAGAACCTCCTGACTGGAAGAGTTGTTCCATAGTGGAAAAGTGATTTATCTAACTTCATATTACCAACCCAGAGCCTGCATCTCACAAAGTGAAAAACTAAAATTCAAAACAAAAACAGTCATACAAGTGTTGCCACCTTTCTTTTTTCCCTTTTCTCTTTCTTTTTTTTAATAGCAGGCAGCATATACATTGTCAAAGTAAATAAGCAAAATCTATAACTCTGTATATGGAGCCCTGATGGAGAAGTGTGTTAAAGCACTGAGCTGCTGAACTTGCAGACCGAAAGGTCCCAGGTTCAAATCCCGCAAGCGGAGTGAGCACCTGCTGTTACTCCAGCTTCTGCCAACCTAGCAGTTTGAAAACATACTAATATGCACACCGCTCCGGCGGGAAGGTAATGGCGCTCCATGCAGTCATGCCGGCCACATGACCTTGGAGGTGTCTACGGACAACGCCGGCTCTTCGGCTTAGAAATGGAGATGAGCACCAACCGCCAGACATGACTGGACTTAACATCAGGGGAAACTTTTACCTTTTTATAACTCTGTAGGAAAATTTAAGTTCTTTAAAAATAGCAGGGATTTAGAAAAGAGACTGGGGGCCCTTCTACACATCCCTATATCCCAGAATATCAAGGTAGAAAATCCCACATTATCTGAGTGTGGACTCAGATAACCCAGTTCAAAGCAGATATTGTGGGATTTTCTTCCTTGATATTCTGGGATATTGGGCTTGTGGAAAGGCCCAAGGTCTCACAGCTCTTCCAGACAACCATATAACCCAGAATATCAGGGCAGAAAATCCCACGATATCTGCTTTGAACTGGGTTATCTGAGTCCACACTGTCATATATTACAGTTGAAAGCAGAAAATGTAGGATTTTATTCAACTGTGTGGAAGGGACCTCAGAGTGTTGAAAACTATGATTTCATTCTTTTGATTAACCTACTAATATTTAGTGAACTTATTTCGTGGCAAATAAAAGAAAGAAAGGGGGCAAGATGTAAACAGCAAATATATATATATAACAAGAGAGAAGTTACAATCTCCTATTTCAACTAGATGTATATATATCTTATATCAAAATGCATGTAAAATGGTTCAATTTTGAAAACACTTATTAACTCAGATGGAACAGTATAATGCACTGCCTCCCACTTCTCAAACTATCAGTTGCCAGGCATAAGCTTGGAAAACACTTTTTAAAAAACCCTGCAGGCAGTTTAAAGTTGCATTGTAAGTTATATTTTGCTCTTGTATAAATTTATCTGAGTTAGTAGGTGTTTTTTAAAACTGAGCCATTTTACATGCATTTTGATGTAAGATATATGTATGTATAATCAATAAAGCAGATTGTGACTTGTCTCTTGTTATAATATTTCTTGTTTTATGTATTGTTCCCTTTTTTATTGTTTATTAACCCCTGAAGAAGTCTATTGAATAGTACTATGCTGAAACGTGTTGGGCAAATAAGAAGAATAAAATGATCTTTGCCAGCGTCAGCATCTTTGCGACTTTGTCAGTGTTTATACAGACAAAATAAGGAAGACCACTGCAGTTGAGCACACAATGTCCAGCTAGATTTGCTGCAGAAAAACTGAACCCAGCCATTAATTTAGGTCAAGGGAACACATGGTTTGCTTCACAGCTTTCAGGAAGCTCTGGAATAATGCAGGCATTCTGGAGGTATGGACAGTTGGATTGGGCTGGGGCTGGCCTGATTTACTGCCTACACCTCCAATGGATCCACTGCTCTATTGCTGCCAACAGCAAACAGCTCCATGGCAGAGACTTACTGGCAACACCACATTTCTGGTGATGTCCAGGGTACCCACTCATGTGATCAGAAAAGCTATCAGGGAGCTGTTTGATGGTGGTGAGGTGGTGGCCAGCTTTGAAGCACTTTTACTTGGATTAGTCTGGGAATTGTAGACACAATATTTGCCTTTTGTCTACATTACTTTCTTTGGGTGTTACCAATCTTTGTTGCTCTTCAAAAATAGCTGCCTATGGGAATATGTCATTGCTCCCGTCAATAAATGCAATCCTTTTCTTCCCCCGCCATGCCCACAAATGGCCGAATGGTCTGCTACCGAGCACAATTCAAAGTGCTGGCTTTAGCCTATAAAGTCCTAAATGGTTCTGGCCCAGCTTACCTATCTGAAAGTATCTCCCTCCATGAACCATCATGGAGGTTAAGATCTTCTGGGGAGACCCTGCTCTCAATCCCACCTTCTTTGCAAGTGTGGTTGGTGGGGATGGGAGACAGGGCCTTCTCAGAGATGGCTCCTTGGCTCTGGAATTCTCTCCCCAGTGAGATTAGAACAGTGTCCTCCCTCCTGGCTTTCAGAAAAAAAAAACAAATATATGGTTGTGGGACCAAGCTTTTGGCCAGTAAAGTAATGCAGTTCAAGAAATAAATAGGGAATATGTGTAATTGACAATTAGAATGGCCCCGGTCTACAATTTCGGATCATACGATTTTAATGTTTATATTAGGTGTTTTAATTCTTGTTTTAATGTCTTAATGTTGCTTATATCTCATGTTTAATGGTCTTATTGATTTTACAGGGTACTGTGAACCCATTGCTCAATACAGGGTCTCCAACTAGAAAGTCCTCAGTCTCTTTTTGAAGACACCCAGAGAAGGCGACTCCACTGCTTCTCTGGCAATTGGTTCTGTTGTCAAGTTGTTGTTTTTTTATCATCTCAGGCAAAGATCTTATGAAGAAACTGCTGGAAAGATGAGATGAAAGAGTGTGTGGACTTGTAGTCACCTGTAAAGAAGTCACCTGTAGTCACCTGTAAAGAAGAGAACCTTGCAAGTTGGCAAATAATGATGTAAAAAGCCACCTGGTTGAAAAGAGGACTTAAAATCATAGAAGCATAGAGTTGGAGAGGGTTCGATGCAGCATCTAGTTCAACTTGCTGCTCAATGCATGATCTCCAGCTAGAGCTTTATCCAGCATCATTTTGAAGACATTCCTCTTTTTTCCTGCTTCTTGGCAGGGGGTTGGACAGGATGGCCTATGAGGTCTCTTCCAACTCTATGATTCTATGAGTCTATACATCCAGAGAAGAAGACCCCACCATCTCCCTAGGCAATTGGTTCCATTACTGAACTGCTGTCAAGAAGTTTCTTCTAAGGTTCAATTGAAATCTATTTTCCTGTAACTGAAAATCATGAAACCTGGCAGGACACATGGCCATATCAAAGGTATGTGCTAGATGATGTTTAAAAATGGGTAAAGGTTAGGTAAGACGGCCCCTAATATATGATGGTGACCACTAGTAGAAACCATATTTCATATCACCTTGAGTATTCCTGTTTAGAATCATCTTGATTTTTGACTACTTGTCTCAGATAAATCAATGTTCCTGTTTTGATCCTGAGAGACATTTGGATACACATTTTAAGGCAAGATGTTACTGTTTTTAAAAGTGTGTGAGCATGTGCACAGTTGCACTAGAATGCCTTTGGGGCCCCGTGTCTCTAGCAGAACTGAATAAATGCTAATATTTTATATACACAACCAGTTCTATTAGGAGGCTGTTGAATTTGGGCATACCTTTACTGTAATGTGTAAGAAATAAGAAGGGATGGTAGTGCTGGCCTGTATGACCATTTCATATCATAACCAGTCTGCTGTGCATATTCTCCCTGAAGTGTGAGGCTGCTTTGGAGTTTCACCAAATCTCTAGAGCAGTGGTTCTCAGCCTATGAGTCCCCAGATGTTTTTGGCCTCCAACTCCCAGAAATCCTAGCAGCTGGTAAACTTGCTGGGATTCCTGGGAGTTGAAGGCCAAAAACATCTGGGGATCCCAGGTTGAGAACCACTGCTCTAGAGCATTCATCAACTATCCTTTGCATAGAGCTAAATTGGATCCACCCAGTTTAAAAGGTAAAGGTTTTCCCCTGACGTTAAGTCTAGTCGTGTCTGACTCTGAGGGTTGGTGCTCATCTCCATTTCTAAACTGAAAATCCGGCATTGTCCGTAGACACCTCCAAGGTCATGTGGCCGGCATGACTGCATCTTCCCGCCGGAGCAGTACCTATTGATCTACTCACACTTGCATGTTTTTGAACTGGATTGTTTACCCTGGACAATTTTGAAGTTCCTGGACATTTTGAAGACGACAGGTTTACATCACAGCCTTAGTATGTTTCATTATGTACTGCAGAATTAATGCAGTTAATACCACTTTAACTGCCATAGCTCCATCCTATGTAATCCCGGGATTTCTAGTTTGTTGTAGCACCAGAGTTCTCAGACACAGAAGAATAAATATCATCCCAAACTACAACTCCCAGAATTCCATAGCATTGTCCCATGGCAATCAATGTGGTGTCAAACTGCTGTCTTTCTGTAGTACGAGTACAACCTAATTCTATGACAGCTTATGCTATGAAGCACTTTCTCAGTTTGAATATTGCTTTTGCATATTGATTCAGACTAACACAGCTATGTCCTTGAATTCTACTTATTGCTCCACAATTGCTCCACTGTTGCATTTTAAAAGTCCCTCAGAACTGTAACGTTCCGAAACTTGGTTTCCTTTTCTACTTTCTACATCTGCTTGTAGATACCATAAACCTAAAAAAATAGATAAATCAATCATCTAAATAGTAGCTATCAACAAATGCAAGGTAACTTCATGTGCAGCATCGTAATACTGCATATATTAAGGTTTTGTCTGTTCAAATAGCAGATAAATGAAGGGCTGGGTTTTTTGGATGCTCTACACATAACATAATTCAGTTTTTGTGTTTCATATCAGGGTCAAATTTTATTCCAGAATTGCAATGTTCATTTGATTTGTCTTTCTGCGGATCAAGTGGGAAAATGAAACTTCTTAAAGTCACGGCTGAGATAGGATTCAGCTAAATGAGGTTAGCAGAAAAATGCTCTCCTGGTGTAAGGAGGGGAAAGAGGAACAGACGTGTCCACAAATCAAATTGTAACAGATTTTTAAAAAGAGAAACCAGCCCCAAATTCACATTCAGCTGTTCACTTTAGGCAGCATGGTCTAACCGGTTTCAATTTGTCTTCTTTAAGAAATGAGAGCAACCGAGAAACAACAGGAAAAAAAAGAATCTTCTGAAATGAAGGAACAGTTTATGAAGCCTTTAGATATTTTGTTGGAATTTTGTTTCTTTTGCTTTTATGGCCAATAGCAAATAAAATATAAAAAAAGAGTCATTGTGTCAGACAATAAATTCTGAGTCTTTCTCCTTTTTAGATACCCTTCGACTTTGGCTTTTTCTCTCTCTCTCTCCCAGGTACTGCAGCTTGAACCTTTAAAAAAGAAGAAGACGACGAAGAAGAAGAAAAACCTCAGAAACCGCAGGTCCTTTCATTTTTCTGTTTGAAAAGATCTATCTGAGTCATTGGTAAGAGGAAGGATTAGACGGAGGACTCTTTCTTGCTTTTCATTTTAACTTTATCTAATAGATGCCTTTCCGCTATGCAGTGACTCGGGTCACTTTAAGAATGGCTTTAATTTTTGTAGCAAAGGGGAAGATAGCATCAGTTATCCCTGATAAAAGGAATTAATATATGAACCCCGCTGTATAGAAAATGGTTTTTTCTTTAAAAATATCAAATCAAGCCATTTAAGGGAAACTTTTATTCCTGCAAGTAAAAGCATTTGCTCTCTCTCTCACACACCCCAATCTCTACCAGACCTATTAAACATATTTATAGATAATAAACAGCTGCTGAGGAAAGGTCAGTAGATTGTTGAGAGAGATGTGAGTGAAAAGATCTTCTCCATAGACCAGAAAGGTACCACAAGATCTTTACCTGACAATCCTAGTCTTTTTCAATTCCAAGCTGGTTCACACAGCTGAGAATTATATCAGGATACCCTGTCATCAACAAATTCTGCCCTTTCAACCCGACTTTTTTCTGTTTTAGGCAAAATTTGGAGATACCTCAGAGTTTGCAGGAAACTCTGTAGTGTCCTGGGATTTTATCACCATCTGGACAGTTGGATCCAGCTCATTTTAGCCCAATGCATTGTCCAGATAAACTTCACCATCATCTTTTCTCTGAGCTTATCAGCGTATTGGTCAGCTTGGAGTATGTTGGATCTGGGATAGCTCTGAGACAGAAATACCCCAGAATAACTTGCCCCATGTTGATACAGACTAATTCTTTCTGAAGTGGAGGGGCAATATTTTTGAAGTATAATAACTCATTCTTTCTTTGATATGCCTCCAGGGTTTTGTATTCTCCCAAGGATGGTATACAGTTATACACCCTAGCTTTGGTTTCATAAATTCTTATATCAACACCGGCATTTTCCTTCCTAAATGAAGATATGAAGACTTGTTCTGCCAACTGGTCCATTTATGTATTTGAGATTCTAGTTTGTGTGGTTCTTCTCAGAGATTAAAGTGAAAAAAAAAAGATTGTTCCATTTGAAAATCATTTTTACTCACAGATGGATTTTTGATGCTTGGCCATTCACTAAGCTTATCCTAAAACTATCATTTTCTCTGCAGCATACACCTTACAATCCACTTATGTCTTCTCTCTCATTTTTTCTTAATAAAAATGCTGAAAAAAACAATTAAGATTATGTCAGAACTGAAGATAAAGAGAGTCTTAGGTCTGCCTTCCGCTTTTCACCTGTCTTTCAAAGATGATCAGGTCAAGGGAGTTAATGGCTAATATTTGACTCTGAGGTAATTCTTAGGAAAAAACATAGTGCAGCGCTCCTACCTCCGCCTTCTTTTTCCTTAGTATCACTTTGAGCAGCATTTCAAAGCACTTCACAGGTCAGACACAACTGGAAGATAGATAGCTTAAGAGGCAAAAATGCAGACTATTTGGTATTAACCTGTGACCTGGCTGATTTGACAATTAGGTCTATACTAAACATTGATGATTTGTCAACGGGCACTTTGCTGAAGTCAGGAGATGGAGAAAAGCTTGTGGTTAAAGTAAAAAAACAGTTAAAATTAAAATTCAAGAATCTATTTTTCATTTAATGAAGTTTCTGATGTAAGGTGGCGTCTTGTTGAGAAGTTATGAATGTGTGAGGCTTAAGAATTTGTAGTTGCTTGATATTCATGGTTATATGATTGGGTTAGTATTGCTGTAATCAGAAATGCCCCCTTGAATCTACTTTAAGAGCTGGTAGCAAGCAACACAGCCCTGTTCTGCATCACAGATGGAATTATGAATGCGGTGGCAAAGTGTGTTAAAGCACTGAGCTGAACTTGCAGATCGAAAGGTTCCAGGTTCAAACCCCGGGAGCGGCATGAGCCGTCGCTGTTAGCTCCAGCTTCTGCCAACCTAGCAGTTGGAAAACATGCCAATGTGAGTGGATCAATTGGTACCGCTCCGGCGGGAAGATAACGGCGCTCCATGCAGTCATGCTGGCCACATTAGCTTGGAGGTGTCTATGGAAAACGCCGGCTCTTCAGCTTAGAAATGTAGATGAGCACCAACCCCCAGAATCAGACATGACTGGAGTTAACGTAAGGGGAAACCTTTACCTTTAACTATGTATCATCTCCTGACCCAGCTCCCCAAACCTACCATAACAACCAACAGCTGCCTTGAGCAATAGAGGTCTGTTCTGCTGGTGAATGGGCTGCTGCAGGATAATGTTTCCAACCCTCTCTTGACAGCAAGCTGCAGCATGACAATCAGAAGCAGGACCCCTCTGGCAATTCCTAGTCATATTATTATTATTATTATTATTATTATTATTATTATTATTATTATTATTATTATTATTATTCATTAAAGTCTGGGTAATAATAATAATAATAATAATAATAATAATAATAATAATAATAACAAGACTTTAATGCATATCACGATGCATGTGCTATGACATGGATAAAAGATTGGATATTATTGAATAAAGAAGACTTTTTAAATATAGAAGGGAATGACTTAAGAGTAGGATGGCATGCCTATTTATGGTATGAAAGAGAAAAAAAGGAAAAAAAAATGGCAATCATTTTGTGAGAGCATCCCTATTAAGAGTTTGGCAAAAATATAAAAAACGACTTTATTCTAAAACATCTTTATGGATCTCCCCTATGGAAGCGCACCAAAGAAGACTTTTAGGATGGAGAAAATGGCCAACCTATAGAGATTTGTTAAATAAAAGTACAAATAATATTAAAACGTATGAGGAACTAAAACAAAAATTCCCTAATATAACTTGGTTACATTATTTGCAAATCAAAGATTATTATAATCAAGATAAAAAATTAGGTTTTAGTTGGGAAGAGGTGACTTGGGATAGGATTTTAAAATTAGAAAAGAAAGTAATATCAAATATTTATAATATATTACTTACCTGGCGGACTGAAATGGAACAGGTTAAAAATTGTATGATAAAATGGGCCCAAAATTTAAGAAGACCAGTTCAAATGAAAGAATGGGAACAAATGTGGAACAAAAAATTAAAATATACATATGCAATGGATTTGAAAGAGAATTGGATAAAAATGTTCCACAGATGGTATACTACACCAAAACAATTAGCTAAAATGTATAATACACTTTCTGATAAGTGCTGGAAATGTAAAGAACAAGTTGGCTCCTTCTATCACATGTGGTGGACTTGCAAAGAAGCAACAAAGTTTTGGATGAAGATTCATGAAGAATCACAAAAGATTTTAAAAAGAACATTTATAAGAAAACCAGAGTATTATCTATTAGGATTTACAGATTTAGACTTACAATTGACGGAACAAGAAGATAAACTTTTTATTATATTACAACTTCCGCCAGAATTGTTTTCGCTAGAGAATGGAAACAGCAATCAGCCCCACCAATTGAGGAGTGGGTGGAGAAGATAAGAGAAATAAAGGACATGGATGAATTGACTTTTTTGTTGAAGAAAAATATAGGCAAGATAATGAAAAGAACAAATTGGGATGATCTTCAGGACTATCTGGATAATTTGAGAAAATGAAGATTACGGGAGACAATTTTGCTATTTTTTTTTCTCTTAGCAAGAAAAAATATTACTGAATAATAAGAAAATATTATCCAAGAAGATGGAATGGAAGTCTTTTTTTTCTCTCCACATTTTTTTTTAGTGTGTGTTGGTATAGTTTTGGAGAATGTAGACTTTTATCTTCTCTCTTTTTCCTACTTTTCTATACCTTGGTTGTTCTCACTCTTTCGGTGTAATATAAAAAAATTAATAAATTTCTTAAATAATAATAATAATAATAATAATAATAATTATTATTATTTAAGAAATTTATTAATTTTTTAAAAATAATAATAATAATAATAATAATAATTATTATTATTATTATTATTATTATTATTCGATACACAACAAGATTAGTACACAGCCAACAACAACACTATACTGGCTTCTGTATTGGATCACACGTCGGATACTTCCCAAGTGTCTAGGACTATGTGATGTATCGGTGGATAATGTGTGCAGATCGGAGTAGGGTGGCCTTTTGCAGCTGACAGATGGTAATTTTGTCAGCGCCAATTGTTTTCAAGTACTGGCCAAGGACTTTAGGCACTGTACTCAGTGTGCCGATTACCACTGGGACCAGCTTTACTAGCTTGTGGCAGAGTCTTTGCAGTTTGATCTTTAAATCCCCATATCATGTAAGCTTTTCCAGTGCTTCTCAGCAGTTCTGCTGTCACCTGGGATTGCAATATTGACAATCCATACTTTGGTTTTTTTTTTCCTATAATTATGAAATCATGAGTATTGTGCTCCAAAACTCTGTCTGTCTGAATTTGGAAGTCTCAGAGTAGTTTGAAGTGTTCATTTTCTGTAACCTTTTCAGGCTTGTGATCCCACTAGTTCTTTGTCACAGGCAGATGGTATTTGTGGCATAAGTTCCAATGGATCATCTTAGCAATGGTATTATGCCTCTGCTTGTAGTCCGTCTGTGCAATCTTCTTGCAGCAGCTGAGGATATGATCCATAGTTTCATCCGCTTCCTTGCAGAGTCTACATTTGGAATCTGTAGTTGACTTTTCAATTCTGGCTTTTATGGCATTTGTTCTAATTGCTTGTACTTGGGCTACAAAGATCAGAACCTCAGTCTCCTTTTTTTCAAAGTTCAATTTGTGAGCCACATCCATGTTTTTTCCCTTGTCATTATATTATTGGGGCCTCTGGTGGCACAGTGTGTTAAAGCGCTGAGCTGCTGAACTTGTGGATCAAAAGGTCCTAGGTTCAAATCCTGGGAGCAGAATGAGCACCCGCTGTTAGCTCCAGCTCCTGCCAACCTAGAAGTTCGAAAACATGCAAATGTGAGTAGATCAATAGGTACCGCTCCAGTAGGAAGGTAATAATAATAATAATAATAATAATAATTTTATTCTTATATCCCGCCCCATCTCCCCGGAGGGACTCGGGGCGGCTTACATGGGGCCATGCCCAGACACGACAGCACAAATCAGATAAAACATTAAACCGAGCAGTAAAACTTCAACATGATTAAAAACAGTCATAAAAGTCAATATACACAATAATATTGTGTATATTGTGTATATATAATATTGTGTATAGGTAACGGCACTTCATGCAGTCATGCCGGTCACATGACCTGGAGATGTCTATGGACAATGCCGGCTCTTCAGCTTAGAAATGGAGATGAGCACCAACCCCCAGAGTCGGTTACGACTGGACTTAACGTCAGGGGAAACCTTTACCTTTTACCTATATTATTATCATTATTATCATTATTGCTATTGTTATTATTATTACTCCATTTTATCTCCCCAAAGGGGACTCAAACCGGCTGGATATAAAAGCATTAGTATACAATTTTAAATATTAAAATATGTGAAAATTAAAATAGAATTAAACACAACCAGCACTAAAAAATTCCCAGTTAAAATCCATCAAAACAGTTAAAAACCACAGCACCCCCTGACTAGATCTTAAACACATTAATCTTTTAAAGCTTGTCTGAATAAAAAGGTTTTAGCCTATCATTGGAAAGACAGCAGGGAGGGGGCCATTCTGGCTTCCTTGGGCAGGGAGTTCCAGAGTCGTGGAGTAGCCACCAAAGAGGCCTGTTCTCTCATTCCCACCAACTGAGCTTGAGATGGAGGTGGGACTGAGAGAAGGGACTCTCCTGAAGATCTCAGGGCTCAAGCAGGTTCATGGAAAGGGATGCAGTCAGCCCAATAGCCTGGGCTTGAACCATCACAGCTTGCTGTCAAGAGAGGGTTGGAAACATAATCTTGGAGCATCCTGATCACCAGCAGAACAACCCATTGCTCAAGACAGCTGTTGGCTGTTATGGTAGGTTTGAGGAGTTGGGTCGGGAGATGATACATGGTTACACGTTCATAATTCCATCTGTGATGCAGGACTTGGATGGTGTCCTATCTAAGGGTTCTTTTTGAGTCTGATTTTGAAGGTGTCTTCTGGTACATTCACTCACTCATCACTTTCTTATAAGGGTTGCAAGGAGGGGAGAAATGTTAGGGTTGGTCCATGATGCCCTGCTGCCTAAGAGACAAATGACAAGCCACTTGCATAGGTCCACCTGCTGTTCCACCTGCACAGTGGCATCTGGTGACTACCATCTGTGAATTCACTTTTAGTCTCTACTGTTAAAGGAGTTACCCAAAGTGCTGAACCATATTCTGCAAAGAGGTTCATCACTTTGACTAGTTCCTTCAAAGTTCAGGCAAGATCCCTGAATGGATTTGCCATCTTACTACCACTACAACTGGAGGACTTGTAGGTGATGCTTACTTTAGTTAAAGTGATGGGATTGTGTCATTTTCTCACAAGTTGAAAAAAAGTTACTTTTTGAATGACAACTCCCAGAATCCCCAGACAATATGCTTATGAGCTATCCTGATTGGAGTGTTCTGAAAGACTGCATCCAAAAGGTAACTATTTTGAAGCCCTGCTTCTTCCCTACGTAGGCTCAGAGGCAGACTCATCTCTGTCCCACAAAAGTAGGGAATAACCAAGGGGATGCTATGATTTTCCTCTCCAGTATTTGTTGCCTGAACTGACCTCCTTATTCCGCCAATTGACCGTTTGTGCTATTTAAGAGGAAATGTATATGAGAAAGGTTTATTTTCCATGCATTCCTGTAGCTGAAGAAGCTTTACTTTTGAGGGGGTTGCTTGAAATGCTGGGTTTCCTCCAACATCCTGGAACCTTTCCAGATTGACATGGTTATTTTCTCAGAGTCTGTACTACGATTGAAGTGTGTACATGTGTTATTCAAGGCAGCTTTCAACCCATCTCTTCTGCAGTTAAAATGATGCAGCTTTCCCCACTGTATGTGTATATCACAAAATGCCTGAGCTGTTGGTTCTCTTGCTCAAAATTCTGTATGCGGACAACTGTCAAGATGTGTTGCATTTTTGCAATGTTTGGGTTACTGACAGAAAGGGGACAGATCACTCTGTGAATGTGGAAAGGTCTGGTTAGTATAACTGCTGACTATTCTGAATTCATTCCCCACTGCCACCTTACAGCAGACAATTCATGGCTCCCGCACAATAAAGATTCTTTTTTCTGTTAGTGCTTGCAATAAGACAGCTTCAATGAAAGTGGCTGTCATGAGATAATCACACCTCTGGGGGATTATAGGCATCTGGCTATGATTTATAAGATCCCAAAGGATTGATTTTTTTCCCTCCCCCACTTAAAGATAACCATACTCCCCTGCTGTGTTTTATGATTTGGAAAATACAATCTATGCCGTTACTGCGTACAAACACCATTTACACTTTGGGCTTTATTTTACTTCACCTCATTGAATGTTTTAACTAACAAATGGATTGCTGGGGCTCAGATTTAAAGGAATACTCATTTCCAACAACATATAAAAAGAAGTGCATTACTGCTGCTTATTCCTTAGTGTCCCAGTATCCTTTTCTGTCCCCAACACAAATGAAGTAGTCTGACCTTTCCTTTTCATATAGAGAAACTTCACAGAGGTGAATTCAACTTGTCTGGTGATACATGCCATGTCTGATGTAAACTATACATTGTTGTATGTAACACATATATTTCTTTCTTTTTTTCAGCACTGCCTTTGTTGATTGCGATAAGCTCCCTATTCAGGCAGACCCTGCAGTCCTATGTGGATGCACCAAGCATTGAACTTGGGACCATCTGCATGCAAAGTGAAGCCCTTCCAAAATTGAGCTGCAGGCCTTCCCCAGGCATGTTCCAATAGGCTTTTGAGATTGGAGGGCACAGTTGTCTACAGCATGTGATTGAAACATAATCATTGTAGTTGGTTTTCTTGGCAAGATTCATCTAAGGTTTGCCCAGAGCTGCCCATTGGATAGTCCAGTGCTCAAACTACCACACCAAGCGGGTTTTCTGAAGTATATTACTGGTCATTCTAGTGATGGATGAAGGCCCCAAGCTAGAGTCGCAATACTACCTTCATCTACTTAATGGATTACCAAAGAAATATGGAGATTTTCTCAGCATGTTACAGTGTTTTAAATGTCATAGTCTCCTTTGTGGAGAGAAAAAGCAAGGTATAAACAAACAACAACAACAACAACAACAACAACAACAACAACAACATAATAATAATAATAATAATAATAATAATAATAATAATAATAATAATAATAATAAAGGCCACCCTACTGGGATCTGCACGCATCATCCGAAAATACTTTACACAGTCCTAGACACTTGGGAAGTGTTCGACTTGTGATTTTGTGATACGAAATCCAGCATATCTATCTTGTTTGCTGTGTCATACAATAATAATAATAATAATAATAATAATAATAATAATAATAATAATAGCTGACAAAACATGCATGAGAATGTCAAAGGCACAGAGCAAAGATGTATTTTCTGCCTCTCCTCCCAAATCACCAGTACAGAAGGGGGACATGAGAGAAGCCCCCACACAGGATTGTGACACATCCGGGCGTCCCCTGGGCAATGTCTTTGTAGACAGCTGATTCTCTCACAACTAGAAGCGACTTGCAACATGCAACCAAACAAACAAGGTTCGCTTCTGACATGATAAATAAATAAACCAGTACAGAATATGGAACAGTCGCATCCTTGGACTACAGCTTCTAGAATCACTAAAACAGTTTAAAATTGGACTTGTGGGGTGAAAAATGTAACTTTTATAACCTTTGCATCTGCAACACACACTTGCCCATATGTATACAGTATGCCAGTGTGTGTAATTAAAACAGAAGTTGCATTGGTCCTGGTGCCAGATATACCATTGTACCTAGGTGTCCTTAAGCACAGGGTTCTGTTAGCCATCTTCCTGCAATTTTTTAATGATGGGTTTTGCTTATGGGGTGCAATTCTAAATTTGAAAGTGTTTTGTTTCAACACAATTCCAGACATAATGATAGAGTTGATAGACTATGGGAGTGTGCCACAAAGTAGGTAGTGTAGGCCTACTGAGCTTACTTCCTTCAAGGCCCAAAGAAAGGGCCTCATAACTTAACCAGTATGGGGCCTCATTTGTCCTAAATCCAGCACTGATTGTTTCAGGCAAAATGGCATTCTTTCACTGAGGTTCTTTTACTGGAGATCCTAAGGACTGAACATAAGATGATTTCCATGTCAAGCACATGTTTTATCATTAAAATACAGCTTTAGCATGCTGTCAAGCTGTATTAATTCCACCTGTAGATGCACTTTAAATTTAGACAAAGACAGAGATGCTCCTAGACATTAGAAAGACAGATCTCAAAATGGAGATTGAGATTCAGCCTGTGTTACTTGGGGTTGCAATCCTCATGAAAAGAGAGGGTCAAAATGGAGGGATACTTCTGATCTCAGCCTTGAATTTGGAGACCTAGGTGAGTGGTAACCAGGAGTCAATTTGAACAGTTAAAGCTAGCGTACTAGGTATACCTATTTCTAGACAAGCTAGATCAGGGTATGGTAACAGATGCCTTTATTGCATCCCATTTGGAGTACTGCAATCCATGTTGTCTAGGTCTGCCTTTGAAAAGTGGCATTTCAATTAATACAACGAACTGTAGCCAGATTGTTAACTGGGGCTGGTTCTAGAAAATATACACCTCTCTTGTTGCAAGCCCTCCAGAGGTTACCAGTCTGTTTCTGAGAACAATTTCTGATGAGGATGGTCTATATGGCTTGGGTCCAGGCTATTTGAAGGATCATGTTTACCTTTATGAAACTATTAGAGCTCTAAGACCACCTGGAGGTACTCTTTCTTTGCCCCACCAACTTCTCAGGTTTGTTTAGTGGGAACAAAGGAAAGGGCCTTCTTGGTGGCTGCCCTTAGTATTTGAAATTCCCTCCCTAGAGAATCCAGTATGGTCCCATCCTTGTACTCCTCTGATCAACAGCTGAAAACATTCTTGTGCCACTAAACTTAAAATGTTAATCAAATGAGCTTTCAATGATATCTGGCCCTGTGTTATGCTTTATATTGTTTTCTAATGAATGTTAATGTTTTAATGTTTAAAATTTTAACAAGTTTTAAATAATTTTATATTTCTATTTTTCCTAAATATTTAGTATAGTTTTTGATCTTACTGTTCTTAAATATTTTTTATCTGCCTTTGGTCACCTTGGTGGGAGATAGGTGGGGTGCAATAACAGGAATTCTAATTATTATTATTATTATTATTATTATTATTATTGAACTTCAAAGACTCTGGCAGAAACCAGTGCAGGTGGTCCTGGTGGTGATTGGCACATTGGGTGCGGTGCCAAAAGATCTCAGCCGGCATTTGGAAACAATAGACATTGACAAAATTACTATCTGCCACCTGCAAAAGGCCACCCTGCTGGGATCTGCACGCATCATCCAAAAATACATCACACAGTCCTAGACACTTGGGAAGTGTTCGACTTGTGATTTTTGATACGAAATCCAGCATATCTATCTTGTTTGCTGTGTATAATAAAATAATAATAATAATATGATATACAGATGGATTTCTAGATAATATCTGTTTCAACCCAAAATATCTTCTTCAAAGTATGGAAAAAATTTACAGCAAACTTTTATCTCAGTAATGCATAAACCTCCACTAATCATTTAATGGGAACAATTTTCTCACAAGCAGGACTATTATATAAATAACACCATGCCAAAATGCCAAAAATGCACATAAGTAACATTAAATAACACAAGAGTGCTTGCAAAATAGAAAGGTAACAAAGCATGAATATTGTATTTTGTATATAGAAATAAGATACTAACCATCAGTAAATAGGCATACAGCTCAAATATTATTTATCTTGCTTGACCGTCTCACTGACATGGTCAATAACTAGTGACAATTCTACACAAGTATTGGAGTATCAAATCGTGAAAATCCCCAATAAGAAGAATTTTGCTGTGATGAGAATCTTCACAATTTAGGACTTACTATGTGCAAAATTAACATATAATAGTTTTGTGGAGAGAACAACATTTTCTATGCATAAAATATTGTCACTTGTGTAGAAACTGCCGTTTTTTGCCGTTAAAATGTGTGATATTGAACAGAATCAGCAAGCAGCTAATTCAGCATAGAAAATCATATTCTGCATAGGACAATGTTTTTTTCTGTACAAAAACACAATATGCAATATTTTTGTTTTGTCGAAGACTTGAAATTTAAATAGTATTTCAAAAAAAAATCAAATAGTTTTCAAACACTCTCTCTTACAGTGGGAAAAATTATTAAAATTACTCATTTCTTCTTTGAAGAAGAAAATTAGTAGAAAATTACATTCATAATTGTGATCCCACCTTTTGAACTTACACATGGATGTATCTGGAATCCTTTGGGCCAATTCCAAGTGGAGTAGAGCCATTAAATTAATGGTCAAATAGCGAGTAAACACATGAGCAAATCCATCTGATGCAAAGTTTTCCTCCAGTGGGGACTAGGATTTAGGCCAGTGTATACAAGGCTTAACACATGGTATTATTTCTAATTGACTATAAAGTAGGAGATGACTCCCCTCTGGTTCCCTGCAGTTTGTCTGAATGTGAATTATACAAAGCTCTTTAACCCAGTGAGCTATTTTAAATCAGGAAATTCAGCAGAACCATTGTGGCAGAATAGTGTGGCTGAAGGCAAAAAGGGGGATTGTATTTTTTAAAAAAACTTTTGCTTTGAATTTAATAAGAGGCCTCTCATTTTAAGCCTTCAAAAGTTTTGAATGCAGTTGCTCTTTGCAATTCAAACCAAACTCAAATCAAAACAAAGTATCCATCCACCATTCTGTCTTCCTTTTTTAAGATGGATAGATTTGCACATTAAAAAAATTCCCTGCCTGAACTAGCAAATAAAACCAAACCTGTATACGGTGACAGCCACACAATAATGCATATATCTGGTTATGGGAGCTTACGGAGAAAAAGACGAAGATATACAGCATGTGATTTATTTGGAACACTGTATATGATCACCTGCCCTGGCAATTCCCTAACAAGGTGAGTGAAACCAGTCTAAGAACCATATTATCAAGAGACACCTTTGAACTCATCTGTCCTGAAGAATAACCTCCAGAAAGGTAAGCAGTAAGCAGCAGAGGCAAGGGAGGGGGGGTTAATGGGGGAAGGCAGAGGGGGGAAAAGGCCCCAACTTTCATATGTTTGTCGGCTGCATAGTACATCTCTGACTTCTGAAACATTTTCCCCCCAATTATTTTTGTAAAGTATTGATTGCAATTTAATTTTGCAGTCCCGACATGAGTAGTGCTTCCCGCTGAAGTGTCTCGCAGGAGATTGTAATCAGCCTCTAGCCTGAAGGTGAAGCACAGATACAGAAGAGGGTTTTTTTAATATATATATATATATACACACACACACACACACACACACACACACACACACACACACACACACCCCTCCTTCTCTTCCTGCACTTGCCATCAGGACTGCGATTGGAGCAGAGGGCATTCGCAAGCAGATTAATTTTTGACGACGGGATCGATGGAAGATGATTCCCTCCACCCTTACCTCCTGACATTGAGCCATCTAATTTGCTGTTTATCTTTGGCTTATTGAGTTTTGAGCATTGTTAAATCATACCTTTCAGCTGTTTAATTTTGGAGGTGATTTTTGCACTCCCCTCCTGCACTTGGCATAACTCTTTCCCCCTGAAAATGAGCGGGTTGATGGGCTCCCTCTCGCCCTCCCCTCCCTCCGACACCGGCTGGCTGCTTCAGAGTCTGTTAAGCACTTTGAGGTAGTGTTACAGCACTTTCTAGCCTCTTTTTCTTTGCTTGTGGCCATAGATCAGATTATCTCTAGGGAAATCATTACTTGCCATTATTATTATCCCGAGCACCTTCATCTATTCTCCCTTGTTTCCTGACTCCATTGCTTGATGAACTGCCGAGATGTGAGGACACCTTTAACTCAGGGCCTTGCCATTAACCCTTTCTGGATTGCCTGCCATCACTTTTTTCCTTTTCTCCTCTCCCCCCTCCCCCCCTTTGAGAACTCATCCACTACGTGTCTGGTTTTCAAAGCTGTTATTGCTGAAATGTCGTCTTCCGTGCTCCAATATGTAGTTGCATTTGTTAACAGTCAATGATACATTTTTAAAACTGCAAGGAAGCAGTGCAGTACTGATTTGTCACATAGAAAGCACATAGGTTTGGTTGATGCACTTTTTGGCACTAGTGCAAACTACAAAGCCCTTTGGAGGAGTGGATCATATTCTGACATTCTAAACTTGTATGTGAACCAGGCCAGTTTGGATTCTATATTGTTTCAGTAAGCATTTTTGTTATATTTATGCCCCTAATCATGCACCTCTCCTTATATGAGCTTGCTCAAAGATTGAGGTCTGCTAATGGCCTGGCTCCTCTGTGACCCATCAATGAAGTCGATACACTTTTTGGGAATGTGCCTTCACAATCATGGCATCTCAACTGTGAAATGTCCTCTCCTCGGATCTGATTAGCACTGAAAATTATTTCATCTAAGCATCAAGTGAAGACTTGACTAGTCATCAAGTCCCTTGGATCTCACTGAATGACTCATGTCAAAAGATTTTGTATGTTACATTTTGCACTGCCTTTCATATAGTGTTCGAGCATATTGGTGAAAAGTCAAGATATATATGGAGACAATGACAACGACAACAACAACAACAATATCAACAACACAATCATGGGTAGCAGCCTTTATTAGAGCAGGGGTCCTCAAACTTTTTAAACAGGGCCAGTTCACGGTCTTTCAGATTATTGGGGGGCAGATGTTTGAACCCCCCCCCCAAGAATGAATTCCATTGCATATATCTTATTTATAGTGCAAAAAAATCATGAAATATTTACAATGAAGAACAATTTTAACCAACATAAACTTACCAGTATTTCAATGGGAAGTTTGGGCTTGCTTTGGTCTGATGACATAGTCATGTTTATTAGGATTGTTGTTGCTTTGTGTCCTCAAGTTATTTTAGACTTTGGACAACCCTAAGTCTGAAGTTTAGGATGGAGGGAAAGTTAATTACCTTGGATGGACATATCTGGCCCACGGGCCTTAGTTTGGTGACCCCTATATTAGAGTGACAAACTAAAAACCTAGATATATGTATATATATCTGTAACTGTTCCATTTTTAGTTATACTATCTATTCAGGATTATGGCACTAATACCATGATTTTAAATGTCTCCCAATCCCACAAACTCCAGGAAGTTGCTCTGAGCAACAAAGGCCTGTTTTGTTGTTGATCAGGGTGCAGAAGGATGTTGTTTCAAGTTCCTCCTGCCAGTAAGTGAGGCTGCGATAATTAGAAGCATGGCCCCATTGCATTTAATTGCACTGTAGATCACTGTGGTGATCCTGTGGTATACCCTGATCACCAGCAGGACAGGACTCTATTTCAATGAATGACCGCTGGTTGTTAAGGTAGATGGGGGATTTAGACCTGGAGATGCAAATGTGAGTAGATCAATAGGTACCGCTCCGGCGGGAAGGTAACGGCGCTCCATGCAGTCATGCCAGCCACATGACCTTGGAGGTGTCTATGGACAATGCCGGCTCTTCGGCTTAGAAATGGAGATGAGCACCAACCCCCAGAGTCAGTCACGACTGGACTTAACGTCAGGGGAAACCTTTACCTTTACCTTATGATACTGAAGTTACACACTCATGATTAAGTCATCAGTGTTGATCTTCTAAAAACAATAACAAGAAGAACAATAATACTGGTGTCTGTTTTCTTTTCAGAACTTTTTTCTATTCCAGATATTTTTGAACGTAAAACAAAATACGACTTGAAAATTACACTGTTTTGTATCCCATTTATTTATTTATTACATTTACTTCCTGACTTCCTGTTTTTAGTCCAATATAAATAAATCTGACACTTACAGAGAGGAATTAACAGAACACTCACTAATTTTTTTATCTTTGATTATTTGAATCAAGATACTTCATTGACAAAATGACTAAACACTGTGATATATACTTTTTTCCACTTTGGGGATAAAGGGTGTTGCTCAATGTCATTTATGTAAAGAATACATTTGTACCGAAACAATTATTTTTACAAAATACTATTTTCTACACAATTTTTTATTCAAAGGAATATTGTGCAAAAGAGCCCCAAAGTATGAAAAACCAGCAAAGTGGAAAGCCAGTTGTTACAGTTGTAAGTATTTGAAATTATGGTGCAGGCAAGATTTCAATCCCAATATAGGATAGTTTTACATGCACCAACAGATAAATTTCAAAACTATGATTTGATTCAGTGTAGTTTTAACTGTTATCAAATAAATGTTGTTTTTTAAAGGTGACTTGTATTTCTGGATTTTTGTGTTCACTTAGGGGGGCAATTAATTGTTCTGAGGTTATTTTTTGTTAGCTATCATATATATTGTGATTTTTATTCTAATGGCCATTGGCTAAACACAATAATTGGCTGGCTGGTTGACTGACATTCCGACCTAGTAACAGAACTAATTGCAGGACTGGGAATTGAAAGCAGAGTAGATGGAGATAAGGAATTGGATGCGTATCTAGGCATTAGGAACAAAATACAATTCCACACAGCACTGCAGGGTGTGGTTGCATATACCTTTTCATATCCATATACAAGGTAATGACATGGGTCATTTGTTATATGGTGCATCCTGTGGCATATAGATATGGTAGACTGGGAGACAGAAGTCCACGGTCTCACTCAGCAGTAGAAATAGTATAGTTAATTATACATCACAAAAACAAGAACAACACATCAGTAACAAAAGAGGGTACATGCATACAATTTCCTACAAAAGAGGGTACATGCATACAATTGCCTAGATATGGCACATATAATAATAATAATAATAATAATAATAATAATAATAATAATAATACTTTATTTATATCCCGCCACCATCTCCCCAACGGGGACTCGGGGCGGCTTATATGGGGCCATGCCCAAAACCATACAATATGACAGAATATAAAACAACATATCATAACACAATTTAACAATACAATAAATAATAACATACATTACAACCCAAAATTCAGAAAAAGCAATAAAAACCAGGGCAGGCCACATGAAAAATTTAGAAAAAAATTAGTAGAACTGAAATCAAAATGTGTGTCTCACACTGTCGAAAACTGCCTTTTCAATTTCTAACTATTGATGGTTCCACTCTACTGAAAGTTCAACTCTTTCTTCTTGAAGTATTTTGAACCGTTAAACAAGACTTAGACTGAGTAGCCAGCCAAAAAAAGGGCTGTCCTTTCACTATCTTTTAAAGAGAGAACTGACCTCTGTAAAGTAGGGCATATGGTAACTTGAAAGCATGAGCAGAAATGTCCCCAAAGACAGAAAAGCTTGTTTAAGACACGTTGGCTGAGACTGCATATTGTAAGTATTGTAAATCTTCACATGTTGATTGTTCCCCAGCACTCTATTGATGAATGCTGATGATGGTCAACCCATTGTATATTTATCAGTGTCCCTGATTATTATCCGATCATGCAATGGAGAGTACATACTTCCTACAATTCGTGTTAATCCAGTGGTATATCAAAGGCAATGACAAATAGTTATAAACAATTACATAATGCTCAATTGCATGGCTGTTATGATTAGTTTCAACTAGAATAGACATGATTGATAATTGTTGAATCAACAGGCAGGTAAATCCATTTGATTTAATGTTTCTACTGTAGTCAAGACTAGCAATAGGATTTGGGACTACATGAAATGATTAACTTGTGAAATTCTGCTTATGCAACCATGAACTCAATATGTGCAATGGCCAGGAAAGTACAAGGGAACACACACAGATGCATGACACCATCAAGATTCAAGACTTGGAAATAAATGAAGTAGTACACAAGAAACTTTAAAGCACCCTCTCAAGGCTATGAAATGTAAAAGCTAGAATTACTTATCAGTACCACTAATCAATAAGAGCCATATTTATTTTGATTTCTTTAAAAAGACCTCAATCTTAACATAAGTTTCTTGAGGCTGGGAGACGATGAATCTCTCGGTAATAAGAAACATGGTATAACTAGATCCATGTTTTAAGCTCACACCATAGAACAAGTACTATTTGCGAGAAGAAATTTAATGCAAATACTATCTTTTTATTCTTCTTAAAAACCTATGTTGGCTGGTAGCTACCAGATGCTACTTTTAAAATTAGCAAATTGTTCATCACTGGACCTCATCAGATACAGGGACACCCTCCTCTTTCTACATACTTTAAAAACTGTTTAAAGAGTCCCATGGAGCCCATTATATGACACAAGACTACTTTCAGCAGTTCCCCATGGAGCTCCATCTTTAAACTGTTTTTAAAGTGTGTAGAAATGGAGGTTTAAGAGTCAGGGAGTAATAGTCTTCAGAGTTTCAGATTCGCACAAAAATGGCTAAAGTGCTTATTTTAATGTGGGATGGGAATGGTCATATTCCCTCTTGTTAGATCGCTGTAGTTACATTAAAGTTTGGCTGTTCCTATAGGCCAGTAGTTTTCAACCTGTGGGTCCCCAGGTGTTTTGGCCTACAACTCCCAGAAGTCCCAGCCAGTTTACCAGCTGTTAGGATTTCTGGGACTTGAAGGCCAAAACATCTAGGGACCCACAAGTTGAGAAGCACTGCTTTAGACAATAATGGTTCCCTGCATACCTCCACTCTATATACATTGTCTAAATCTTTCCCCCATTTGCTCAGTCATCCATTGTAGGGATTTATCAAAGCCAGTGGTTCTCAACCTGTGGGTCCTCAGATGTTTTGGCCTACAACTCCCAGAAGTCCCAGCCAGTTTACCAGCTGTTAAGATTTCTGGGAGTTGAAGGCCAAAACATCTGGGGACCCACAGGTTGAGAACCACTGCTATAGGCGGTCTCAAAATGTGCCTCAATGTTCTTTCTCACACCATTAATCCTCTTGCATGAAGCTTTTACAGTAATTTAAAAATTACTTCTTCAGGAATTGATTGAGGGACTAATATTGCAAAATTCATAGAGGTGCAAATTCAAAGGATTTTGGTTCACTTCATGACCAAATTAATAAGTTCCTGGGACAATCCCCAAACCAAGCTGAATTCTGCCGTTGGAGTTCCAGTTTCATGATGTGACAGATCAGGGTTGGCTGCCATGCCATGCCATGCCATGCCATGCCATGCCATGCCATGCCATGCCATGCCATGCCACAAAAAGGCCTCCTGGGGCCAGAGCCTTAGGAAATGAAGGACTTTGGGCATCTCTTTCAGTGTTGCACCCACTATTTTTTTCCTAAAGGAGCCCTTACAAGGGAAAGAAAAGAGGGAGAAGAGGACTTCATTTACACTAGGCACACCTTCGTGTTTTTTGGCCACATATGTCTTCATTTTCCTCTTTGAAATTTTGGAGATTATGTATTGTGAGTGGGAGAAGAGTGTGTTTTGTGTTGTTCTTGTTAGTCACTTTCTTCCCCAGATTCAGGGGAATTTAAAATGACAAAATATCAAAACATTATACAAAATATTATCATTGAATTGTAACGAAACTATCAAAAACATTTAATTTCAAACATATATTAAAAGAAAAAAATGTTACCTTTGTACAATATGTTACTATTTTGAAGGATTCAGATTTTTAGTGTGGCAAAAATACAACCTTTTGAACAAGAATGGGTTGTAATAAAACTAGCATAGCTGAGGTTTTTAAACTGCCTTTTGACAGATATTTGGACTTTTCCTCAGCATGTGGTTTTTAAAGAGTTGATCTGAAAAATCCTGGACGAATTGAAATCAACTCTGCAAAAAGGGGAGTGGGGAGTTGCTTGTTATCTGACTTCTGACAGCACTAAAAGAAATACTTGTTTACTGAAATTTCTCTTCTGCAACCCCCCTCTCCAACCTCTCTCAAGAAAGTACTGTTGTTGTTTTGTAAGTAGAAACCCCTGGAGGCTTAAGAAAAGCGGAGAAGGCCTCTTATTCAATACAGAGGGAGCAGTAATCTTAGGCTGCCTTGCTGGATCTCTCACACCAAGCCTAAGATGCTCCGAGGCTAGTAAATGCTGAATAATACCCTAGCTTCACCTTTAAAATTATTGAGTTCAGACAGGCTGTGTGGGTTCCCTGCTGACTTATTTTCATACCTGTAGAGGAAAGAAGCGAGCTGTGTACACAAGTTTGCACTAGTAAGTGAAGTGGACTTTATATCCAGAAATGTTGAGTTCATCAAAGGAGACAATAAAGAAAGAATCTGGTTGAAACAAACAATTGGCAAATATTTGATAATCTTGTGAAATTAAAGGAGAGAAATGGAAAGAATGTTGAGCAGCTAAAAGTTGCTATGTACACACAGAGAGAGATTCTCAATGCAGACTTTATGGCAGGGGTCCTCAAACCTTTTAAGCAGAGGGCTGGTTCACAGCCCCTCAGACTGTTGGAGGGGCGAGCTATAGTTTGAAAAAAACATGAACAAATTTCTGTGAACACTATGAAACCTATTTCTAGTACAAAAAATGAAAGAGCAATGCAATTTTAAAAATGAAGGACAATGTTAACCAACATAAACTTACCAATATTTCAATGGGAAATGTGGGCCTGTTTTTGGTTAATGAGATAGTCAAGTTGATTAGGATTATTGTTGCCATGTGCCTTCAAGTCGTTTCAGATTTAGGATGATCCTAAGACTAAAATTTAAAGGGAGGCAAGTAAATAACCTTGGAGGGCTGTATCCAGCCCACGGGTCTTAGTTTGGGGACCTCTGCTTTATGGGAAAATATAGTATGGGATATATTATTAGTTAGGCCTATTTTTAATAGTAACTCACAAGCAACCTGAAACTACCTTTATCTGGCATCTTCCAATCCATATGAGTGCCAGATAACTGGATAGTCAACAGTAGATAATATGCCTTTCTCCCAAAGGGGTTCATGGTAACTCAAAACAAGAATCAAAACCTAATATTAAAAGGTTGACATTCTGTCTTGCTGCTACGATTTTGTAGATTAGTGTTGTGGAGAATTGGGGATGTGTTACTGTTCCAAATTCAGTAAAACAACATAAACGTGCTTTCAAGCCCACCTTAACAGCCAGCAGCCACATCAGGCCAAGGAGGCTGGCTCAGCACACAAGAAGAATGACATTTCCATCCTCTTCTCATGAGAAGGTGAGGCTGAAATAATCGGAAGCAAGACCTCTGTTGCAATTCCTTGTTGCTGTCTCTCTTGCTGATGGGAGTAGTTTGGAAATGTCATTCTCCTTGCATCCCAATTGGCAGCTGAATAGATTTCTTTTGTTCAGTGCAGCTGCTGGCTGTTCAAATGAGCATGTGGGGAAGTCAGGCCAGGAGATATTTCTTAATTGCACATACATAACTAAGCTGATGCACAAAATGGTAGAACCCCATAATAATGGTACCCAAATCTATGGTCAACTTAGGAATTCACTTGGTCCTCCAGATGATACTACAATATGTTTCACACAAAAGTTACTCTAAGAGTGCCCTGAATTCCTAGGAAAAATACTTCTGTAGGATTTTCTAGGCCCTCTAAAGTGACTCTATGATATTCTGGGATCAGAAATTAGGTAATTTAAGGGTATTTGAATGTATTTGTGGTTTTAAGTAACTGCAGTCTGACCAGAAACATATCTTCCATGGCAGAGCCGGTCCAACAATGAGGCGAATTAAGCGGTAGCTTGGGGCGCAAAACATACGGAGGCGCAGTTGAGACTGCTTTTTCTATTGATTTCTTGTAAAACATGATGTTTTGGTGCTTAATGTAATTTGATGTTTAATAGGCTTTCCTTAATCCCTCCTTATTATCCAACATTTTCGCTTATCCAACGCTTTTATTTTTCAGTGATTGGTTTGGGGGGGGGGGCAAAATTCTGTTCGCCTACACTTGAAAAATACCTAGGGCCGGCTCTATTCTGTGGATACGGGAACCTTGTTTTTAAAAAACAAATTACTAGATTAAAAAATATAAATTGATACTTTTAACTGATACTTTGAACAATATAAAATCAGTTCAAAAATATATAACACAACTCATATTTATTTAAAAATTATAATTTACTTAAACACTTTCCAGGCACTGTTAATAACTGAAATAGTGTCCTTTTTATAAAATGGCAAAATAAAAGTTTGCTTTTGGTTTTTACATGACGTATTTTTTCAAGCCCTGGATCACTCAATCCATGGATATAGACCAGGCATGGGAAAACTTTGGCTTTCCAAGCGTTTCGGACTTCAACTCCCAGAAATCTCAGCCAGCTTACTGGCTGTCAGGAATTGTGAGAGTTGAAGTCCAAAACACCTGGAGGGCCAAAGTTTGCCTGTGCCTGATATAGACTATATCTGAATCTTTATTGATATGTTTGGTAGTACAGGGTGCGTCTCACTTATTGGAAAACCAAAATCTGAAATACTACTGAAACCGATTTTTCTTTGTTTGCTGCCAGCTGCAAATATCAAATATCTCAGACATTTCCATGTTCCTTCCAGCCAATGGTGACAACATGGCGAAGCTGGATCGTGAGGATGTGTCCAGAGCGATCCCATTGACCACTGCTGTATCCAACCCAGAGATAAATAAAAAAGACCATTCCCTCCCCAGCTATGTTGCATAAATAATGAAAAGTATGCTTACAGCAGTGATGAAGAGGGGGCAGAGCAATCTGTAATGGATCACTATTACACACTGTCTTGCCCCCTCCCTATACTCCACACGTGTGACATTTATGACATCATAATTTATGTCAACAACAGGATGCCAATTTATGTGTGTTCCACTTTACCTAAATCCTACTCCTTGTATCATTTGAAAACTTAGAGAGAGAGAGAGGGAGGGAGAGAGAGAGAGAGAGAGAGAGAGAGAGAGAGAGAGAGAGAGAGAGCTGGCAAACAGTAACACACTTAAAACATCACTCCTGATGTGCCGTGAGAAGCAATTTGAGATTATTCTTGCTTGGTTGAAACAAAATTTGATGGAAAAACAGTATTGATTAGATCAGCAGTATCTCAGGGGGATGGTTGTATAGAGCATTACCTATGGACTTCTATCTGACTCCCCAAAGCACTGATACAGATTGTTATGGAAGTTGCGTTGTAAGTGTCATTGCCCTCTGCAGGTATTCAATAACTCATTGCTAGTATGTGAGACTAGTAAAGAAAATGAATTGCTAGGCCAGGACTATCTCAGGCTCCGAGGAACAATTCCATGGGATGTCATGGGCTTGGGCACTGGTGATACTATAAGACTGATGTTGCAAGAGGAAGCCCTTGGTGCTGTCTTTAAGCATGATGCTTTAGCATTAACTGTAGTTGCACATAATACGACATTTGAGTAGAAACATCAAGGGGCACTGCAGGATGATGTAGTTGTCTCCTTCCCAACAGAGAATCGGCCTGTAACAATCAGAAGCAGGACCCCTGTCACAGTTCTTAACCTCACCACAGATCACTGGTGGTGTGTGTAAATGTCTTCTTGCTGTGCCATGATTGCAACAGAACAGACTTCTATTGCTGTGAGCAGCTGCTGGCTGTTAAGTTGGTTTGGGGACGCCAGGCCAGAAGTAGGCAATGTACGATTTGGGCCTTCGTTTCCAATGTCACTGTTAGGATCGTATAAAATAGCATTATTGATCTGCATCTCATCCTTATTGTTGCTGCAGCTCCCTGTTTGATCAAACTATAGGATTAGCTCCATGGCATCTGCTCAGTACACTATAACCAGTAACCTTATTGGAAGTCTCTGACTAAAAATAGCAGATGAGGGTGGAAATAATGGTAGCATTCATGCTTCATGCATGGGCTTCCCTGAAACAATTTCTACTTCTATGATAAGATGGTCTGCTTGATTGAGCAGAGATCTCCTTATCTTCTATGATAAACTGGAGAACAATGACAATCTGAGATATAGTATAACCTTCATATCCAGATGCATGCTTGAATTTACCGAGGAAACAAGAAAGCATGGACAATAGTGATATTTTTCTATTCTCCAGAATACCTCATCTTGGATGCAGTGCTATCAAAATAAACTCTGCCAGCAGTTACTATAGAGTCACCTGGGAGGACTTAGAAAATTCCTAGAGAGGACATACTTGGCTGTATGTGTGGAGGTGAGACCGAGGGCACTGGTCCCATGGATATGGGGTGGTGGTGGATCTTACTGTGCCTATATTAGCACTTAAACAGGCTTAGTAAAGATCAATGTTCCATCACTGTGAGGATGCTAGTAATTAAAAACCCAGTTTGAATATTTCTGGTGAACATTGCAGAAGACAATAAGCTTTATAGCCCTTGATCCTTCACAAAATAAGCAGTCACATCATTGGTGCCTGTTTTTAACATCCTGTTTTTTTACATTTGTTTCTAAAGTGTATATTTCATGCTCCTTGTGATCAAATATATTTGCTTGGATATTCACTGATCGGATGAACGGTATAGATTTTAGGAATTCAGCCAAGCTCCATCCTGGAATACAGATTGGGCATGGGTTTTTAGATGAAAGGAGGAATGAACTGCACTGAATCTCAATGCCATTTGGATTTCAGTGAATTGGCATCCAGTATAAAATGTAAGCGCCTTCCTAGTTTCATGTGATTTCTTCCTCTTTCTTTGCATCTCTTTTTAGGAAAACCCCCACACCTTTATCTAAATTTTGCAGATCATATTATGTGGAGACACACTGACAAACGTGTGTTTGGACTTAGCATGCCCTGCTTTTCAGACAACAGAATTCTTTTTAATTAAAACCATTTTTTTGGTTTAAAAAATCAGTATGTGTAATTGCTAACACCTGCTATGTGTTACTAACAGATGTTTCTTACTTACCTAAGGGAACTGTTATAATTACACTATAAGCTTTGTGGAATGGCATTTAACCAAGGTAGAGTAAGAACTTTAGGTGGTGACTTTGTGTTCTTTTATTAGGTTTTTCTCTTGGGGGTTTGGGGGGGAGGGGAGGGGAAATGTGAGGTAGCAAGGAATTTACAAAAGTATGTTCCTATCAACCATATTTCACAATCTGTAGCTTTAGAATCTGTTGCTGAAGACATGATGGCTTTTCTAGCAATGTGTAAGATGATGGTGGTGGAGGTGGTGATGATGTTATCATCTTTCATCATGATCATGATCATGATCATCACCATCACCATCACCATAACCACCATCATCATCTCAGCTTGCCAGTTTGATCCAGTAATACAACTCTAAGTAGGATAACTTCACTTGCCATAACCTGATAGTTTCATTTTAGGACTAGGATTGGAAAATGACAATGAACAAGTTGCACTAGTCCTATCATTGTATGGAGTGCTGCAAACATTTGAGGTTTAGCTCTTAAAGGTAGGTGCACCATGCATTTCCTTCCATTCACTAAGTTCGGGATGGCAAGCATTCAGCCTGTGGTCCAAATGTATGCCTTGCTGGCTTTACTAATCGTTGGTATTGGCATAATCACTTGCTTTTTAACTATCCTGATTTGGCAAGGATGGTCCAGATGAATCCAATTTCTTTCAGCTGCATTTAAAATGCCTTTGTTTCTTTCCACACCTCCCACTTTTCCTTTTAGTCTTAGCTTTACTCAATTGCTATGAAATGAGTTCAAAGTGCAAAAGTAGTTTGGAGTCATCGAAGGCTTTCATGTCCGGAATCACAGGGTCGTTGTGTGTTTTCTGGGCTGCATGTCCATGTTCCAGAAGTATTCTCTCCTGACGTTTCACCCACATCTATGGCAGAAGGATGCGTCAGGAGAGAATACTTTTGGAACATGGCCATACCACCTGGAAAACACACAACAACCCAATTTGGAGTCAGTTAATTTAGCAAGGGAGAGAGGAGAATAGTAGGCATAATCTTGCCTTTCTCTGTAGACTCAGGCAAAAGAAAACTGCTTCAGCCAGCCCTTGCTTATGTGTTCTTTCTTTTCAATCACCTTTGCTATCTTGACCAAACAGTGGCATCACTAAGGGGCGCGGAAGTGTGTGCATGTGGGCTACATGAGGTGACACCATCAGAGAAAGTAAGATCAAAATGACTATAATATTTTTGTGCAGCGTTTCAGCCGAAATGTATTCTTTGCAAAAAAAAAATCCCTGTATTTAGCTCAAATTATATAAATATTTTTGGATACTCAGCTTACGTATATATCTACAAAGCTAAACCTCTATGGTAATTTCATTTTTGAACCTTCTAATGCACATACACTCCAATCATATCTGTCCTAATAACCTAATTATAGTGAATCTACTCTGTGTTTCAGTCTGTATTTAAAAGCCCAAGGTGTTGAACTCTACCCTTAAAATAAGTTCAGTACTTTGGGTGGCTCCATAAATATTTGGGTCAAAACCCATAATAGACTCATTATATGGGAGTTTCTTCTGATAAATGACAGCTTTTTGTTAGGCTAATGTTCCCTATTTTCAGCTTTGAGTTAGCAAATCTGAGGCTGCACCATTTTGCACTAAAAGTAAGTTCACATGCTTAGACAAAAGGCAGCATCCTGTATGTTGAAAGCTCAGGGAGAAGAACTGTGGTTGTGTAGGCTTATTTTTGACATGGCAACATGCAGGAAATGCATGCAAACATCCTCCTCCTTACACTCAACTGAAGCTAAATGAACCTCCTTTGCCCAATCCTGCAGCTTAATGTGGTCTGGGGTTCAGTTTACAGAGTCTTCAGTTGTTTTACTGACTAGAGCACAGTTATGGATGTATAAGTCTAGGTTACGATTTTGTAACTGTGATACTGAATGCTAGTCAAATTATTAGGATCATAGCAGACATCACAAAGGAATTTAACCCTTTTTCTGGCCTGTTCCTGGGGGAAATGTGTCCACTGGTATTTTCTTGGTAGTGATGGTAGAGTTCCTCCCATTCCCAGTCAGGTTAATTTAACTTCTGTGCCTGCCGTGATAGCAATAATTGTGACCGATTACATTGACGCTATTTACAGTACTTAAAAAAAGCATTTTTAATTTTATTTTTGTTAAAATACATTTTCACACAGCTTCTTATTTGTAAATTGGGAATAACAATGATGGGGGTTCATGTCAGGGAGAAAAAGATAAATGTAGTAAAACTCCTTGAAAATCAAATAGCACTGAACACTTGCTTTCCTCTCTTTCAGGCAAATCCTTCCTTTATTAACCTAATCTTGCAATTACCTGCAGACGTGTATTAATAAATATGACATGGGCCAAGGCACACATTTCATGCACACACACACACACACACACACACACACACACACGTCAATGAATAGAGAGGCAGCTTCATTTATAACTGCCATTCCTACTAGCAGTGTTGTAATCAAAGTGATCTGAGGGTGACTCATTAATTAATTGTTCTTTTTTATTATGTGCTATTGAGTTAATGAGTAATTTGTGCTGGATAACTCTCTGAACACA
This sequence comes from Anolis carolinensis, assembly GCF_035594765.1. Lineage (NCBI taxonomy): Eukaryota > Metazoa > Chordata > Lepidosauria > Squamata > Anolidae > Anolis > Anolis carolinensis. The sequence continues at coordinate 190,003,074 of NC_085845.1, forward strand.
TTGATTACATGAGATATTTTCTGAGAGCTTTCATCCCAATGACATACTGACGAAAGAGAGAGAGAGAGAGCGAAAGGGAAGGTGGTAAGCATTCTTCCTTAGCAGCAGTTGCATGAGAGCAAAATCAACTGAAGGACATTTCCAATGCATAATTGCTGGGCAATTCATTATATATATACATCTTGGTTTTCAATCCTTTTTCTTTATGTAAACACCACCCTTTCTAGAAAATACTAATGAGTGATGAATGACTTGCAACCCAACTTCCTTGATTTAGAACAGATCTTTAAATAATGCTCACCTTGCCTTGTCTCGTCAAGGAAAAACAAAAATATCACATTGAAACACACCAAGTTGATCAGCAGCCATTCACCAGGGTTTCTGGATGAGAGTCTTTTTGTGCTTTGGTTAGGGAAAACAAAGCGTTCAGTCCAATCAGCCCAAGCCAGCACTGGCAATTGAGAAAAAGCTATGGTTCACTGTCCAATATTTGGAAGACTTCTGTCATAGATTGAGGTCTGATCAACGTTACCACACCAAAACAGGTTTGGAAATGATTACACTGAACTAATCTCATTGGATACAAGATATAGTCAACAATTCATGGATATGATATTTGCAGCAGAGTAAGGGAATATCTGAATGCCATCATATTAGGATACTACAAGCCATGAGTTAGAAGCCCTGTATCTCCTTCCACCAGTTGTGTTAGTATGCTTTCTATGGCTTGAAGTGCCCCAGAATCTGCCTTTTTTTCTCAGTTCATCGATGTGTGACCTTTCAGAAGGTACGGAAAGCTTCTAATAAGAACAAAATGATGTTGGTCCCTTGTATGTGACAACTCTCTAGGGAATAGTCTCTCATAACATCCTTGTGGGTTATTGATATAGCTAGGCTTCTGACCATTATGTCTGATTGCTCCTACCAGCTTGCATGAAAGATTAGGCTTCCAGCTGACTTTCATGACCTTCTACAACAGTGGTTCACATCCTGTGGGCCTCCAGGTGTTTTGGTCTACAACTCTTAGAAATCCCAGCCAGCTGTTGAGATTTCTGGGAGTTGAAACTTATGGGGACTCATAAGTTGAGAACCACTGTTCTACAAGTAATCAAGAGGCTGAACTTCTACAGTGAGTGAATTTTGACCCTTTCTATGCCCACTAACACCTTTGAATAGTGTTCTGAGTCTGTAAAGCAGACATCTCCCACCCATACCCCTCTGGTGACAAATGCCAGGTCAACACTTGAAATATTAATAATGCTAAGAGGAAATAGTAAAACTCATTAATACACCACATTGATGCCAAAGAGTAAATAGATTATTAATGCTGCAGACAAACTTTTTAGAGGTGGATGTACGCAGAGCTTATTGTGGACACATTTGCCATTTGTGTCCAGGATGCAATCACATACCTTCACTTAAACCAGGATAGCAATTTTCAGACTCCAATCTAGATGTGCCACTGACATGTCATTCCCTATTTGTTTTAACATGTTTCTATTTTTCCCAAGATTTTGGAGTCCAGGCAACCACAGTTTTCCCCCTTAGGGATTTTTATGATCATTGGAAGAAGGTGATGTTGCAAGCCTCATAGAACAGAATCCCCTACAATGTATTTAAAATAGAATTGCTGCTCTTGTGGGTTTAGTGTCCAATCGTCTGAATCATTCCTTATGTAAAGGAGAAAAATCTCCCAAGGTATGGATGAAGACAGACAAGCTCAAAGGGAATGTAGAAAAGCAACAATATTCTCTTACTGTCTGTCATTCTATACACAAGTTGAATGTAACTTTCAGTGCTAATAGTCAACTCTTCATTTTATATTAGAATAGAATGTGGGCTCTTGTATCTATGCATGGTGGTGCATTTGCTTGTTGTTAACTGCCATCAAGTCAACTTTAACTTATGTTGAGCCCATGAATTTGAGACCTCCAAGTCACCTTAACATGGACAACCTTTACTTTAGTAGTCAATGATATAACTTTATACTTCAGGATCTTAGTTAGTTCCTTCATAACCCTTGCACTAATTGGCTAGGTAGATATGGAAAACATAATAACAGTTTCTGGTTAGATGGTTCAAATAACCATCTAACCAGGGCCTTCTCGGTGGTGGCTCCCCGGCTGTGGAACACCCTCCCCAGAAATATCCAACAAGCCCCAACCCTTCTGGGTTTCAGAAAGGCTGTGAAAACATGGCTGTGTGCACAAGCTTTTAATGAGTAATACAATAACATTGACATGGTCTGATTGAAGGCAAATGGATCTAATTTACATATGTTTTAATTGTTATAATGTATTTTAATGATGTATTTTTATAGTTTTAATAGATTATATGTAGTGTTTTTGTTTATTATTATGTTCTTGGCATTAAATGTTGCCAACTGTTGTAAGCCGCCCTGAGTCCCCTTGGGTGAGAAGGGCGGGGTATAAATGCTGGAAATAAATAAATAAATAAATAAAGCAGAAGGAGCAACTATAGTTGTTCAGAACATAGCAATGGTGTTGGGTTTATTGGTCTACTAACAATTGGTCATTTCACAACCTTTGAGGAATGGTGGCAGTTGAGAAGCAAGTTAGAGATACAGCCATCCAATTCTTAGATTTTATTTATTTGTATACTGCCCCACCCCAACAATTTGGAATGGAGAACAATAAATTAAGAAACAAAACAAAAATACAATAGCCAGTTAAATTGTGATCAATCACATCTACAAAGTAACAGATGCTAACAGATGCTTAGCACTCTGTGGGAAGTGCTTCATTTCTATTCTCCCAAATGGTAGCTCCCAATCAGAAAGCTGGACACTTGTGAAAGATTATGCAGCTTTTGACAGTCCCGCTGGGGTGGAGTTTCCATGGAACCACCCAAGATGCCTTGCTGAAAGGCCCCGTTGTCTTGAGTTGGTACGCAGAAGATCACCTGAAGAGGGCACTCCTGGTCAATGTTATGGATGGAACTGACCATAGGGAGAGGTATGCTGGACCCAAACCAGATAGTCTCTTAGGTATGCCGGACCCAAACCAGATAAAGTTCAGGAAAAACACTCATTTCATTAAAATAACATTTCTGTACAGGAGCAGAAATCACTATGCTACAGTAAAATAATTTCAGAGAAATATATATATATATATGTACATATAAAAATTTTATATGACACCCAAAGGCACTGAGTTGCATTGGGGCTCAGCTCCTCATTCCCAGTTATGTTGGAAACATGGCATTCCAACATCTTTCTTTTCCTTCCTTCGGGGTGGGTACAGAGCACAGTAGCCCCCAAAATAATGAAACACCTGCTCCATAAAGTTGAAAACACCTGTCAATAAAATTAAAACACCAATTTCTGTAGCAAAACAGAACATACTTTCCCATGAAATGTGTGAAATAAAATCCCTAAGCCTCATTCCGTTACAACAAAAAAAGATGAAGAAAGATGCAATAGTGACTTCATGAATGGTGGCAACTTTAACAGTGTTGTTAGCATTATAATCCAGTCAGAAGTTAAGCACTCATAAATCCCATTGATTTCAATGGGAGAGTTAAGCACACACTATACAAGTCAATGGAACTAAGTACTTAACTGTGGCGAGATCTTGCCTGACATTTTTCGGTTAAATAGTTCAAGTGTTGATAAGCATCTCTGAAGCATGGAGAATAATGCATGGGATTGGCTCTTAAAATTCTCTTTTTGTTCTTTTTTTTGTTTTTACTACAAAGATACAGCTTTTTCAAAATAGCTGGTAGATACAAGAAAGAATAAATATACAATAAAGTTTGGACACCGATTGTACTAAATGCAACAATACAAATAAGCAAACGGGAACACAAATGGTAACACAATAAAACTGTATTACATTTGTGCTTCAAATATAACAATGCATTATATACATTAGTCCAAAATAAGCATCTCATGCCCAATGACACAAAAAGAAAAAAATCCCCAAAACAGCAAGCCAAAAAATCCCAAAACCAAACCCCAGACCCTTTCAGCAGTATGTACATTATCTTTTAATAAACATTCAACTGTGAACTGGTGCAATTTCCACTACGTATATCTGCAGTTCGCTTTTTATTCCACATGATCCTTCTGTCTCCCTATATCTATGCTATTCAGTAGATTCCGCCATTATTTCTTATATACATGTTGAACAGAAAGAGAAGAACAGAAAAGATAAGAATGTAGTGCTTCAGTATTCTTAGGAGTGAGGATCGGATCAGCGAACTTGGGGCGCATAACCTTCTTTCATTAAACCCTCCTCATAGTCCGTCTGGCAGAGAATCATGTTGTTCTTTAGGAAAAATTTGTCTCCCACACAAAATCTGGAAATGCAAAGGAGAAAGAGAAATTAAATGAAAAGCAGAGGAACTAATTTGCTTTGTGCATATTATCAAAGAAATCCCAAATAGATAAAGCATTCTAAAGAGTACTACTTCCATCATTCCTCATGGAGGAAATCACTGCCATGAATTAGCAGATCCTTCGAAGCATGTTGTTTTTGAGCTACAAATGTAATGCTTCACTCATTTTGTTCTCGAAGGAAGCAATGAGTAATTTTAGCACGTTCCTCCCTGCTGCAACAGTCTTTGGAAACTACAGAAGTTTTGAAAACTATTAATAGTTCAAGAATTATTCTGTGGAAAATTCAAATGGGGCATTTTTGTACAGAAAACAGACTTTTCTGTCCAATAGTATTTTTTAGTGTAGAAACTAATATTTCCGTAAACCGTTGGATTTTTATTTTTATTTTTATTTTATTTTATTTTTTTGTGGATTTACCACCCTGAGTCCTCCCGGGGAGATAGGGCAGAATATAAATAAAGTTTTATTTTTATAATTATAAATAGAAATGTCCCAAATCTTTACAAAATTTTAGGATAATATAACAGTTTTTGTCCTGTAGCTTTGAGACACTTTGAAATTTATTTTCCAGCAATAATTTAACTTCACTGAGAACGGTACAGCCTTCCCTGAAATATATGCAGCTTTTGGAGCAAAAAAGAACACAGTTTCAGGCAGTTTTTTTAAAATATAGAAAATAGCAATATTGAACAAAAATGTTGTATAAAATTAACAAAGTTACTACATTTAGTGCAAGATTGCTATTTTGCATAGCATTTTTGTTCATGTTTCAGTATTGATTGGTAAAAGTATTATCATCAGACTTTTGGTTGGCCTTATGGACCCTTACAAACCATGTAATTAAAAGACCCACAATAAACATTTGAGAAACCTTGCTTTTGCCAACATCCCTTCTATTTACAAACTCCAGAGCAGTGGTTCCCAACCTTTTTTTGACCAGGGACCACTTTGATCAGAGACCACTCTCCAACATTAGTATCAAAGGGGTTAAGGTAAAGGTAAAGATTTCCCCTGACGTTAAGTCCAGTCATGTCTGACTCTGGGGGTTGGTGCTCATCTCCATTTCTAAGCTGAAGGGCCGGTGTTGTCCGTAGACACCTCCAAGGTCATATGGCCGGCATGACTGCATGGAGCGCCGTTACCTTCCCGCCGGAGCGGTACCTATTGATCTACTCACATTGGCATGTTTTCGAACTGCTAGGTTGGCAGAAGCTGGAGCTAACAGCGGCTGCTCCCACCACTCCCGGGGTTTGAACCTGGGACCTTTCAGTCTGAAAGTTCAGCAGTTCAGTGCTTTAACACAAAGGGGTTACGAATCAGGTTTTGGTCAGCTTTAGATTCGGTTTGGTTATTTGGAGTGCTGATTAAGAAAATTGCATTGGATAAACCACATCAGGTCTAGTTTCTGATACAGAACATATGCCATCCAGTAGTCTCCATCTGCTCACCTACAGAAAGCCGTAATTAATAATTTAGAGCTAGTGTGATCTATCCAATGCAATTTTCTGAATCAGCACTCCAAATAACCCCAGGAACAAGCCTAAAAATGAAGACATCAAGGTGCCCCTGCTTCGAGGCATTGCATGGAATGGCTCCGCTCAGGAGGAGGGAAGGAGGAGGAGAAACAGCAGTCAGGAGACTTGGTGTCGCACCTTTCATGGGTAGTCAGCCCCTTCCCTCCCGACATCCCCATTGCCTCAGCACTATAAGAGGGTTTCACGAGACCAGTCGCTCTAGTTGCAACAGTGTAGTAACAGTGAGGCTGCGGACCATATTTTAGTTCTTGGGGACCACTGGTGGTCCACAGACCAGGTTGGGAACCATTGCTCCAGAGGTTTAACGGTGTGCACTTTGTTGGACTCAGTTCCATAAAGATGTTCTGTGTGCATTTGAGTTGCAGAACCTAATGTGTTTTTTGTACAGGGAAGGGTATGGAGGATGAGACAATGCGACTTTTGAGTCTTTGTTTCTAAAGTCATTCCATATTCATGTTTATTTCCAAATACAAATGCCCCCACCTTTGCTTGGATTTTCTTAGGGGAAAGGTGGGATGGAGGAGGATGGACACCTTTCCCCATTGGTCTAAGCTTTTAAAAGTATCCCTTTATCTTTAGACAGAAGACTTTTATGATGTGTACTTGAACTTTCTGGATTTCAAGAGGTCCTTTTAGTAGCCTGGCTTAGAGTATATGATTTTCATAATATGGCACCAGTGTTGGCAATTGTGGCACCAGAATCATTGTGTGTTTCTCTACTGCATGGTGACCCTTCCAAGTATTTGGCAATGCAAACCATGTGACATTGTGGGAACGACTGTGAATTACAGCCTACATTTTACCAGGGACAATAGTAGGCAAGTAATATGAACTAATGTTGACCCACATATTCACAGGCCAGTACCCATGGTTTCACTCACAAATGTCTTTAAAAAATTCTCTTTAAGCAGTCTGCAGATCTTTCAGTATGGTTCTATGGTTTTGTTCCAGCAGAAGTTGACCATAAGTCATTTTTGGTTGGACTTGTAATGCTGCATGGTGTTGGTATTAAATTTTTAAGGGTTTGTGTAGAGTTGATTTTAATTCATTGTTATTGTTTACTGCTTTTAACTTATACAATGTTTAATGGTTTTTGAAATTTTATGTTCATCCTGTTACTGACTGTATTGTTCTTAATTTGTTTTGCTTTAATATGTTGTTAGCCGCCTTGAGTCACATTATTGAGAAAAAGGCGGGATATAAATAACCAAAATAAATGAAATAAAATAAAATAAATACGCTCAGGGTACTGGTGCCCATCTGCTTGTAGTTTCCCATAGAATATTAGATACAACAAAAGCTGCAGCTGTTAGTTGTAGCACAGAACCCAACTGAATCTACAGCTCTCCCAGTCTACATTTCAGACCCTAGAGAGGTCATGTGAATCAGTCTTTTTATACCACCAAACTAATTTCACACTAGTTGTGGCATGAGTATATATTGGACTGCTTCTGTAACGGTCTCAGAAAATAAAGATGAGAGTCCCCTTTAAATGGAGCTTAGAGAAAGAGGGGAGCACAGCCTCCTCCTGGTCTTCGGGGGCACAAAGAAGTGTTTCACTAATGAATGATTTTCCATTGGGCAGGAGGTCATATTCTGTTTGTGGCAAATGCTCCATCCATAAAAACATACTTGGGAGGAGCGACGTAGAGCGTTCCAATTAAACCTAAACAGAGTAACCCAAATGAACTTCTTAGCATTGATGCGGATAGATGAAAACTAGTTTCCCCCAGCTAATTGCCCGCTTTCGCCGAGAAAGTATTGTTTAATTTGGTAATGGATTACAATGTTCTTTTTTGTCATATAATTTTCCAAGCAGAGACATCTCGGACACAATTAGGAGCAGAAATAAATGCGTGCGTTGTTTACGGTAGATTTAACAACAGAGTAGCTATGGGAATAGGCTGTATATGTACTTAATTGTAACAATTTAACCTTCAAATAGCAGTGTCTGGTGTAGTTGACCCAGTAAAAGTACATATAATTACACAGGTTGACCTCGCCAACCTTTGATAGCTGCCCCCCCTCCGCTGCACCAGTCAGTCAGTTTCTAACAACGTTTGAAGCCCAAATCGGAGGGAATTGTCACAGAGTAAATTGTGTATTGAAAGGAGGCCTTTAATGTTTTGTGAAGTTGTGAGGTTTTAAATGGAGCAGCAGTTGGACTGATTTACATTTGTAAAGATTGGAATGCTAGACAAACAGCGAACCCATTTATTTTCCAACCGGGTAGCTTTGGAAATTTATCCTTATGTTCACTAAATAGAGTGAGGGAAAATAGTGTAATAAAAAAGTGGATTGAAAAGAATTAGCTTGGCTCCTGAAGGAAAATTGGGCTGTTTATTTGTGGACGCTCCTCCGCTGCAACCCTCCCCGGACTCCCCCACTCCTTTCTCTTTCTCTCTCTCCCACATCTCTGGATTAATGCCCACTCATGGGGTCTGACTGAAAATGCAGATTATAGAAAGGTCTTGAAAATGTTATTTATGGTCAAGCCAGCTTCATAGAAAATGCTCAAACGCTTCCAATTCCAGACCCCCCCCCCCTCACTCTCAGCTTATTTTTTTAAAAAATATTTCTTTTTATTCTGCCTGCATTTTATTGAATTGATTATTTGGAAATAGAAGGCTGAAGAAGAAAATGATATCTTTTCCAGGTTCCCCCCCCCCCCCTAAAATCCCAATTTAGTTTGAATTTGCTCGAATTGCACAATATTATGTTTCCTTTCCACATATATAAATATCATTAGTTATATTTTAAAAAGAGGAAGCATAATGCATAGATCTGGGTATTGGGCTAAGTATCCAGGAGGCCAGGGTTGAAATCCTTCTTTAGCCATGGAAAGTCTGGGTGATCTTGGGAAGTCACACTCTCCCGGCCTCAGAGGAAGGCCAAGGAAAACCTCTGAACAAATTGTACAAAGAAAGGTTCATCTTAAATTTGCCATAAGTCAGGCATCTACAGTAAAAAAAACAGTGCTAACTTGGGCATCAGCTATCAGAGCCTGACTTCTTTTGTCCAGTCTTCCGCTGTGCTTTTGATTAGACAATCCCTCGATAACTTGGCCTCAACTAGGACATAAAATCTCACCCTGGCACTATACTACTGTTCTCTACCCAAAGATATTATGTTCCATTTTACATTGCCCTCCATCCCTAATTTTGCCATCTGACTTACGCACTCCATCAGCCCTATCCTCAAAATTGATTTGCACCAGTCCATGCACCCATACCCAGAAAAAGATTTATTTCAGGTTCATTGGTTGTTGGTTCAATGGTTTCCTTATACAGTAGAGTCTCACTTATCCAACATGAACGGGCCGGCAGAACGTTGGATAAGCGAATATGTTGGATAATAAGGAGGGATTAAGGAAAAGCCTAGTAAACATCAAATTAGGTTATGATTTTACAAATTAAGCACCAAAGCATCATGTTTAACAACAAATTTGACAGAAAAAGTAGTTCAATACACAGTAATGTTATGTAGTAATTACTGTATTTACAAATTTAGCACCAAAATATCACGACGTATTGAAAACATTGACTACAAAAATGCGTTGGATAATCCAGAGCATTGGATAAGCGAGTCTTGGATAAGTGACACTCTACTGTACTCTGTTATAATGTTGTTGATTTATTGTTTTATGATACTGTTATTTTAACTGTGTTGATTGGGCTTGTCCCCATGTAAGTCACCCCGAGTCCCTTCAGGGAGATGGAGGTGGGGTACAAAAATAAAGCTGTTGTTGTTGTTGTTGTTGTTGTTGTTGTTGTTCTTACATGGGAAGGAATTTGTGCAAGAGTATGGCCTTGAAATGTGTGTGTGTTTGTGTCATCTATTTAAACGTGTTTTTCCTTTTAATTTGCCATGCAAAAATGATTGAGACCAAAGCTCTCATCCATAATGATATTACCAAGACTTGGTGTTCATAACACACAAATTATAACATCACTGCAACCTATCCCCTTGGTGTCTTTATAAGGTGTTGACCCTGAAACTTTGGGGTCTGGGGTAGTCCTGACCTGGGAACCTGGGAAAAACTATTCATAATTATGTGTACAGTGTTGTTGCTGGAGGAGAGAGAGAAAAGAAGACAGATTATTCTATAGCCCATTCTAGATCTGCCCATATTCCCAGAGTCATGTCTCATTAATGTTAATTCCATGGGGAAGCTGCTGGGGGACCTATATATCTTGCAAATAGTGTGAGCATTGCTTCATGCATTCCTTTTCAGTGCAGGTGCAACTGCTCAATGAAACCAGGTAATTGCAAAGTCCAGTAATGGGAAAGAGTGCTAACAGAGATGCTGCAAGCCATGGTTTTGTTTTTTGTCTGAGCTTGTGTGAGTAGTACTTTTCCATTGAAAAGGCTACAGATGGATGAGAAATGTCAATCAGTGTCTACAGCTGGTGGTGGGTGGGACCAAATGGGGAAAAATGAGGGACTTGGAAGTATTCAATAGCTTTTCTTGTTCTCTCCACCACCTCTTTTAGTCTTTCTCTCCCTCTCTCCCCCAGTCCAGTTACAGGCAATTGGTACTTGTAAACACATATCAATTATTGTAGGATAGGATCTTTATGACCTGCAAGCTGCATGTCACTTGTCAGGGTTCCTTATGCATGCTTCTCCATGTAATTGGTTATTTACTGGCAAAGAAACACAGCACATTCTGCATCCAAATACAATCCAGGAGTGTGTGTCAGGAGCAACTTGAGAAACTGCTAGTTGCTTCTGGTGTGAGAGAATTGACTGTCTGCAAGGACGTTGTCCAGGGGACGCCCAGATGTTTGATGTTTTACCATCTTGTGGGAGGCTTTTCTCGCGTCCCTGAATGGATAGCTAGAGCTATCAGACAGGAGCTCACCCCACTCCCCAGATTCGAACCCCCGACCTTTCAGTCAGCAGTCCTATCAGCACAAGGGTTTAACCCATTGCACCACCAAGGGCTCCAGTCTATTATATTAGATTTGGATATATACATGGCTGGGGAGAATAAAAAAAACTAGTACAGGTAACTAGTAATGATATAATTCCAAGATATAATTCCACATTACCAAATATGCCCTACAATCCACAGCTGGGATGCTAGATCAGTTACTAACTATGCTTTAAATGCAGCATCTTCTACTTCTGCTCCCAATCTTGCCTTACTTAGCAGCAGCTATTGAGAGTAATGTTCTTCTGTCAAAAGGATTTGCAGAGTACTGACACTTCCACTCCTTCGTCCTAGTGATCTCCAGTGTGATAATCAGAAGCAGGATTCCGGTTACAATCCTGCTTGCATTGGAGATTACAGAAGATCTGCATTGTTTGTAGTGGTTGCTGACTGGTAAAGCAGAATTGGGGGGCTTTTGGATTCTGGCAATAGTGCCACAATTGTGAATATGTAGGAACCATTGATATGAAATAGTTACAGATGTGTAACTGTAGGTTACACATCTGGAACTGCAATAGTGAATTCCAGCCTACTTGGTTACCTATTTTTTGCTTCTCTTCCTACACCTATGGAGCCCTGGTGGCAAAGTGTGTTAAAGCACCGAGCTGCTGAACTTGCAGACCGAAAGGTCCCAGGTTCAGATCCCGGGAGCAGAGTGAGCCCCGATGTTAGCTCCAGTTTCTGCCAACCTAACAGTTCAAAAACATGCCAATGTGAGTAGATCAATAGATACCGCTCCAGCGGGAAGGTAATGGCGCTCCATGCAGTCATGCCAGCCACATGACCTTGGAGGTGTCTACGGACGACGTTGGCTCTTCGGCTTAGAAATGGAGATGAGCACCAACCCCCAGAGTCAGACATGACTGGACTAAACGTCAGGGGAAACCTTTACCTTTACCTTTACCTACACCTATCTCATCATAGTGATTTCTTCCATGTTGTCCCCACTTGTTTCTCATTTCTCTCCTTTCTCCTCTTTGCTTTGTAGCTTCATCTGGCACTTTCGTTGCCCTGCTCTTTGGCTTGTGTCTCCTGCATTCTCTCTCATTCCCTGCTTGGCATTCTGTCCTTCCTGCTTACACCTTGCCCTTCATCATACTTATTTCCTGTTGTGGTAAGGCGGAGTGTGGCATACATATGTCACCTCTATGTACGTATATTTTCTGAATTGTTGTTAACATTATGCTTAGGATGTTAGCAATATTTCTGATTATTTCATGGGGCAAACATCTACATTAGCACCATAAAATCATCTCTACTAGTGAGTATACATTCATACTGGTACTTGGTTCAATGCTGGGAATTGTAGTTTGGTGAGGTATCAGCACTCTTTGGTAGAGAAAGCTGAATACCTTGCAAAATTATAACTTCCATGATTCCACAGCACTTAGCTATGGCAGTTAAAGTGGTCTCAAACTTGATTAATTTTCCAATGTAGATGCATTCTTAGTCACAGAAACAGTAGCCACTTCTGCTTTATAAAGAGGGGTTGCTTTTGAAGCAAATTTCAAGACACACAAGTACAGCACTCTAACTAAATCTCTTTCCTATCACCTTCTGATGTGCTGTTGGTAACAAAAATTACCTGCCTTGGTTGACTGATAAAGATTAGCTGACTTCTTGCATTAAAGAAGTTTGTCTTATACGGGATGAAGTGACAAGACAATAACTAAGTGCTAATTGTGCATAACCAATGCTAAAGATATGCAGCCCCATTACGGCATACAATAAATGAAGCGAACAACAAGAACGTATTAGGCACTTTTAATAATGACACTAGAAAAGTGGTTTGGAGCAATGAGGATAGAAAAAGCTTTCGAGTTTCAATTCAAAAGAGTGTTAAACTATTTCTTACTTGAATGGATTCCTCTGGAAGGGTACGACTGACCTTATTTTGAATGCAGGCTCTTTAGTTCTGCACCAAAACAAGACTGATGTATAGCGACTGTAAATGGTCCTGTAACTTCTAATTGCTTAGCATTATTACATAGTTTAAACAGTGGTTATTACTTGTCTGATATTTTAATTTTCTGCACAACGTGATGAAAAAGGTCAATTTGGCTTTGTTTTAGAATGTAATTGCAGAAAGCTATAATTATGGCAGCTGCACAATTCGCATTGCACGAGGAACACTTGACTATGAAAAAAACTTACTATCTTGTTGCTGAACAAAGTAGAACAGCAGGGGCTGCTTCTATTATTTTACTGACTCCCTTTGGAGAAGGACAAATATGTATCTTTCTAATCCCTGTCAGTTGTTCATATTTTTCACCCTTAATTTAGTTCTCTTTTCAAGTTTAACTGATTATTCTCTGCCTTTATTTGAAATATTCATTTTTTCTTAAAATAATACCTAAATGCATTATCTAGAGAACTGTAAAATCAGGGGGCTAACTGTTCTGTTGAACCTATAAAGCAGGCAAAGAACTGCGGATTCATTGATTTTGCAAAGATGGTGTTCTTCAAACATCCCTACTCTCACAAGTTACCATATATACTTGTATGTAAGGTAGTCTCATGTAAAAGTTGAGAGCAGATTTGGGGCCAAAATTATGGATTTTTGATATGAGCCATGGATAAGCTGAGAGTCATTCCATGGAGAGAGGAAAGCACAAATGCCAGTTACTCCTGCCCACTGCTGCCATTTCCCTAAAAAGCCAAAAGTGGAGAAAAAGGAGTGACTTTTTAAGGTTCTCCCAGGATAGACCAAGCTCTCACTTCTATTTACAGAAGGGGATGATTCTTTTTTTCATAAATGGAAAGGTGCAGTGCTTACCTTGACCCATTGTTAAGCTGATCCATTTTTGAGGGTCCATTTTTGACTAAGCTTTCTAGACGTATACATGAGTATATACAGTAATTGTATTATGGGATCAATTCACAAGACTCTTAAAGTCTAGAGTTATGTGTTTTGTGCAGAAAATAGCATTTCCCATATTGAGTTGGAAGGCACGGCCAGTCATTTTTGACATGAAACAAGGTGGAGCAGATGAAGATGGAAACTGATACTGCTGGATTTGAGAACAAATCAATTCAGAGCTATTCTTACTAGAAGCCAAAATGGTTACATTGACCAAATCAGAAGACTGCATGGCTTACTGAAAAAGATGACAATATTCAGTAAAACTGAAAGCAAAATGGGGAAAAGGAAAGTTGCATTATAAGGGGATTGGCTCATTCGAGGAAATATGACTCATGTTTGCAAGACCTAAGCAGGGCTAGTGATACCTGGAGGTCATGGAGACCTTTCATTCATAGGGTTGTCCTAAAGTGAAGCTGACTTGATAGTACAACACAGAGAGTGCAAGGAAAGCTTCAGATTTTGCTTTAAGAGGCAAACATTTTAAGTTGACACTATCTGCTAAAGAATGTGGCATTCCAATTTTGGTTTTTCCCTTTTCCCTCTGTACTAGGAGGGAAAAGGGAGGGAACTTGGTAAACAGATTTCCAAAAATTTCAAATTCTGGAGATAATAAAAAAAGTTGAGTAAGAGAAAAGTACTGAGTCATAGCTGATCCAACAGTGATAAGGGACATGTGATAAGATATTTCACATTTTTCAACAGTCAAAACAGTAGATCCGGCTGTTTTGATAAAGCTGAAAGTTGCCATGACAGGAAACTCAACATGGTTATTGCTCAAATTTTCTTTCACTCTCCCATACATACTGATCACACATCATTACAAGCTTACATGAGGCTCAAACATAGTTTAGTGAAACTGTTGCTAACCAATGTTCGTTGGATTTACTCCTTGAACCAGGAGCAAAAAGTATTTCAGCATCATGTGAGAAGAGAAAAAGGGAGCAAACAACTCATGGTTCACATTTATTACATTAAATCATACAGCTTAACATTTTGTAATGATCACAATGGCACATGTGACATTGGCCCCAAATGGCCTAAACCATTTAGGGCCATTATCAGTCCAATCTGGTTGTACCTGGAGGATGAGAGCAAGAAATTGTGCCCATTGCCCTCTATTCCAGGTCTGTGCCAAGTTGGTTTTGCACATGGAAGGGGTCCAAGAAACCCTCTTACCTCTGATTACAAAGTTGACACGCAAAGCAGTCCAGGTGGTAAACATTGTCCTTGGCTCTCATCACCATCTCGAAAGCAGGGATGAGTTTGCTGCAAGCAGCACAGTTTCCTGTAACACCAAATAACCTAAAAGGAGGGAAGGGGAGACATACACACACAAAGAAGAGGGGAAAGAGAAGTTTGGTTGGGATTAATGTACATATTATTTGAAGATATAGTTTTTTTTTACATAAACAGATCATCCAGTAGTCACTCTTACATTATATCTTTTCAAGATGTATAGCACTAGCTGAGAGTCTACTTCAAGCACCCAGAGTGTAACATTCTGCCTATTGTCTTCAGTGTCCCTCACACCAGCATCTTTCAAACTGCTGCTATTAGTGGGGTGGAGAAAGGAGGAAAGAGAAGAAATTAAGGCAATGAAGCAGCTGATCTTAGCTTAAAGAAGGAAAGAAACAAGGACGTACTCATTGATTGAGTGCAGCCTCTTTTCCCTTTTCTTGGGAGACCAGAGCAGTTGCATCTCCATAATTTCAATTGCTTCCACTTCTTTGTCCTTCCTGTTCTCCCCCTCCCCAATGATAAGTCAGAAAACTATACACCCTCCCAGGACTTTGCAGCTGTGTATGAGGGCAGATTTTGGATAAACGATTTTAACAATTGTTTTATTGCTATTGATGTTTTACTGGTACAGTATAATTGTTTTATAGTCGTGTTACTGATATTGATTGTTTTATCGGGCTAGGCCCCATGTAAGCCGCCCCGAGTCCCTTCGGGGAGATGGGGTGGGGTATAAAAATAAAATTATTATTATTATTATTATTATTATTATTATTATTATTATTATTATTATTATTATAAACTGCATTAGGCAATGGAATAGGTCCTTGTGCCCCATTCAAAAAGATGCATATGAATGCATAAATCATACTTAATGGGCATATGTTCCGCTAACAGGATGCCCAACATTTGATTTCATGATGAGAATATAGTACCCCTGGACATATTGAGGTAATTCTATGTTAAGGTAGAAATAAAACACCCTAGTGCTTCTACGGTCATAAAGCTTTGAACAAGTTACCTGAAATATATGGGTCTATGGACCCTATCTTAATAAAATCAGCATCCTAGGATGCTTCTACACCATCTTCAGGATGGAGCCCCACGCTGGCCATCATACAACATTGTATGACTTCTGACAAAGGCGCCACCCCCAACTGGGGTGAAAACATCACCGGACACTTTCCCACCAACATGGGAGGCTTCCCGTGGTGTGCTGGCTCCAATGGAGCCAGGATGAGTCCTTGCCTGGAAGGCGATGCTTTCCCCATGTGATGGGGAAAACATTGCTAAGAAGGAGCTGCTCACAGAGTGACTGATTTGTCCCGCTGCCCTTCTCTTTTCTCCCAGATGCCAGGCTTTGTAATAAGGCCTTATGAAACATAATTTGGTATGTGCCTTTTCTCCCTAAGCATGAAATATATACATAAAACAAGTTCTTAGCATATAAGTCTAGGTTTCACTTAGCTGGTTCACTGGGGTGAACCAGCTAAGTATCACCACTGCTTCTAGAATATGGCATTCTGGGTTTCGTTCTTCTCTTTTCCCTCTGTACTAGGAGGGAGCTTGGTAAATAGATTTCAAAAAAGGAATATTTTCAAATTCTGGAGATAATACAAAAAGTTGAGTAGGTGATCCAACAGTGATAAGGGATATGTGATAAGGCATTTCACATCTCTCAACAGTCAAACTGTCCAAAATAGTAGCCTTGGCTGTTTTGATAGAGCTGAAACTTGTCATGAGAGGAAACTCAACATGGTTATCGTACTAGCAGTGGTGCCACTTAGCTGGTTCACCCCAGTTTATTCAAACAAGTAGTTAAATGTTGTTGGGGTTACCAAACTATGTATTTTGTGGACAGAAAATGAGATGTCTTGCTGCATTCTCCCTCTGCCAACTGGCAGGTGCTTTGATTCACTCCCAGCCACCCTCTTCAGCAACAACAAAAGCAGGAGCAGAAGCAAGCCCAAAACTTTCCTGGTTTTGCCACAGAAACACAAACTTCCAGGAAAAGGTAAGGAAGAGGAGAAAAGGCGAATTGGTTGTGGCCTCACACAGAATCCATCAGAAAAGGAAAGGAGGAAGAATGAGAGAGACCGAGAAAGGGATGGAGGGCCATCCAACCCAGGTCTTTCTTTTCTCCTCTGCTGTAGGCAATTCTACATTCACATAAGTTTCTCCAATGGTGAATCACACAATTCCTCAAAAATTGGGTTAACGTGTACACATTTTGAGAAAAAAAAAGACAAAACTGGTTGTTAATTATGGTACTGCCTCTTTATCCATGTTTTTGATATCAATGGTTCCACTTATCTGCGCCCCTTTAAGAAATCCCACCCAAAGCATTTGTAGACATCTTTAGTTCCTCCAGTGTGAATCTTTGCTAATCTTCCAATACAACTACAGTCAAAATATAGGGTTTGAAATTATCCATGGTGTCAGTTATCAATGGAAGGGGTGACTTGGATCATATCCTCCATTGATATGAGGCCGTACTGTACTTTGAGTGACAACATATGCGGAAAAGATGATTCACCTTGGATGTGGGGAGAAACATGAAGAAAAACCTCGATTTGTGTTAGCTGTTCAAAAATGGTATGGATTCAAGCGTAGCTGTGTCTGCTTGTATATGATGAAAATGGCTCCTCCGATTTTACTGTAAATATAGGCACCTGATGTAAAACCTTGGCCTCAGTGCTATTTATTTATAACACACATGCTTTAGTGTAAGAGGAAATAATACTTTGGTTCTGGTGGAGAGAAGCAACTATTCTAGTCATTTTTGACACCTAGTGCTAAAAGCTTTACCATTATTAAAGAACATTTTATGAAAAAGTCATTTAAAGCGTCAGAAAGCATTAGTGGTTCATGCACCTTACCACCCTGCACCATGGTTATAGCTATGATTATGTTATTCAAGTAGCCTATTAAAGTAAATGAGGCAGTCAACTATATATAGCCACATTAGGAGTACATTATACTGCAGGAACAATTTCAAATCTTTTCGAAAATGTTTTTAACTTTGGTGTTAACATTTTTTTCTCTTTGCAGAACAGGTGTGCATAACTCTGAACACACACACGCGCACACACATCCACACCAGCCACACACTTGTTTAAGGCATTTCCTCCCTAAACTGGTCTGTTACACATAATAAAATAATCTTACATACATCTAGAGAAATAATTCTAATATGGTGGGATTATAAACTTCGTGTGTGTGTTTTTAACTGCACACACTACCAATCTTTGAAACCAACTTTAATGTAAGCTTCTTAATACATGCAAATGGGGTTTTTTTTGCAAAAAATAAAGCAATGCTCTTTTCTGTGTATAGCAGTTAATGCCATTTTCAAGTATGATAGAAAATAGATGAAAATGCCACATCTGCTGCTTTCCTCTTTGCTCTTCAACATCAGGCTGACAGCAGAAAAATATAATGGCTCTCAAGGGAAACACTAAATTAAAAGCAGTTCTAAGCTAATGAATCCAAAGGTACTACAGTAGAAACCTTGGTTTGGCAACAAATACAAATGAATGCAAACCTTCCCATTCTGTAGACCTGAACCAGCTACACCAGAGTTGTGCTCTGATATCAACTCAATATGCACGTTTTCATAATACATGTGGCATGCTTATTTTTTAAAGTTTTGAACCATTTTCTACTGATTGTGTGATGTGCTGATTTTTTTAAAGTTCAGAGACAAACTAAAAAAAACCAGTTTTAATCATCAGTGTTTCTATATTCATTCTCTCCTGTTAGATTTATTATTCAAGCTCATGTCAACTTCATTTTCCTAATTGTGAAGACTGATGATTAAAATTATACATACATTCACAGAGAGAGAGACTCAAATTGAGAATTCTTTCTTATTCCATATTTTTGTTGCAAATGTTCTCAGACATGGGGTGCATCCATACTGTAGAATTAATGCAGTTTGATACTACTTTAACTGCTGTAGCTCGATGTTATGGAATCATAGAAGTTGTACTTTTACAAGATCCTTCTCTGAGAAATACAGCTGGAATCTCACCAAACTACAAATCCCAGGATCCTATAGCATTGAGATATATCAGCCAAAGTGATGTCGAATTGCATTAATTCTACTGTGTAGATTCACCAATGGTCTTCTACCAGGTAAGAAGCAAAGTGCTGAAACAGGCCTCATTAGGACTCAATTCTATTAAAGACAAGGTGAAACTGTTGCTCATAAAGAAACCAGAAATAGTGCTAGAAAAGATATGACTTGCATCTAACACTGGAGATTTCAGTTCATCCTTACATCCATCTTTGATTCTTCTTTGCACTTATCTAGAATTGCCAGTTGGTGTACACTACAGAAATTGATCCTCATTACAATGATTCCCAAACTTTGGTTCTCCAGTTACTTTGGACTTCAACTCCCACATGCCACAGCTAGCTTTGCCAACAATTAGGAATTCTGGGAGCTGAAGTCAAAACCACACTACTCTGTTTGAAGGGCTGTCCAATCAGAATCCCTTAGGTCAGTAGTGGCCTATCCACAGCCTTGATCAGGCACACAGGTCATCTGGCCTGATTTTGCCATTATGGATAAAATCACTGAATAAAAAAAATAGTTGCAACATTTTGAGTAGCATCCTATTCAATTTTTATGATGTTAACTAGACTTACAACTTTTGGAATTATGCTACTCACATTTATGATTGTATAACCATCGCCATTATTGCAATCCCTCCCCCCAAGACCCACCTTAAAAGTCTGGCAGCCAAACCAACCAGTTCTGCAGTACTGACAAGCATGATGAGATAGGATGGCATGTCCTGTCCCCTGTTGCCAAAGGGTTTTGGTGAGACAAGTAGATGTGATGGCTTCATGGCTATTAATGTGACTCTTGAATAGCTGGATTGGGAGATGGACCACAGCTATGTCATCATAGCTATATCTATCATACAGGATGTTGGCCTCCACCTATAGATTTCAGCTAGCACAGCTAGATGCCTGGTAACAGATGATAATATATTATTTTGCCCATCCACCTTTTTTTGATGATGAACTTTTTGTTTGATATCCAAGTGGTTACCCTCCAAGTGTTTGGGGATTTCAATCCCCCAAAGTCCCAGCCATCTTGGCCAACTGTCAGAAATTTTGGGAACTGGTCCAAAACTCCAGGGGGACCAAAGGTTGAGAACCACTGAGGTACAAGAAGTAAACTCAAAATATCACACTATTGTTATGTTCTAAGAAGTATAATGAGATTTGAGTAGGGTAATCACTAATAGCTCCAGCTCCTGCCAACCTAGCAGTTCGAAAACATGCCAATGTGAGTAGATCAATAGGTACCGCTCCGGCAGGAAGGTAATGGCGCTCCATGCAGTCATGCTGGCCACATGACCTTGGAGAGGTCTATGGACAACGCCAGCTCTTCGGCTTAGAAATGGAGATGAGCACCAACCCCCAGACTTGGTCACGACTGGACTTAACATCAGGGGAAACCTTTACCTTTAATCACTAAGAACGACCTCATCAGACAAGGCTTTTTTTTCGGTGGCATGTGCCAGTTCCACTGTAGTTCAGCCACAGAGCTCACCAGCTCCCATCCCATGATATACAGCTACTTCTGGAATGGCTCCATGGCTAAACTACAGCGGAACAGGTATATGCTGTGATGGCGGCAACGCAGGAGGTTTCCCATGCTGCAGCAGCAAAAATGTGGGCAAACCAAGCAGCAGACACATCCCCCATGAGATGGGGATTCGGGTAAGTCGGGCAATGCGGGCTGTGGGGTGATGGGTTCCTCACACCAGGCACTGCCAGATTCGCCATGATCCATGGCAATTCTGGCAGCGAATATGATAAGGTCCTATCAAGGAAGAAGAAATAAAGGTGGCTATCAACAACATAGCCAGAACTGCCGCCACCACCAGTTCCCAATCTAGAATATGGATTATCATTTGATCATAAAAAATCTTAGGCTCCTTCTACACTGCCATATAAAATTCAGATTATCTGCTTTGATCTGAATTATAGACTCATATAATCTAGTTCAAAGCAGACAATGTGGATTGTATGGCAGTATAGAAGGGGCCTTAGAGGTAACTGGCTTGCTCTTCTCTCCTCTCTGCCCAAACCAGTTGGGATGAGTGAAATAATAGGTGCCAACCCAGGGGACAGGGGGTCTTCCCCTGTCCCCTGGGTAAAGGTGGAACTTTGTTTAATCACCTGGAAGCTCTTTAAAGGTTGAAACCTTTATTGATTGATAAAAATGAAGTAGGCAAAAGAGCATCCAAAAAAGAAAGGAAGTATTCAGGTGTTCTTGAAATAGCTACCCAAGAAAGTTCCGAAATTGGAATGAACCACAAGGCAAGAACTCTGTGGCCTTCTATATATGGATGAATTGCAATTCCCAGCATTCCTCATCATTAGCTATATTAGGTAGGATTTTTAGAATCTGTGGTCTAACAAAACCCAAAGGGCCAACTATTTCTACTCCAGAATTAATATGTTACAAGCAACAGTGTTACCTATAACACAATGACTGGTACCTTATTATGTGAGTTATGACATTTCAAATTTGACTTAGGATACTGCAATTGTTTCATATTCTCCTTTGCAATTGTGGAACTGCTGTCATGACCAGAAAAGAATCCTTCTGCTGAAAACGGATATTATGCAACCACCTCTGTATCTGGCAGTGTGCTTGCTTATTGACCTATTGTGCAATAGGGAAGGTGTAATGGCTGTTTTCTACAATTCTAGTTAATCAAATGGTACCGTGGAGAAGGGTACAGATAACTATGCAACTTCATCTTGCTTCAAAAGTACATGCACTTGTGTAAAAGAACTAGCATGTGTATTTGACACCATCAGAACGCATGCCAGAATATACTCACTTTAAAGTGCCTCATCAAATAATTTTTCCTTTAACTAGGCAATGAAGAGATGGCAACATTACATTCCTAAGGAAGAGATATTCTAAAGTTGGAGTTCCAATAAGACAAAAAACTCTTTCTCTTGTGCCACGTAATGGACTTCCTTTAATAAGAGTAGATACAAGAGAGTCTCTTCAGAATGTCTTAAGATACTATCAGACCTTTCAAACAGAGGGGTACATGGCTTGGGGAGTTTCAGTAAGTCGACAAAAAAAGCATTAGCCTTGCCATGTGTGTGTCTTGGTAGTTAGTGCTGAAAAGTAGACTGAATTTGAACCTGGGGGCTTTACTGAGTTGAGTTTGGAAGTTTTATTATTGAATACTACTTTCAGAATCTACCAGCTGATATGGCTGCTGACAGAGCAATTTCTACGAGTATGTGCAACAGGAACAGAAGGAAACTGAAAGAACCTAGCTATTCAGAACACCTTAAAACCAATGGTCAGAGATTCTTCTTTACTGAGGCAGGGAAATATATAATAAATTTAGATGATTAAGGGAACCGCCTCTCTTTGCCCAGTATTGTAGGACTCCACAAATATTCATACAACCTGCTCAAAAGTTGGAAGCCTTAAGAGGCTTAAAACCCAAGGTGTTCTAATCTATGCATGAGATTCTTTGCAGTTATGATCCCACCTCTGCTCAAATGACCAGAATGTAGGTATACCTAGTGTTCATTCTGAAATTAGCTTTTTGTTTATGCAGAAAACCTAGTTTCCCATCCTACTACTATGATTCCTTATTACTGTTACTAATATTATTTATTAATATAACGCCACAATGCCATGTTGAAATTCTAGACCGAGTTCTTCTCTTCCACCGTCCCCAATTTCAATTGCTTTCTTTCCCTGAGCATTTATCAGCTACCTGATTAGAATTTGTTTCCACACAAACCATTGATCATCAGCCTATTACTAGGCAAATGACAGTTAATTACCCACTACATTAACCACTGGGACCTGAGACCTGCTTCTCCTGCCATCAGTCAACATGATAAATGTGGCAAGTTCAGTAATGCATGGCCAGCCCCGAGCTGCCTGCGATAGTGTGAACAACCCTCAATCTCACTTCCAGGCCCAGGAAAATCTATGGCAATCTGCATAATTACAAGCTCTAGGTTAATAACAGACAAATGATTTGTTGCATCTAAACAAAGTCCTTGGAACGGGGCTGGTCTCCTGTGGCTTCCTCGACCAGCTATGCTCTGCCATGGGTGTACTTTTGCTGTATAATGTGCATTTTTCTAAAGAAAGAACAAAAAAAGAAAAAAAAGGAAGGGAGCCAGAAGGACAGTAAGAAAGAATTGCATCTCCCAATACTATATCTTTCCCAATTTGTTACTCTCCCATTTATGGATTTTACATATGTGATTTTTAATCATTAAAGGACTCTCGGAGCAATATTATCTTAATTATTCTCTACCGTAACCAGGGAATTAGGGCTTCAGATAAAATTTTCTTCTTCCGCGCACTTTCCCTGCCTCGCTGGAGGCTCCATCAGTTTTCATCTGCACCTGGACTCTGAAATCCTAATGATGAATTATTGCCCCTTTTCCTAAGAGGGCGAACCTTACAAGGGAACATTTTACTGAACTGTCAAGCTCACAGACTGAGTGTGGAGATGCAGAAATCTGATCTAATTTACTGCAAAACGATGCGCTTGTTAGACTTTCCTCCACTGGTTTTGTCCAAGGATCAAGAGCTCAGCCCAAGCCACCACCAATGCTTACTTCGAAGCCAGAGTGGGAGTAGATGACATCTTTTTACATCTTCAGGAAGCTCAAAGTAACAGTAGGCAAGTTTCTGTTTTGATAGGAAAGTAACAGCTCTCTTTTAAATGAAACAATAGGTTTCTCCAAAAGGGCATGGTCACAGTTGAAATATTCTGGTAGAAAGACACAACTTCTGTTCCAACCCTTGCCTTCCTACACTACTGTCCAACCCCCACTTTCATCCTGCCATGATTTGCCAACTTTTGATTCTGCTCATGAAGGACTTTGGAGATGAAGTTGACAAGAGTTAGTAGAATTGGAACAGAATTTGGCAAATTGAGGACAGATCAGGCCAATCCAAAAGTTAAGTGAAAAAGGCTGGCAGGATCTGGAAGGTAACAGCAGAAATGCAGAGTTTATTGTCTTTTCAGATCCAATACCAATTACCCACAAAAGCAGTTTTACCAGTCTGATGGACTGACTAAAAATACTATCCAGGCCCCTTTTCAGGTTAAAGTAGCAGCAGCAAAGACATTGATTGAAACAACACAGATTTGGTTCATATGTTAGCCTGTGAATGAGGTTGTATATGCCTCTAGAAGCTATTTAACAACTGTTACACTAGGACAGGGAAAATTCACAAGTAGTCCCTGGATGTCAATTCTGTGGCTGTTGAAGCATCCCATAAGTCCTTTAAAGAACCCTGTATGCCTATTTGGAAGGGCCATGACACACTAGGACAGAGTTTAAAGTGGTGTTTCTCCAAGTGGTAGACAGTGAAGCATTGTTTGAACCTAAAACACCACCTACTTATCCCTAGAGAGCTTCCAGGAAAGAGAAAATGTAGTAAGTGGTCAAAAATATGGTACTGCTCCAGGTAAAAATGTTAGTCCCTCACTGTGCTTAAACATCACTGTTTTAAGCCAAGACTGGAGTATGAAGGCTGGTTGTGGTTACTTGGGAAGGAAGTAGCCAGAATTGTAACCACTTTTTATGTTGTGTGTTGTTTCCTCTAAGCTAATGTGCTGTCCTTCCATTGCAAATGAGTACAATTTTCCTTTTCAAGTGGTGAAACACAATTCAGCCAACAGTTTGGTCAAGCTTTGTATTTGAAATCAAAAGAGGCACAATTATTTTATTATTTTATGCTATCGTCTGCCTGGGAACACATAAAAATACTCTCTACACACATGTAGAATTTTGGATTTCAAATGGGAATTCTTGGGTAATAGAATGATATTAATGAAGGAATGAATTTGAAATTTAAGATAATGTGATATTGCTCTTGGGCATATCTGGCTTTTTCTACCTTCAGGAGAAGATAGTAATCCATACCACGCATTTTCTTCACACTTCACAGTAATACTGAAATTATCCCAATATGGGTTTTAGCATGCAGCAGCAACCAATAGCATCTTTCACAACCTCTCCAAATTAAACTGTGTGTTCGATAAAGGTGTGTTCAATATCTTTCATCAATACCTATTAAGTACCACTGCATGCTCTTGGCCCACAGATGAACAGGTTCCTTGTTTGATTTTAAAGGCATAAGAACCAGGACCCCAATATTCCAGCTCCAAAAATATTTGGATTTTCTATCCTCCATCCACTTCTCCTCCTATTCAGATGCTAGGGCTGAAGCAAGAAAGCCAGGGAGAAGATAAAGAAGAAAACTGGGGAGTAAAATGAAAATCAAGAAAAGACCCATTTATAAATCCAGTGGTATTCCAAGGCAGGACTCTAGAAAACAAAGCAGAAGCTTAGCAAACAAACAACTGACAACAATATAAACAAATAAATAAGGTAAAGGCAAAGGTTTCCCCTGACAGTAAGTCTAGTCGTGTCCGACTCTTGAGGGTTGGTGTCTATCTCTATTTCTAAGCCGAAGAACCGGCATTGTCTGTAGACACTTCCTAGGTCATGTGGCCAGCATGACTACATAGAGTGCCGTCACCTTCCCACAGATGCGGTACCTATTGATCTACTCACATTTGCATGTTTTCGAACTGCTAAGTTGGCAGAAACCGGGGCTAATAGAGGGAACTCACTCCACTCCCCGGATTCGAACTGCTGATCTTTTGGTCAGCAAGTTCAACAGCTCAGCGGTTTAACCCGCTGTGCCACTGGAGCTCTGCAAACAAATAAATACCTCTGATTAATTATCTTACTTAGCAGTTACTAGTGGTGAATCCTTCACATGTTATTAGACTTCAATCCTGATCATTCCTGGCTACTTCACCTATTAGATAGGAGGATGGGTCCACTAACATTTCATGACCCATTTCTTTTAAGTCCGCCATCCAAGATAGAATAGAAACAAAAAGGAAAGAGCATAGCAATGACG
Organism: Anolis carolinensis; assembly: GCF_035594765.1. NCBI lineage: Eukaryota > Metazoa > Chordata > Lepidosauria > Squamata > Anolidae > Anolis > Anolis carolinensis. The sequence goes on from NC_085845.1 coordinate 190,028,970, forward strand.
TACATAGAAGTCTCCATATATTGAGAACATCTTCATTGGTTAGACGGAGGGAGCAAATATAACTGTATTCATGCTACTGTTCAGAAATCCTCTGGGCTATAATAGATTGGAATGCATTTTATCTGAAGGCTTCCAATGTGCTCATCTGCACAAAATGTCTCCATTTTGGAAAAAATATGCATAAAAGATGAATTTCTATATAGAAAAAAGACAAGGTCCTGCAACCAGCTAATAAAATGTGATAGAATGACAATGCCGGTGTAAAATTGAGAAAACCAATGAAATTAACAGATTTACACATCGCTACCTATAGAATCCCTGCTCAACCACAGAAATCCTCTAGATGACATTTGGAAATCCCACTCCCTTCGCCTTAAGTCTGCCCAGGTGAAGCAGGTAAACATAGCATTGAATGAAACATGCAGAATAATCATAGGATGTCTCAAACCTACATCTGTTGATAGTCTTTACAAGCTAGCTGGCATTGCCCACCCTCATGTGCGACAGGAAGTTGCTGCTGTGAGAGAACTAAGGTTGAACATGGTGAAAGCCATGCACTGCATGACTACCAGCCTCCTCCCAGTAGACTCAAATCAAGGAAAAGCTTCATGAGAACCACTACTCTTCTTAACATTCCCTTAGCAACGGCAAGAGTATCCCTCTGGGCAGCTAAACCAGGAAATCTCAATTGGATGGCCCCCCATGAGGGTCTGTCTCCAGGGGCAAACCAAGAATGGGCAACTTGGAAGTCCCTGAACAGACTCAGAAGCGGAGTGGGCAGATCAAAAGACAACCTGGAAAAATAGCACTACCTAAAAGCATCCTCCACCTTATGCGACTATGGAGCAAAACAGACAACTCTGCATCTGATGCTTGTCCGCAATGTCCTGCCTCATGTACAGAGGAGGAATTGTTTGAGGCTATGGACAATGCAGTCACTGTTGCCTGTTTTTGGTCAAAATAGGTTTAGCTGCTTGTGCTCCTTCTATTTTTTTTATCAGTTTTATACTAATTTATGTAATGCTTTGACATGAAATAAATTAACCTTGGATGAAAGCAACACCAAACTTTCTTTGAACAAGTCTTGCCGTAGAAAACTCTAAAATATGCTCACTTGCTATAGGTCAAAGCAAACCTGAAGGCACAGCAGTAAGTTATAGGCACAGCTTGAACAAACTGCATCTCTGTTTTCTGGGGTTCTCTAACAGAGATGTGTGGAATCTCCCTGAGAAATCCCTTTTACCTTTAAAGAAAACAACTAAGATTTGTGTCATTTTATAAAATTGTAATGTATTTATTAATACTGTGAGCTTTCAGGGATTACATTTTATTTTATCCAATGGTACAAAGTGTTTCCTCTTGGTACAAGTCCTCTCTTTTTGCCTTCTTCAAAGCACCCAACAGCTTGCCTATACAGGAAACTCCAAATTCACTTCAAAACTTTAGACAATATTCAGGTAATGCTTTAATAATTATATTAAAAGGCAGCAGGGTGAGTGAGGGATAGGTTTTTAAGTTCAAGCAAAACAAGGATTTCATTTTGTTGTACTCAAAACATCACACACAGACATACAAGCACTATGTCTAAAGAATGCAGATATCTAGACTACCACAGAGTGCATGAGAAATACACATTAAAACCACAAAACAGAATAAGAGGGGAAAAAACTCATTGTAAATAGTGTCTACATATTGGAAACTTAGATTTGGTCCAAAGAGTCATGGATCAAATATTTATTATTTCTTCATTCATTTTCATGTATGCCTCAAGACAGATGTACTTTTATATACCATCATCATAGTAGCTCATATAAATTAAGCTATTTGTGTAGTTATTTCATGAGCTGAAGACAATCAGAGATTGCATTCAGACAACCTTATCTCTGCTTAATATAGACCAAGATAAGCCCAACCTGAAAACTATAGTTAGTTACCAGCTTTGAAACACATCAACTTCTCAAACCAATTCCCAACAATGGTTTGAGATCTTGGCTTGTTCTGATACTGACAAACAGGGTTTCCCAGTTGGAACAGAATAGTAGCTAATTATAGATTCTGTTCTTCATTTAGAGCAAAGAAATTAAGATAAATTACACAATTTCCTAACAGAAATGGAAGATCACTATAGCATTTCCCCCCATGCAGATTAAAAATCAAAAACAAGGAGACAGGTATAAAGCCACTGGAGAGATATCTAGAATTATTATGAAACAAATGTGATATTGAAACAGAGGGAAGTGAGGAGATAGGTTAAATTTTATTTCAAGGAGCCTAATTCCAGGCACAACTGCAAATAATGCTGCAGCTGAATCTCTCCCATTGGTATAACAGCCAGGATAGCTGCTAGGCTTTGAAATAAATTATGCAATGCTTTATTAAATGGTAAACAGCTGTTTCAGCCACAATACAGCAAATGCTAATTGAAGAATGCCTTAAGCAGTTCTCCACTAATAAAGGGCTTTTACGAGACGGAGGAAGAAGGGTGGGGGAAGAGGAAGAAACTATGTGCCACGGATGAAATTGCTTTCAGAGGACCTCTTGAATTCAAATACATAGGTCATTACAGGGTGCTCAGCATATTCTGAAAAATAACCTCCATTAACAAAAAGAAATGTAGAAGTTACCAACAAATTTTGTCAAAGCTTATAGGCAAAGTGGAAGAATAAAGACACAAATTGTTTCCCATCAAGTTTCCAAGGCTCCAATTGTCATATAAAGCACAAAATGTGTAAGCAAGTGAAGGACCAAAACAGGACACCAAAACATCAGGTGACATTTGTCATGGTCATTCATAGGAAGAAACACCTCCACGATCTTGCCTGAATTAAGGAATGGCACACAGAGCAGACAGACCAGAGCCAGAAATTTAACAGATTTAGTAAGAGAAGTATAATATGAGACTCCCCTACATCCATGGAACTGATATATGCAATTTCACTGGCTTTTAAGCAGAGGTTGGATGGTCATCTATGGGGGGGGGGGGGGGAGAGTGCTTTGAATGTGATTTTCCTACTTCTTGGCAGGGGGTTGGACTGGATGGCCCATGAGCTCTCGTCCAACTCTATGATTCTATGAAAATATATCTAGTGGGACAACCTAAAAACACAAAGCTGAAATCTAGCTTTTCGGTCTTCATCTCCTTTAAGTTTTTTTTTTAAAAGAGGAACAGCAGGAGGAGGAGAAGGAAGGGGAGAAAAGGAATAAGGAGGGGGTGATTCGGAGAAATAAATCACATTCTTCTGTAGTTGTAGGTAAAGGGCATGGGGGAAGACCTATTTACTTGCAATATGCAGAAGTTATAAAATCTTTAAGCGGTGGCACAATGGGTTAAACCCTTGTGCTGCTGAATTCCTGACCTGAAGGTGGCAGTTGAAATCCACAAGACAGGGTGAGCTCTCATCTGTCAGCCCTACTTCCTGACAACCTAGCAGTTGAAAAACATGCAAATGTGAGTAGATGAATAGGTACCACTTCAGCGGGAAAAGGGAAAGAGATGCTCCAAGCAATCTTGCCGGCCACATGATCAGGAGGTGACAATGAAGGCCAGTACCTCTCAGAGCCAGAGATGAGCATCGACTCCAAATGCCGGAAATGAAAGGAGAAGCCTTGGCTATGTTTGTGTTTGTGTGTCATTTGTGATTGTAAAGGCACTGATTGTTTGCCTATGTATGTAAATGCTGTATTCTGAGTCCCTTAGAGGAGAAGGGTGGAATATAAATAAAGTGTATTTTATATTATTATAGTCAGGAAACTTTTTCATATCTAATTTCATTAACTTGCTAAAAGATCTCTGGTTCTTTCAAATCTTTCTTTCTTAGAACATTTAGAATCTTGAATCTTGACTTCAAAAAGGTGTTACACTATAGAAGCAAACTACAGAAAATCAATAGAAGTTGAATATAAAAATGAATTTGATGTGTATAGCAAATATTATAATATATAATTTCACTCTTAATGATAGTTGTAAGATTTGACTCGACATCACTAAACAATTTACTATTTAATATTGTATATTTTAATATTTGTTACACACAGACACAATAGCCTAACACTGTTTTTTGCATTACAGAAGTCCCAAACAAGCATATCCTTTTGTATATTTGATAATGAGTCTTGAAGAATGAATTTTGTCAAAAGACATTGCGTTATATCATACGACTAGGTTGATTCTGCACAACCTTATTGCTTTTCCAATAGTATCAATGTTATGATTCTAGCAACTGTTTGAAGCCTTCTTTGCAAATTACAGCTATCATGTAACACTCATAATCAACGATTCACATATCTACCAAAAGTTACTATTTTCCCGCTTGTGTCTGAAAACAGCAAACATAGGATTTTGACAGGTGTCAAAGGAGGTGCAGAATTCAAAACAGCTCCAATTAAGTTTTGCATCCAGAAGCATAATTTCCTATTTCAGGAGAGAGAGTGACAGGATTATTAGCAAGAATTCTGGGATTTCCAGCTTCAACGAAAATTTAAAAGAACATTTGTCAAAATGGCTTTTCTTTTGTACTGCACAAGAGTGACAGTAACACCATCACCTTTGGAAACATGTATATTTTTGCAAATGGTTTATCCCATTCTCCCCTTTTCTTAAGACTGCAGGTTTATTCAGATGCTTTGAAGCAAATAATTGTTCTTGAGGGACCACCATGTGTGTGGTCTTCTTCAGAAAATGGAAATGCAAACATCACTTGGTAGCATCCAAAATTATCACCCGGAGCTTCAATTTAATTTTTTAAAATGTTTTCAACTCCACTACATTTTAACACACTGTTCTCAACCTAGCTACACTAATAAAATGCTATTCTTTGAGAACATCCCTGAAGAAGATCTCAAGCTCCATTCTTCGATGTATCTCCTAGCAAAAAGGAACACTTGATGGACTTATAAACACATTGAATATTAAATTCTTAAAAGCATTCCAACTGAGAAGTCTTTTAGAATTGCAACCCTTCTTTAGGGTGTGTGTCGGTGTGAATTTGTGTCAGGTTGACTTTCAGGCATACAACCACAATAATCCAAAATGTCTTACATATAGGTGTTGTTTTCCAAGGTAGAAATAGGGCAATGCTTTGTCTATGAAGATGTGAGGAGTGCTGAATAGAATTAAAAATAGATTTAAGACAGAAGAAAAGAGACACATTCATTACTACATCCTATAATTACATTCAACCGCATCTGAAACGTCACTGCCTCCCTTGTAGTAATGATAAAGCAAACAAGATTTTGAACATTTCCTCACTGGATAAATACAAAGTCGCTTTAGACGGCTTGACAAAATATACACAAAAAGAAAGAAATTCTTCTAGAAAAGCTATTTCATAATAATGCAACTTGTGCTTTTCATAGGAAAAAGAAATAGGTTAAGTTATTTTTCCCTCCCATCTTCAGCTGGTGATCGCATGCTTCCTTTCATAAATAAAAGGAAGAAGTATCCAAGGTTTTTGCCTTTGTTGTGTCACCTTTAGGACTTGCTTTTTGAAGTATTGCATTGAAATGGCTCAGCAACACTGAGTGTTCAGAATTTTAAGTAAAAACTTAAACAGTTACAACAATCAAAGAATCAGGCTATCCTGAAGACTTCAACCCGCTATGCACATAATGTACGGAAGGCATATCAATATGTCTTGAAGCTGTTGGTAGGGCCATTGCGGTTAAATCTACATAATGTCAATGCTAACCTTGAAGTACAGTAACTCTGTGGCTCTAAAGAAAACAACAACAGCAATAATAAAAAGACCCAAATTACGCGGTAGAACAAAAATGTTACTTGGAACCAGCTTTTAAAGAAGAAAATGGTATGTAAACAGGAATAGGTGAGGCTCAGTGTATAGAATGATTTGAATAAATGCTGGAAACAAGAATACATATTCTTGAGATATTCACCTGTACTAATAACGAGAAATATTGTATTTTTTCTATTCCAAGATGCACTCCCCATATAAACATCTCTAAAAATGGGGTCCATCTTAGAATTACAGGATATATATATATATATATATATATATAATTTTTTGTCAGTGGTGCTAAAATTACTGTGAGTTTTACAGTCGATAGTGTCTTACGAGAGAAGAAATACGGTAAGTCTCAGTGAGTTCAACAGCACACTTGCTGGGAAAAGTGTACACAGGATCACAGCTTGCTTTGTTTAACCAAATTGAGAGTTTTTTGGGGGAAATCTAGACATATCGATGTAGTTTCTGGACCAAACAGGTTATACAGGATATGTAAGCCGCCCTGAGTTCGCCTTTTGGGGTGAGTACAATAAATAAGTAAACAACTAAGTACAGTAAAGAAGTAAATAAATAATAAATACAGTCTAATCATACAAGGATTATTTTTATAGCACTGCAAATAAAATATTATTGAACAATATTAAAACCTTTCCTCTTTTAAATATTTATATGACCAAAGATCACAGCAATAATTAAATGTGTGATCCAGCAATTTCATTAATTGAAATTGTTCATAACCTAGAATGAGAGGTTAGCTTATTTCTTGGTTCAAATAAAGTTGCAGAGCCATGTATGTATACATTTTCCTATATTATCTGGTTAGTCCTTTTCTCTATAGTTTGGGAGGAAAAAAAACAGTTCTTGAAAAAATATAGCAAGATATTGGGAACTTTAATGGAACAGCTACTCGTAAAGAAATGCTAGGGATTTCTTTCTGAAAGTTTTGTTATGTTGAACAAACTCGTGCAAATGAAGTCTTGGAAAAACAACCCCCCTCCCCCTCAGGCACATACATTAGTAAACATCTCAATTATTACATCCATAAAGGCACAACCTAAAAAAAAGCAGGTGTCATGTTGACATATATTGCTCATTAAAAAAAGGTGCTATTTGTATATGCGTCGCAATTCTTCACATGTATGAATATTAGTAACACATTGCAGGAAAGAAAAGACCCTTGAGATTTAGCATGGCTTGAATATTTAATGCAGCAATAGTTGGCTTCCTAACAGGGAGAGGAAATTTGGACCTCAAGATATACACATTATGCACCTATCTTTGCTTGTGTGTTTTTTTTTATTTATGCTGCTTATGTCTTTCAGCTGCTACATTTTTTTGCAAACCTCTGGAATAAATAGCCAAATAGCCAGCACCAACTAGAAGGAAGTAAATTCCATTTTCCTCCTTCAACACACATATCCCCCCTCCCCCCAGAATTAAAGATATGATGTTATTTATGCACCGTACATGGATGGTGCTTTGGAGTAACACAAGCAAAACACACAACACAAAGAGACAGTTTCTCCCCCTCCGCACCTCCTGAACCTTCTAGTTATCTCTGCTTATATTCAAACGGTAAGAAAACTGTCAGGTGCCAAGGTGATAAGATGAGCAATTTAAAAGAAGATACTGATGCCTTAAGCTTCTTAATGAATGAAACCCATGAAAGCAAAGAACTTGAAAGAAAGAAAGGGGGTTATTAGGAAATCTCTCATCTTCTTGTCTCCCGCCTCCCCCAGTTTCTTTCCACATGCACCCTATGTCTGCTGATACAGTTTTCTCACCCTAATGACCCACACATGTACACACACACACACACAACAGAGTCCACAGGGATTGTGGAACAAGGCTTGTTACACAAGGCAGCTTGCTAATTGAGAAGCTGATCGGAGGGAGAAGGGTCCTTGCCTTACCACGTTAAGTGTCGAAATCAAGCATGACCGGATTGACACCACCAAATCGCTGTCTGGAGGCCACTCCAAGCCAGGAGCAGCAGGGTTTTTCACACCTGATAGACCTTCACTCCATCTACATCAAGTTGCATTAAGAAAGGAATGGATTACAGCACTGGAGCCCCAGCCCCTTAAGAACGTTCCTTGGACGAGCTTAATTGCCAGAGCGTTAAGTCCCTTAGAAGTATCAGATCCTACTCATGCATCAAAATAGTGCCATTATCTATTCCACTCCTTTACTCCAAGCAAGGAGAACTTCACAATTTGAAGGAGAAACTTGGTATACAACAACAACACTTTATTGATTAGTCAATTTTGACCATATCAAAACATGTGAAACATACAAAACGTACACACTTACCCATACATACAGTATAATAAGCCCACAGTCCAATCAGTTTTCTATATCTTAATTCCAGTAACCATAGAGGGAGGGGATAACTATAGCCCAACACACACAGATCTCACCACATCATGGAACCAACTCAGAGTATTACAGAACAGAAAGCGCAGGGTTCAAGCCATAGGTATATCCTTTTCAGTATATGCCATTGTATTCCTTTAATTCTCCAACCACCATCAGTTCAATTCTCACTGAACATACAGTCAGCCCTTCGTATCCATGGATTCAACAATCAATGGCTTGAAAATATTTTTAATTAAAATTAAAAATGAAATCCTTGATTTTGCCATTTTATATCATGGGACTTGAGATTTTGGTACCCATGTGGAACCAAATCCTAGTTGATACCAAGAGCCCACTGTACAGGGAAACACTTCCCCGTAAAGACATTTATGAACATCTTCAAACATGAAAGTCCTCAAAGCCTGCTGTTGCTGAAGATGCTAGCAGCAGAAAATCTGTGGACTGGAGGGTTGGCAGTTCAAAGCCATGAGTCGGGGTGCGCTCCCAACTGTCAACCCTAGCTTCTGCCAACCTAGCAGTCTGAAAGCATGCAATGAGAGTAAATCAATAGGTACAGCCTCGTTGGGTAGGTTAAAAGGTCGCCCTGTTCAGATATGCAAAACATGCCAACAACAAATTGGAGATATCCATGTATAACAGGCGCCTAGGCATGGAAGGATGGAATAAGAGCACCTCCCCATGTCCGGAAGTTGAGCATCACCTCCAGACGCCAGAAATGAAAAAGGGGAAGACCTTTACCTTTGTCTGTGTTATTGTACGTTGTTGTGTACAAGGCATCGAATGTTTGCCTCATATGTGTTTTGTAATCTGCTTTGAGTCCCTCTGGGGAGATAAAGTGGAATATAAATAGAGTGTATTATTATTATTGGGTAGCATAACGATCCACATTTGAAGAATGAACTGATCATTAGTAAAGATGACAGTACATACACACAATAAAAAGTCTCACAATTTAATTCTTGCTGTTGCTTTATGTTCACAATATTTTATAGTTCTTCCTTATTTGTCTTTTTGGATGACATTAGGCAGGATATAATCTTTTAAAAAAAATATTAAACACCATTGGCCTTGAAGAGAGTTCAAGTGACAATAGTTTGGCTTGCTACAACTTATTTGCTTGGTTAAAATCCCCAGCTTGTCTCCAGTTACCAGTTGTGTGTAAAAATCAAACTTTCCACCCCTCTCAATGCAACTACACAAGCATTCTTGCACAAATGAGGACAGATCAACCATCTATCTGAGAGTACTTCACAGATGCAAGCCCTAATTATTCTGAAGATATAATATACAGGAGAGTGGGAAGGAATGTCAGAGAGGAACCTATGAAGTTTTATTCTTTTGCCCCAATCAACGTTTTGTTCTTATTAAAAAGAAAAGTGAATTTTGGTGCCTGGATTGGGTTTGATTTCCAAGATGAAAAGGGAATCACGTTCATTATGAGCACAGACATATAAAGGGAGCAAGTGAAGCAGAATCTTCTCACACTAGATTTTAATTGCCACTCAAGAGGTCCTAATCAGGGGGCAGACAAGCATTTAGGACAATCAGCCACCATTCAAAGACAAGATACATGTCAATGCTCTGAAGTGCTCAAGCCAATTGCAGCGGAGCAAATGCTTCAAGAAAGATGCCATTAACTAGAAGGCCGGTTGGCTCTAGGGGAAGCGGTGGACAGGCATTCTTAATACAGTACACCCCACATATTCATGGTGGATATATTTCTGAACTTATCCTGGAAATAGGAAACTGTGACTAAAGCATATCCTATGGAAATGAATGACTTCTGCATGATGTAACCATGGAGTCACAATGGAGGATCTAGAAAGTTCCTAGAGAATTATTTTCTGCAGCAATTTTCAAGATCCCCCAGGGTGATTCTTTGGTAAACTTTGGCAGGAGCATACCATAGAATCACCTAGAAGACCTAGATAATTCCTAGAAATGACATGTTTTGTCAGATATTGATAGGTAAAAACCATGGGGATCATACTGTATAATCTAACCAGTTGACTTGGGGAGAAACTCAGAAACATGTTGACTAGTTAAGATCCCAAGAATTCATATGTATTTAGTCTTTCTTTCTCATTCCCTTTTTCTCTAGAAAATTGAGAGTTCTTTATCTTCTGCAGATTTACAAACCAAGGCTGTGGAAAACCCAATTGTTCTTGAAAAACACTTCCAAATCAGATGCTGGTTAAAGAACCTAGTGGGGAATATTGAAATAGGCCTTGGAAACCATCAATCCAGCAATAAAGTTAATTTAGTCCATGTACTTGCAAAGAAAGTGACAAAGTTATTCAGTGGCTAGTATCTATTTGATAAATTGCTGATTAGAGAAAACAACGGAGGTATCTGAAAGTATTCCCAAGCAGGTCCATCTGGAGTTGTTAAAATAAAGTTTTCTGGCTTCTTTTCCATGGCCTGTCAGTAGTCCTCGATAAGACAGGTTACCTCCTAGCGCATGGCAAACACATAGCAACAGTTCACACAGGCTGCATTCAAGTCTGTCAGAAATATAATCCAACCAGTGGTTTTTGACCTGCCTCTTATGCAGGTCAGGGGGAGTGCAACATGATTACAGCATTGCATTTCCCTTGACGTACATCAGCAGGAGGTCAAAAACTGCTGCTTGGATTACATTGCTAATGCACTGGGAGAAGGCTTGAGTGGCTAGCATTTGCCATGTCAAGAGGCAACCTCCATTACTTTAATATGGATTGTCAAAAGGATATGGAGCAGCACCTTTCTGATAGGGTCGCAAGGACAAAGAGCACTGTGGCTGCTTACAGACTAAGTGGTTTATTACAGCATGAGGTTTCAGAGCCAATAGTCTGCTTCAGCAGGTCTGTGATGCAAACAGAAAAGATGGTAGGTGCATTTTTTAATTTATGATCCTAAACAGTGTAATCCCCACAGAATGTTCAAAAGATGCAACATGTAGAAGCTATTAATGCAACATATAGAAGCTATTAATACAAGATAGAAAAACAAAATCAACAATTATCTCTGATGATAGGTTTCCAAATCACACATTTTACAACTCAGGCAATGGAAGGTGCACATATTTACAGTGGGCCGTTGGTATCTGCTGGGGAACCAGGAGCACCCGTGACTATCAAAATCTATGGATGCTCAGTTTCTATGATGTATAAAATGGTGTCCCCTATACAAAATGTTTTTGGGAATGTTTAAAAAAATACTTTCAAGCTGTGAATGGTTGAATCTGTGGATGCAGAATCCACAGATACGGAGGGCCAACTATATATTGATTCTGTGGACACATCTCAGTGGTAGTTACAGGGAATTTATACCAGAAGTGCCAAACTTTCTTTTCATTCACATTTATACCATCTTTAGAAGACCATCATATCAGAATCTCAGATGTGCCTATTGTGATGGACATAGGAGACATTATCCAGATGCACATCTTTTCAATACATTAACAGGCTTTTATTGCCACCCTGCAACGCAACTATTGCTTCATAAAATTACAAAGCATAGGCTGTCATATAAAATATTGGCTACTGTTATATTTTAAATTGTTCAAATTCTACCGTATTCTTGGATGTAAGATGGGATGTAAATATTTTAGTATTTTTTAATATATTGATAACACACTCAGTTGATTCAACAGGTCTGCTTTAATTGGGGTTAAAAGAGAAGTGGCTCAGTTGGAAGGGGAAGCTGAATGAAACAGAGACAAGGGAGCACTTTACCACATTGTTGTTATTGATATCGTGGACCTTCAAGTTGTTTCTGACTTATGGAGACCCTAAAATGAAACTATTGATTTTCTAGAACTGAGAATATATCACTTGACCAAGGTCACCCAGTAGGTTCCCATCACCAAGCATGGAATCAAACCCTAATCTTCAGAATCACAGTCCAATGCCCAAACCACGACACCATGCTGGTTTTCGATGAGTACAATTTTCCTTTCCTGCACCAGTCTGAATGGGACTTTAAGTTTGATTAATGACCTCTTAATACAGGGCAAATTTCAGTGGCAATTCCAGTTCTGCACCAGCTTTGTCACGTAGTCTGTTGGCTCCCACCACACATGGTAGAAGTACTTCTGGGGTGGCTCCGGGGCAAAACTGGTGCAGAACTGGAGTTGCAGCTGCAAAGAGGTGCCACCAGCAACACAAGAGGCTTCTCGTGTTGCATTGCCCTCAATGGAGCAAGCCAGTTGGTGGACACTTCTTCCCATGTGATGAGGTAGGAAGGGAGCCAGGATGTGGTGCATGGGGCAATAGGTCCCCATATCTCCTGGGCAGGCGCTGCCAGGATCACAGCGATCTGCAGCAACCCAATCTGTGATTATTCCGATGGCACTTTTGACAAGATAGTTAGTGTCTTATATTGAAGAATGCCCATAATGTCTTAACTGGAACTGCAGAAATAGGTTAAGCAATTCTGGCAATGGAAAGAGCTTTATTAAGGAAAATGCTTACAAAATCATCATCATCATCATCGACAACAGCAACATCTTATTCATAGCATAGTGAAGGTTGGTAGGAGGAACTCAGGCAAATTTTTCATGCATTCATACAGAACAAATAAGTTTATGCTTTACAGTGTTCAAAGAACCCAATAATAACAAGATACAGAATAATTACATTTGCACGTGGAAATAGGGTTGCACACTCTACCCCTTGCCAAAAAGACTAAAGCATTTAGCCTTATAATATAGGGTGAAAGATAAGTGGAATATAAATAATTTACATCTAGAGAGACTTTAACACACACACACACGTATGTATGTATGTATGTATGTATGTACAGGAAGGAGGCAGAAAAGGTTGGCTGGGTCACTGAACGTGCTGCGATAGTTTTTTGCCTGTGCTTCATGTTCTTCCTGTGGTGAAAGTTTATTCATCTCCGGAAATTGGCTAACCATTCTGGAAGGCCAGGCCAGGTGAAGAAAATTCTCTCTAATGATGGAGAGTCGAAAGAACGCACACTGGGATTCTGAAGAGATGCTTGCTGCAACGCAGCTGCTATGTACTACGGACTATAGCTTTGTACACAGGATAACCCACTGATGATGATTATTGCTAATTGGGATTCGTTGGCTAACAAAGGATGAAAAACACTTACTGGGGAACGGGGACCATTTAAGGAGTTTGGCTAATAATCAAGGACTGGAATGTAGCCCTCGCCAAGATCTTTTCTGCAACTGAAATTGGTTTTGTGCTTAAAAGGTTTCCTTCTCTTTGCTTTATTGCAATACTGTAATATTCCATACCATCAGTAGCAGCGAAAGAAGGAATGAATAAAAAAATGGGAACGGAGGCTGTGATTGTATAAAAACTTATCAGTTATCAAACTACTTTGAACTCAGTATGATTTATGTCTGAATTGACATATAGAAGAACTGCACTATAAACAGAGCTGCAGAGTTAAAGTCTTGGCATCAAGAGTCATAAAATAAAAATTATAATATTATAAAAATATATGGCAAATATATTTTCTCAGATTTATCATAAACTGTAGAGTAGTATATATATTTATAGGTCCTCCAGGATGACTCCTCTATGGCAACATCCAGCAGACGTCATTAACTTCAATAGGGTTCACTGTTACTGTATATAGGAAAAACTTATATTATAAAAATATATGTTAAATATATTTTCTCAGATTCATCATAAGCTGTAGAACAGTCTATATACTTATAGGAAAGCATTTGGTAAGTAAAGGATAGGTTATGCTCTGTTAGTCTTAATTTGATGTATTTTTTGGTTTTATATATCCAATTTTTCTGTTAGCAACCTTTCAAAAATTAATTAAATGCTTAGTTTCTTGTATATTTATTTTTATAGGAATTTAGTGAAGTTTTCTTGTACAGAAATAATTGTATTTGATGTTCTGTCAAGTAGCCTGCTGATTTATATGGTGGTGATGAAATGTCTTGTTTTATCTCCATCATACAGTACATTTGTTATTACAGTATGGTTCATTTACCTGAAGGACCAGAACTCATAGTTTTATCTACCTGCATCTGCATCTTGGAAATTCCTCTCTAGGAATTTCCAAGATCCTCCAGGTGATTGAGAAACTGTAAGTCTCTTCTGGTGTGAGAGAATTGGCTTCTGGTGTGAGAGAATTGGCTGTCTGCAAGGACGTTGCCCAAGGGATGCCTAGATGTTTTACCATCCCGTGGGAGGCTTCTCTCATGTCCTCACATGGGAAACTGGAGCTGACAGACCAGAGCTTACCCCGCTTCCTGGATTCGAACTGCTGACCATTCAGTCAGCAGTCTTGCCGGGACAAGGGTATAACCCATAGCGTCACATGGGGGTCTTATGATATGTTTCTGATGGAAATTTGGAAATTACTATAGTGTTGCCTTGGAGGATCCTCTCTATGAATTTGCTTGGTCCTCCAGAGTGAACCTATGGTAACTTCTGGCAGAAGTCATGAACTTCAGAAGAGTTCACTGTTACCCACAGTTTGCCGTTTCTCATTCAGGAACATATCCTCCATGGATACGGGAGGAAGTACTTTAGTAATTAATCTGCATTTGCCAATTATAGAGAAGCTGGAGTCAGTTATTAGGAGAAAAAAAGAGGTTTTGTTGTCAAAGGTTTGCTATACCAATTGTACAACCTCCTTAAAGGTTCATCCCTGCAGTGACACTGCCAGAAGTGCTTTCTTGCTGAACTTTACACGAAGCAAAACAAAAATCTTATTGTTGAAACTATTACTTAAAAGTACATTTCTTGATCTTTATTAACCTTGGCTCAGAAGGCAATATTAATCATGTAAGAAATAAGATAAAAGGGGATTTTAAAGAGTTGCAATTAAAAAAAACCAAAGAGCTAAAACAATGAGAATAAGAAAAGCAGGAACGAAGGAACACTAATAAGATGCCAGTTCCTCCAATTATAAATTACAGATCAAAGTGATGCAGTAGCCATCACTGGCACTAGAAAAGAGACTGGAGTTCATACCCTCTCTCAGCCTTACAGCTTTGTTGATTTTATTTTGAATTATTCCACATTACTAAAACTAACATAAGGCTAGAGTATGAACAAAACAGCCTAGTCAATACCCTAAAGGCAACTGATCCTGTCTAATCTTGGAAGCTAAGCAGGGTCAGCCCTAATCAGTATTTGGATAGGTGACCATCAAAGAATACCTGGGGCTGCAGGCTATATTTCAGAGGAAGGAACTGGCAAAATCACCTGAATATTCCTTGCTAAGAAAAGCCTTTGAAATTCAGGTTGACAGACAACTTGAAAACATACACACACGTAGAGTATGTATGATACCCAAACCCCTGGTTTAATAACATCAAGTACTCCTTAAAATAGCAAATAACTATGGAAACAGGGGACTCATCAGGAGCCAGTAAGGCAAACAATAGCTAAATCTCATATTTATGCCTTCAAACTATAGATTCGTCATACTCCTCAGATTTCATAGGGCAAAAGAGCCAATATCAGAGTTTGGGCTTAATTAATAATAATAATAATAATAATAATAATAATAATAGGCCACCCTACTGGGATCCGCGCACATCATCCGAAAATACATCACACAGTCCTAGACGCTTGGGAAGTGTCCGACTTGTGATTTTGTGATACGAAGTCCAGCATATCTATCTTGTTTGCTGTGTCATGAAATAAAATAATAATAATAATAATAATAATAATAATAATAATAATAATAATAATAATAATAAAGCAAAGTCAGGAAATACTCCCTGCATGTCAAACCACTCCACTGTACACATGGGCTGGTGTCACCAGTCCCTTTTCCCTTTGTTCAATGGTGCTGGAAAAAGAGGATAGAGCAGACTCAAGTCACTCTTTCCACTATTGCAACAGATGGCCATAGAGCTCCAAAGAGTTGCTAGTCATCACTGGATCTTTGCTTACATAAGCAATTTTACAGAAGTGCACATAGATAACACTGTCACAGAAAAAACATGCAAAATACCTGACCAAACATGCCTATATAGATATGTCACAGTGATGAGATGATAGATAGATAAGATTAGATTAGATAGGCAGAGAGACAGGGAGCTAGAGCTCTAGAATTGTATTATCTCTAAGAAGCCAGAAGAAACCAAGGGCACATCTACACTGATCATTTAATGCACTTCAACTTGACTCCAAGCTGCAGCAGCTGCTAGAAAATGTGTCCCATCAAAGCAAACTGCATCTCAGAGCACACCAAGCAAAACTGAGGGAAAGTCTGAATTAAACTGCTGAATGTGCTTCAGTAAACTCTCAATGTAAACCACATAGCACAGTGAAATCAGCTCCGCAGATGTGAAGTGCATTGTTGTCAGCTACTTGTGCTGGAGCACATTTTAAATCTGGAACAAGGAGGCGGGGGCTGCCAAAAATGTCCCAAGGGCATATATGTGCAGCCAGGGATAACTGACCCACTGGGACACGTATTCTACTACTAACTAGCACTTTACCTTTGACTTTTCCCCACCTCATGCTTCCAGAGCGCTGGTGCACATCACGACCAGAAATGGGAAAAATACTGTGGATTCTTGGTGGTAAATGTAATCTCCTTTCTGGCATCTCCTTTCTGTTCCAGACCTGTCAATCTAATCATCTACAGAGCAAAATTAGTTTCTTCCAAACCAGTTCTCAGCCAACTTAAGTGGTCAGTGTAGATGTGTGGCAAGTCTGAATTTAGAACCCTAACCTGAATCTAAAATTTTATACATGGAAAGTATTTGCTCAGCCACTAAGCTATTGGACTTTCCTAGCTTATAAACCTAAGAAGAACCATTCTGAATCAGGTTAAAAAGACCACAAAATGGTCAACCAGTTGCCCACGGGAAACCCGCAACCAGGATAAAAACCTTACAGCACCATCCTGGTCTTGTTCCTTAGCAACTGGTATTCAGTGACATGCTGTCTCTTATACTGGAAGGTCTCATTTCCCCATTTGTAACAAAACTGTGCCCAGTTTGCAGAAGCGCCAATTCAAGAATTAAAGAGTGATGTAAGCCTCTGAACCATAGCCCTTTTAAAGAGAAGTTCTGTACCTTCCCGTGAAAGCTTTCTGCAATAAATCCTTCCCAAAACTGCTATTTCCCCTCATTTCCTATGGGTGGAAGTTTGAGTTTAGCCATTCTTTAGATGTTTATTTTTTTTCTCCCACTAAGTTTTACCGCTAGCAGCAAATGTACACACACTTTCTTTTTCAATAAAAACCTCGGCCTTGAGTTTTTGGCCCCTTAATAGTAGCCTACATGGTTGACTACCCTTGGCGTTAAATTTTCTTAAATTGTATTTTCTGTCAGTATATCATTTTTCCACCACTAAAAAAATAAAAAAATAAAAGCAATAGACCCTATCACAGCAAGCACTGTTCTGTCAGGAGTACATTTTAACAGCACGACACAACTATTTTTCACTACAGGAGACAAACAATGATATGTATTACATGCAGTAAACATTGCCTTTGGTACATAGGGTTCTCCAAGTATTCATCTGTCTAAAAAATCTCATTGCATCCCGGATGGGGGGCGGATGGGTGGAGGGAACCTTGCCTCATTAATGATTGCCGAAGGCTGGAGCTTTGTAAAGTGCCAACAACGTACTGTCACATTTTTCACAAACAAGAGCTTGATTGACTATTATGCGAGAGTGTCGAAAACTCAAGCAAGGTAGATTAGGGTGTATTTAAAAAAAGAAGGTGGGAAAAAAAGAAAAAAGGGGGAAAATATTGTGGGTTTTAAAATAAAAAAACAAAAAAGTATACTTTCTTCTTACTGATAAACAGAACAAGTAATTCTTAGAAATGTATTTCTACCATTCAAACCAGGAAAAAAGGGGAGAGGGAAGAAGGGAGGGGAGGAAATGTCTGATGTAGAAAAAGAGTGAAGAGGAATGTGCCGTGGTTAAAAATGTACAGGCTAAATAAATAAATAAAAGTCATTAAATTATATGACCCAACAAGTTTTCTATCCCCTGTGCCATTTCCATCTCTTTTGTCTAAAGACAATTTCTGTCCAGACTCCTTTTTTTTCACGATAGCCATATAGAAAAACAGGGTTTATATGTGTGTTAATACAGCAAAGGTGGGGGTGTGGACTGCAATCCCCATCATGGTTCACCCCTGACCATGTTAGATAGAAGCAATAGGAACTACCAGATAAAGAACTCATTCCATGTACAGATGTTTCCTCTATCAACAGATACTGTAATAGATGTGAGAATGCATATCTTCAGAAGAACCATATTGATGAAGAGTAGATGCTGGGGAGAAATAGTCTGAGATGGCTGTTGCCTCCAGGACCCTCGCCATCTAGGCATCTGATCTATTGTTGTGAAAATCAGTTTGAGTAGCTGTCTACTTTTATACAACAGGCTTATGCTGGATGCATCTCCACCAGTGGTTCTCAACCTGTGGGTCCCCAGGTGTTTTGGCCTATAACTCCCAGAAATCCCAGCCAGTTTACCAGCTGTTAGGATTTCTGGGAGTTGCAGGCCAAAACATCTGGTGACTCATAGGTTGAAAACCACTGATGTACACTATGGAATTATTGTAGTTTGACACCACTTTAACTACCCTACCCTCAATAATAATAATAATAATAATAATAATAATACTTTATTTATACCCCGCCACCATCTCCCCGTGGGGACTCGGAGCGGCTCACAACGTTACAAAAGTAACAGCACAAATACATTAAACAATATACACAGTTTAAAACACAAGAAGATGATAAATCAGAAGTTAAAACAAAGGTTTAATAGATTCATAGATTCAATGCTATGGATTCATGGGAACTGTAGTTTTACACAGTCTTTAGCCGCCTCTACCAAATAATTCTGGTGCCTCAACAAACTGCAATTTCCATGATTCCAAAGCATTGAATCATGGCTGTTAAAGTAGTATCAAACTGCATTAATTCTACCATGTGGATACACCTGCTATATTCTTACACAGGGCCTCACACAGCTCAGCTGTTGTAGAGTAGGCTGTCAATTAACAAATGGACCACAGGACCCCTGTGAATATGGGAAAACTGCATTTTTAATTTTAAAAGAACCCAAGAGAACACATATCTGCAATCTCTAGGTCATCCAGGGTGACTTCATAGTTATCCTTCCCCAGAACAAATCAGACCTGAACTATCTGTAGCAGCCAAGATGATAAAACTGAGGCTGTTATACTTTGGCCGTTTCATGAGAACAGATGACTCACTAGAAAGGATGATGATGCTTAGCAAAGTGGAGAGAAGTAGGTAAAAAGGAAGATCACATTCAGGGTGGATAGACTCACTCAATCAGGGAAGCCATGGCTCTGAGTCTGCAAGACCCGAAGAGAGCTTTTGAAGACAGGTTGACTTACAGGTCTCTCTTGCATAGGGTTGCCGTAAGTCGAAATCCACTTTTGAAGGCAGTTAATGGCAACAATAAAGATAAGACAGGAAACACAGTTTGGAGACTGATTTACTTGAAAGAGATGGAGGATGAGAGGGCAACTTGCAACAACTGACTAAATAGGGTTTAGGACCCCCGAAAACCTTTTTGTCAAAGTTGCCCTGAAATAGGCTCTAGGAAGAATGGAATATATTGTGCCATATTTTTATTCCCAGGAAATGTGTTCGCAAAAAAATGGGAAGTGAACCGGAGGTGAACCAGAATGCATAAAGGCTGTTTGAGGGCATCTGTGGGGCAAAATGTTGATTTTATGTGGAAGGTGCAACAGAGGTGTAGCCCTATGGGGAAAATGCACCCCCATCAACTGACAGTTCCCCACCCCTGGTATCGAGGGGATCGGGAAGAACTCTCCAAGGTTCTCACACCATGAATCAAGTTATTTTCCCCAAGAGTGGAATTCCTGCATTTACACAAATCCCTCCACCTGAGAAAGGAGAGAGGTTTGTAAAGCTAAAGATCCTCTTCAATCCAGCTAGCCTAAAAGGAGAACGAGGTAGGAGGCAAGAATTTGACAGTGCAAGTCGTTTTAACAATCTACAAAGATGCCCGGTGCTAGTAGAGCTTGTGCCTTGCATTACCCATTCTAATTGGCCGCAATTGCTGCCTTGGGAATGGCATCACATTTAATAGGAATGAAAGCCATTCGACTTTGTTCTGTAGAAATTTGCGTGGCTGGGATACAGAGTGTCAAAGGACTGAGAAAACCAGATGTATAGATGTTGGCGGACTGGGCTGGGGAGGGGAAAGCCTTGGTACTTTCTAAGGATGCTTTTTAAATTGGAATGGAGTTAAAGGAGATCTCCGCATCTTTACCTCCTTTCTGTGTATTGATGTGCTAAGAGAGCAAAAACCTACCTGGGCTCATATAGAGTGTTTCCTTGCCACATCCAGTATCTTATGCATTCATAAGAAATTTACCACGAAATAGTAGATTTTACAAACTGGTCAGCTCAAAGAGCCAGCTTGAGTAGAAAAGGGGCTAGCTATTTGGGGTACTTTATGCCCAGATATCCAAGTGGGTTCTTGGATATCGCTTGCTTGCTTTCTCCATTTTCAGACTCTACCCAGTGTGGCACCTTTACTTTCTAACCACTGCTGCAGCCAGTTTATAGAATGTGAGTAAAAATATTCTGATCCTTCTCAGTTTTAATTAATTAACCAATTAATTAAATTTATATCTTATAGGACTCAATGTGGTTTGCAAGAGGTTCAAACAATGTACAGCATTAACAAACCTAGCAGGAGTACCATATGATTGTACACAGGGAGCCTAAACCAAGCCCAACTACAGGGAGCAAAAGCTGTTAAAAAGGTGGGATAACAGAGGATAATTGGGACTGTAGCTGCCAAATCAAAACTGGTGGAAGGTATGATATATTGGTTTACTTTGTTAAAATGCTTTCAAATTAAAGTATTTTAATTTCAAATACTTCAGAGCAAGCTTTTCTACCCAGGGACTGGTGAGCTGCCAAAAATGTGAAACAATCAATCAGGAAGTGTTCAAGAGAGACAAAGCAAGCATTAGTTTTTGCCTGAAAGAGGAGGATCGGGGTCACAAAAAAACCCAACTTTTGATGCAATATGCAGCCCTTGAGCCACATTTTGTCTCACCTGATATAACACAGATTTCCATATCACTTTCTTCTAGGTTTCCAGAAGTGCTTAGAGAGTCTATGCAATAATAATAATAATAATAATAATAATAATAATAATAATAATAATAACAACAACAATAAGGTAAAGGTAAAGGTTTCCCCTGACATAAGTCCAGTCATGTCTGACTCTGGGGATTGGTGCTCATCTCCATTTCTAAGCCGAAGAGCCGGCATTGTCCGTAGACATCTCCAAGGTCATGTGGCCAGCATGACTGCATGGGGCGCCGTTACCTTCCTGCCGGAGCGGTACCTATTGATCTACTCCCATTTGCATGTTTTCGAACTGCTAGGTTGGCAAGAGCTGGAGCTAATAGCGGGTGCTCACTTTGCTCCTGGGATTTGAACCTGGGACCTTTCGGTCTCCAAGTTCAGCAGCTCAGCGCTTTAACGCACTTCGCCACCGGGGCTCTTAATAGGGTTAATAACAATAACAATAATAATAATAATTCTTACCTGCCTCTCCTCGTGGCTCAAGGCGGGTTACAACATCGCTAAATATGACTGTATATCACTGAAGACAACCAATTACAGTACCACTATTTGTTTGAATAGAAGCATATTGATGTAATTTTTTTGGCCAGAGTTATACACAAAATGAAGGGGATGGTGGAAGATTCTAGTTTTGGACTGTCATGATCCTGAGTCTATGCCCACAGATAAAACGGAGTTGATGCTTCCATCATCCAAGATAATTTTGGGGAGTTCCACCACCCAAGCATTTACTTCTTATCGGTAAGAATGGGGTAGACTATAAATAGGTTCTTCTACTATGCAAAAGATCCATGAACCTACAGGGATCATAGGCCAGTCCTATGCAGATGACAGGAAAGATCTCTCTTTGCTGGGGACTCAAAAATACTTCTGCTAGAGCAGACAATACAAGGTTGGATGATCTGATGTGAAGCCTTACATTCTGGATCACTGTGTGTCTTCCTATGGTCTAAGGCTGGCCCTGCTCATAAAGGTCTTAGGACTTAGGAGAGCTGCAGCAAAACTACTGGATCCAAACTATTGAGACAAATGTCCTGTAACCCAATGTGCCTCCAATCAATGTGGGAATTTCTCTGCTGTCAGCTTCTTTTCTGGAAATATATGGAGCTCTTTATCCTTTGTGGTGTTTCAGAATGAGTTCATTCCTGAAAAGCCTCCAGCTATTGCGATCTGCTTTTGTTCCTTATATTCTTGTAAAACCGTACTCTTGTTCTTTTTTCTATTGTTTCAAGTTTATGGTTGCAAGGTTTGCTTCACTTTAGTGTAACCTTCTTTAGAAAGGGATAAAAATACAGATGTTTTAAATAATGAGACTATTAGTCTTCGACCAACAACCTACACACATCAGGGATAGATCAACCTCTTTCTGGGCTTGTTTCAGCTTCACTTATATTTAATTATGTGACTATATTGTGGAATTTCCATTACAAGTCTGTAACCAGAAAAAATGCTTCCAAATTTACATTTATTTTGTATGCCATTTCCTTAATGTATGCAATTTGGAGAAGTGTTCAATCTGGGTATTTGTCAAGGAAGTATGAATCAGATTGGTTTTCTGAGAAACCAAATGAAAATTGTCTTCAAAACTGAAGATATAATATCTATTATATGCTCTTACTTATGTTTACTTATGTTTCAGGAATTTACAACTATAGCTCTCCAAATATTCTTGGACTACATCTCCCAAGTGCTAGCTAGGGCTGATGGGAATTACAGACCAGTATCTCAAGGGTCACAGGTTTCTTGCTTCAGCTATAGCTATGAAACATGTTATTTTACTGACGTTTCTAGATAGAGTTTCATGCAGCGAATGAGTATATCCAGTTGTGCCAACATACCTCAGCACGATTTCTATTAAAATGAACAGAAGTTCCATCAGTGTCCAGGTTGTCGCTTTCCATTATGCTCACAACAGCCTCTAACTCAATAGATTCACAAGTTAAATTTTGCTAGTCTGATACCAAGCATGCTTACTTGTGTAATTTTCAGTTTGAATGACTTTGAAGTATTGTGGTGTTACAGACCTAGTCCTGGACAAACTGGTTGATCCCTACAAATATTCCATGTACTTGTAGCAATCCAACAAACACACCGACTGACATGGCAGGCATACTAACACAGCATCCCTCCCTCAACGCTTTATATTTTTACACTGATTTAATGGATCCGTACTAAGCTAGTGAGAGTAAAATGCTTTCATTTGTTGTATAGAGGTATTAGCTCTCTGGAAAACAACTACCCAGAATGCTGGCAGATTGAGCATGGGTATTAATAGGATCAAAGTTTTTTGGGCACCTTCAAGTCATTCCTCACTTATGGTTACCCTTAGAAAAATCCATCACAACCATTTCCTGGCAAGATTTGTTCAGAGAGGGTTTGCCACTGCTTTCCTCTGAGACTGAGAGAGCATGATTTGCACAAGGTCACATAGTGTGCAACTACACAGTAGGAATTAAAGCAATTTTCCATGGTTCAATGATATAAAAACATGGGAACTGTAGTTTTACAAGGACTTAACTTTCTTTGCCAAAGAGTGCTAGTGCCTCATCAAACTACTGATCCCACAATTCCATAGCATTGAGCCATGGCTGTTAAAGTTGTGTCAAAGTGCATTAATTCCAATGTGGATGCACCCATTGCTAGTGTCCATGGTTGAGCAGAAATTCAGAATCTTAACCCATTACTTAAGACACAACACTGCATTGGCTCTCTGTTCTGAGTACAGGGTGTCCTGGGTGTCTGCTGGAGTTTGGTTCCAGGACCCCGTGGATACCAAAATTTGTGGATGTACAAGTCCCAATTATATACAATGGTGCAGTAAAAGGGCAAGTTCAAGGTTTCCTCATTTTCAAGTCATGGATGATTGAATCCATGGATGCAGAATCCTTGGATACAGAGTACTGAATGCAAGAAATTGGTGGCACATTTAAAAAAATTTCCTCTCTATGATTTAATCATTTCACTGAACAAAGGACATATACTTCCTAAAAGAAAAAAGAGACAGAAAAAACAAGCAAGCTTCATAGTCCCTTCCCCCTTCAAGCAACAAAAGCAGCTAATTTGTAAAAGTAAGAAGTTTATAGTTTTCTCTCTCCCCTGAAGCCAAGAATTCAATTCGCAAACCACTTTTGGTATGTCGCACCTCTTCAGTTTGGCTGAGGTCCTCTGCAAGTGATGATTTACCTCACTGGTTAAACTATAAAACATTATTGAGATTTTGTATCACTTGCTTTAAGGCACAACATTTCATCTAACGCTCTTTAAGCAAAACAATATCCGCATTACATTTTTCATATTGTAGATTGCTTTTACCTACAATGAAAGCGACAAGGCTGCATTCTTACGAAGTTATACAAGCCCGACTATTTTGGTGTTGCACATTAACAACACTGGCCATGACATCTCACTTGTTCTTCGGGACCTTGGTTGTTTGTTTTTAAAGCACTTTTCTGCAATGTTCAACATATGCAAGAGTCAAAGACCAATAATCAAAACATTTACTTTGATTGAAATACAAAGGTGACTTATAAAACAGAATACACCCCTCACCCTGAAAAATTAAATACATGGAGTCTGATTCTTTGAAAAGTGTAACCACTTGACAACTTAACACTATAGGAAGCAGAGTTGTGATGGAAAGTCCACCAATCTTAAGTTCAATGAGACCAGAAAACAATGTAGCATTATTTATTGCCAAAAAGTCCCATTCCATTTATTGCCAAAAAGTGTTTTTGAAAGTCTTTTCTTTCACTGTCACTAATAAATAAGGGGCTGCGGTGGTGCAATGGGTTAAATTCTTGTGTTAGCTGGACTGTTGACCTGAAGGTTGAAGATTTGAATCCATGAGATGGGGTGAGCTTCCATCTGTCAGCCCTAACTTCCCATGCGGGGACATGAGAGAAACCTTCCAGCAGGATGGTAACACATTCGGGCGTTCCCTGGGCAACGTCTTTGTAGACGGCTGATTCTTTCACACCAGAAGTGCAATTTGCTTCTGACACGATTAAAAATAACCATGCCAGGCCCAAGCCTCCCAAATATATAGAGGTATACCTAGGCAACAAGGATTAAGCACTTCAGATGTTGTAAATCCATGGATATCCCGGAATCACCTTGAAATGTATAATTTAAGATCCTATCAGCAATAGAAATCATATCAGTAGTGGGAATATTGCTAGAGATACTTCTAGAAGCATACTGGCAGCTGTAGCCTCAAGAGCTCACAATTTCTAATATATGTCTCTATGGACAACAGCTGTGTTATTGACTTCCCTTTTGACTAAGTCACTATGGGTAAAATTACATTGTATAATGAAACCACTTTAACTGCCATGGCTCAATGCATTGAAATCTGGGCAGCTGCAGTTTGGTGAGGAATCAGCAAAGAAGGATAAAGAGCTTGTAAAACTACAGATCCCATGATTCCATGACAGTTAAAGCAGTGCCAAATTGCATTTAATTTTCTGATGTAGATGCACCCTACAAGTTGAAAAAGTTAAACCAAAGCAGCAACAACCTTGCATTATTTTTTCTATATAGGAGATAAAATGTATGGCAACTGGAAGTATCCCAACATGCTGTTTACCACATATTATGCTAGAGCTGTGTGTAGGTGATAAGTAACACCTGCAGGAATTCCTTCTTTCACACACCCCTAAAAGGCACAACACACCAATGCTGATCTTCACCTGGCACCTTTAATCTCAAGAGGCCATATCATGGTTCCTAATTCAATACATATAATAGTCCTTGCTCATAAGAAAACAGTTTTTCCAGTTCTCCAAAATCTGCCGTGTTCCTCCATACAACCTTGGCATGTATTTGCCAGAGATGTTTTGCCCTTCTGCTCACTTTAGATTTGATAAGAGATCCCAAACAAACTGAAAATAGGATTTACAAGTTCACTGATTTCTGCACATCTGACCTACACCCTTCTGCCCTGCCCCCCCCCCCCTCACAAATTCCTTTAGTTTGGAGCTATTCATAGAATGAATTTCATCATTTCATAAGCTGGAGCACTTAGGCTTCATTATCAAAAGAACTAGAACAATTTCTTCAAAAATGATTCCAAGATGAAGTATTCCTTCTTCTTCCAGGAATATACAATGAAGGTTCATTTATTTTACTGAAATGTTGGGGTTCTCATCATTCCTTGAATGTTTCACCATACTAGGAACCTCAGAAGCTGCCTCAAAATATCATTTTAGATAGCATTGAGGAGCAAGACTAATACCCATTGGTATACAATGAATCAATACAGTTGGCCCACCATATCCATGGGTTCTGCACCAATGGATTCAACCAGCCACAACTCAATCCCCAAAGCAAACCATTGAGTTTTTTTTTAACGTTTTGCACAAGGGACACCATTTTACTATGCCATTGCATATATTCCATCAGTTAGAAATATTTTCAGCATCTACCTCATCCCAAGTCTCTTATTAATTGCAGTACCCTGGTCATTTACTTACTTTCTAGTTTACAATATACACTCTGCACACTTTGGCCCAGTTCGTTTTTATGAACTTGCTCGGGTTTCTTAAATTATGTCAAATTATACTTTGATTCTAGTTTTATTTTTATTATGTTTAATGTGTACAATTGATGTGTTTTTATTTTCTGACTATTGTAATTACCCAGGCCTGGCCCCATGTAAGTCGCCCTGAGGCCCTTTGGGGAGATGGAGGCAGGGTATAAAAATAAAGTTATTATATCATCATCATCATCATCATCATCATCATATAATGTAACTCAAACATCCACAGAATTTTGGTATTTATGGGGCATCTTGAAACCAAACCTCAGGGGATACCAAAGAACACTGGTTAACTTTATTACAAGCTCTCCTGAACTTCTATTATTGAAGAGAAACCAATAAGCAGAATCCCTTGAAGGGATATATTTTTACTCCACAGAAGAGGTTTTGAGAAAATCAGGACACCAGCTTGAAAATAATCATTTATGAATAGGAAATTGCTAAGAGATTATATAAATAAAAAGTTTACAGCCAGTGTCTCAAACTAATATAAGGCCTGAGTTTCCTATGTGAAGCTTTTTCCAGAACCCTGGTGCTATCCACTATGAAGCAGCCATGACTAAAGAAAAAAGGAACTTTTAATAGTGTGTGATACTATTATTATTTCTTGCCCTTTTGAGGGATAAGCTTTAAATTGTTCTCAGTTCTATAGTTAATAAAATATATTTTAATACTAATTATTAATGTTTTTATCTTGGCGTGGTTTAATTTTCGTAAGCCATCTTGAATCCCAGTTCCGAGGAAAAGCTGAGCTATAAATAATTTAAATTAAATACAACTCTAGTAATAATAACAGCTCACACAACAAAAACAAGGCCTAAGCTGTGCAAAACACAGTTAGGCAAGAACTAGACAAAATTCTTGAGTGCAAAGACATATCACTGAATACTAAATTAGGAATGTCCATGCCATTGTATTTCCCATTTCTATGTATGGTTGTAAAAGCTATATAGTAAAGAAGGCCAACAGGAAGAAAACAACTAATTTGAGAAGTGGTGCTGGAGAATAGTTTTGAGGCTACTGTGGGTGGCTAAAAAGATAAATAAATGGGTCTTCAAGGGGGAAAACCCTGAATTCTCCCTAGAAGCCAAGATGACTATTGTACTTTGGTCAGATGCTGTTGTACTTTGGCCCGATATTGAGAAGACATGACTCACAAGAAAAGATAATATCATTTGGTAAGGTAGAAGATAATAGGAAAAGAGGAAGACCACATTCCAGATTCCCTCAATCAGGGAAGCCTCAACCCTGAGTCTGAAAGACCTAAGTGCACCAGTTTGGATAGTGGGACTTTTTGGATGTCTCCTTCATAGCGTCACCATATGTCAGTCAACGTGAACACAGCTAACAGCAAAAATCCAGTCTTTACTGTGTTTATGAGAAGAAACAGATCACCACCATACTAATTTACAGCCATTTTTTAAAGTTGCCTTAAATTAACATTTCCTGTTAACCATTAAATACATAGCATCTTACATTATAATTGAATATGCCCTTTAGGAAACAGAGCACATGAAATTACATGAATCACTCTAATTCAGCAATGTTTTATTGCATATCATATTTTAAGCAGTATTTTTGCATGCACGAAAGGAAAGCCAATTCTTTCATAAGTAGGATAAGGATGGAATTATTTTGCTGATTGTAACAGAATAAAATGCATAAATTGTTGTTCAGATTTATTTTTATCAAATGATGCAACAGCTACAGAGGTCATGGTCAAGAATCAGAAATCATTAAACTGAAAATAATTGAAGAGGTCCTCTGTCATTGGAGAGTAATCTCATAAGGTCTACAAAATTCCTGCCAATTCTATGATTTGCATCCATAAAATAACTTTGAACCTGTTAGTGCAGATCCATGATCTAAACCTATATTATCTGGAATCTTAGATTTGTTGAGTTGAAAGGTAATCCAAAAATCATCAAATCAAGCTTCCAACTAATGCAGGTAATCCATAGGCTAAGCATCTTCAAGAGATGGCCTACCAACTCTGTTTGAAAATCTCTCTGCAGATGAGAGCCTCCAAGACAGTTTATTTCATTGTTGAATAGCTCCAAACATTAGAAAGATGTTCTTGTCATTTCTTGTAAAAAGCTTTTCTGGAGTAATGTAAGTGATTATTGTATATGTTCATGTATAAGTCTAGAAATTTGTGGCAAAAATGCTCATGTATAAGTACAGAAATTTTAGGCAAAACATTGACTCCAAAAACCTGGGACAATTTATCCATGAGTCAACGTAAGCACTTTACCTTAGTTCTTAATCCCCTCCCCATAAGAAAGGAACCACTGAGTAGATTGGGGAAAGGCGAGGGTTTAGTCTATCTGTGGAGAACCTAAAATAAACACTGGCCTTTCCACTCTTTCTGCTGTGGTGGCCTTTTAAAACACCTGGGTGTGGAATTGATGGGCTTTGTGACATGACCCTGGTTTATCCATAGGTCATTTTAAAATCCATAATTTTGGTTCAAAACCAGCCGCCGATGTATACGTGAGTATTGGTGGTAATTTGCCTATGTAATTAATTTGGTTTTAGATTTTTGGATTTCGATATTTTAGGCAATTTTAATGTTAACTATGATTTCATGTAAGACTTTCACTCTTCTTTACCTCTTAGGAGAAAGGGAAAATTGTAAGTGGAATATATAAGAAATGTATAAGTGAACAAAACCCACTAGTTCAGGTCCATTAATGACTGCTCTGTAGAGATCTTCTATGCACCGTTGTCTATACAGTAGAGTCTCACTTATCCAACATTCACTTATCCAACATTCTGGATTATCCAATGCATTTTTGTAGTCAATGTTTTCAATACATCTTGATATTTTGGTGCTAAATTCATAAATACAGTAATTACTATGTAGCATTACTGCATATTGAACTACTTTTTCTGTCAAATTTGTTATATAACATGATGTTTTGGTGCTTAATTTGTAAAATCATAACCTAATTTGATGTTTAATAGGCTTCTCCTTAATCTCTCCTTATTATCCAACATATTCGCTTATCCTACGTTCTGCCTGCCCGTTTATGTTGGATAAGTGAGACTCTACTGTATTTTATTAGTGGGCAGCAGCATGTGTGTTTCAGGTACCAGGGTACAATGTGGACCCGTTGGCTGCCTGAAGCATCGGTTTAGAGAAAAACACAAGATAAGCAGTGGCTAGACAGAGGCTGCTTAGAGCATCCATATTTTGGGAGTAGCCAGAAGATACTGGTTTGTCTTTTGTCAATTGCTTACATTCTGCAGTAAAATCCCACAGCTTAAATTTGGGAACTGCAGCATTCATACCAAACAGATTGTAGCACACAGCCCTACTAAAAGAACATTCTGCTCCCATTACAGCTACAAACTATTTAGGAATGTTCTGCTTAGAGGGAAATTTGGCAGTGCTTGTAATCAGTTCTTTGATACAATACAGGGAGCTAGCAAAATGATCACTACTAACAACAATGGCATAGAGTTTTAATGGAACCCCAAATGAGTGTTTTTTTAAAAAAAGAATACCATATGACCCCCATATCTACAGGGGATATATGAGTAAATTTACAATGGAAACATGAAACTGTAGATCATAGCAAACCACATTGAAATGAATGACTTCTGCTGAAAGTTACCATGAAGTCACCCTGGAGGATTTAGAATGAATCCAAGACTTTCTGTAATGAAGTATGTCAAACCAATACAGTTCTAATCCATTGAAATTTAAAAAGGGGAGAACATACCACATGTCATATCTCTTCACAAACTGTTCTAGATGATGTTCTAGGTTATACAAAATTCTAAACTTTGGGGTTCTGGCAAGAGGAACCTAACAGGTTCTAGAGCTTTCCTGGAGTCTTATATGTTGGGGTCACGTGTGCTGAATCTATGTCAAATCTGCGTATCAGCAGGTCATTGTGTCACTGTATGGGCCCCTCAGGGCATTTGAACTAGAACAGCTTGGAACAGTCCAGGAATTAATTTCTCAATATTTTCTCCCAGACAAAGTCTCACTAAAAAGGAATGGGAAAACCCCATGCGAAATGCTCAACTGGGTGGCTGTATGACATAGAGGGAAAAGAAGAAGGAGATTGAAGCATCAACTTTTAGAACTTGAAAGGCATGCATGGAAATGCATATAAATTTTCAGCTGGTATTTCAAAGAAAACACTGCCAACTGATGTGAAAACTGGGTGAATTAAATGTTAGGGTGGAAAAACAAGAAAAAGGAAAAACCTAATTTGGGAATTTAATCCATCTCAAAGAAATTTAATCCATCTCATCATATTGAGCTGTATGAGCTGTGGGACAGGGTGAAATGTGTGTCCCTGAAATTCAGCTATACGCATTCTCTCTATTCTGGTGAAAATTGCTAGACTTCAGGTTTAGCACTATATCAGCCACAGGGAAGATTCTTTCTGGGCAAACCATTAAGACATGCAATAAATTTACAAGTCTAATTACCAAGCCTATAAAAGAAAAAAAAATTAAAAGGAGTAGCAAAAAGAGAGAGGAAGAGGTCACTAAGCTCTGAGATGTGTTTAAAGGGTTCTAAAACTCTCACATTGATTTTGATAATCCTCTCTACACGAGCTATTTGCCTGGCTTGAATATTTATTTTGACAGTTACAGAAAACGTACTAATTCAATTTCTATGCAGAAAATGACTTTCAAAATATTTTATGAAGGCACCATAATTTTTGCATTTACTGAGATATACATGCTCTGACATTTAGCATCACAGAGTTGGAGGAGTTCAAGTCTTAAACAGCAAAGATAATTTAGCGCAAGATGTGAATAGCTAGTCTTCAGTAAAATGTTGGCAAAATTAAATCGGAAACGAAATGGCACTTTGTAGTCATTGGGTGTTCAGCGGGATATGCCTAGTTAAAAACCCAAAGTGAAAGGGTGATTGACCTAACGTTGCTACTAGCTTCATTCGTGCAGCTGCACTTCGCATATTTTCACGGCATGTGATGAAGCTCATTAGTTAATGCAACTGAATTACCTATACTTGCCAGGCATTCATTTCTTTTCACACCACATGGCCAGATACAAAGCTTTAGAAGCAGCGATACACAGCACTTTGCCATGCAGCTGCCTGGGAAATATTATCCGCTCCTGCTCTGTGAATATGTAACAGAAATAGACAGGAGAATGTCCCAGGAGCAGTTCTCAATCTATAGGCAGACAAAACAGTTCAGCTGAATGTTGGTGCTGACAAGTCCTTATGCTAAAGACCACATATCTTAGAGGCACCAGGTCTGGTCTGATCTTGGAAGTTAAGCAGAATCAGCTCTTGTTAGTATTAGATGGTACTTTAGGCTCTATTTCTAACTACAGTAGAGTGTCACTTATCCAACACTTGCTTATCCAAAGTTCTGGATTATCCAATGCATTTTTGTAGTCAATGTTTTCAATACTTCATGATATTTTGGTGCTAAATTCGTAAATACAGTAATTACTACATAGCATTACTGCGTATTGAACTACCTTTTCTGTCAAATTTGTTGTATAACATGATGTTTTGATGCTTAATTTGTAAAATCATAACCTAATTTGATGTTTAATAGGCTTTTCCTTAATCTCTGCTTATTATCCAACATATTCGCTTATCCCAATGTTCTGCCGGCCCGTTTATGTTGGATAAGTGAGACTCTACGGTATCTATTAGTATTACATTCCTAAGTGATCCCTATGAAGTACACGGGATTGCCATAAGTTGACAGACGACTTTAAGGCACATACACACCCAATGTCATGAGATTGTCTTCCTCCAAGCCTTATCTTCTGGGAGAACTATGAGGGAATGATGTATGCAGAAAGGTTCGCTAATTCTTTAGATGTTCCTTCAAAGTAGACTTATTGGAATTCCCCTTCATTATAAAGAACCCCTGGACATGACATTTTTATGAGAGATAGTGCTTTCACCAACTCAAAATTATCACAATTGTTGTAGTTGGAAATGATCCTAGACACATGAAGCTGCTTTCTATTTTATCTTGCTCAATAGTTTGTAGCGTGGAAGCAATTCTCTAGGATTTTTGGGATTGCATAACATTTTATTTATGACAACAGTCAGCTTGGAAGCCAAGGTTAATGCACACCATTGAAGTGGCCCTACAAACTCAAACCTGGGGGAAGATTTACATTTTACTAAGCAAAAATATGTACGCTGTGTATATTACTGTTTGCAGATGTGACATGAAAAAAATGTCAAATGGGAATAGCATTCTCTAGAAAGGGTTCAAATGTAAGCAATGGATACAAGAGAATTCCCTGGTTTAGGCTCACTGCCCACCCAATGTCATCCCCTCTTCTCTTTTTCAATGCTTGATGGTATTAAAGTACACAAAGTATGAAGGCCAGATGCTACTGAACACTTGAGGGGCACTGAATGGATGAAATTAGAGCCACTGCCAAACATTACAGAACAATATACTCTGATTTTCCACCAGGCTCAACAAGGAACCAAAGCCAATCTTGACTCTGAGTAGGCTACACCAATGCCAAAAATAAAACTGAAACAAAACTGGAAGCCATTTTCACCCCAAAATTTGTTGTGTTTTTTAGAACTTGTGGGAGCAACTTGTAGGTGATATGTTTAATCTACAGTATTATTGTCCCACGTCTTGATCCATAGGGACAGGTGGGTTAGAAGTACATATTAAATCATCATCACCATCATCATACCCCCAAATGAAGAGAAAAAACAGTGGAGTTCTTTTAGCTTTGAGGTCTTCTAGGGAACTCAGGCAGTTGTAAAACAATGGCTGGGGCCATGCGAAGCATTTGTTTTATCTACCCCTTTATTTTCAGTTATCTTATCTGCCACATTCATAGCTTTCACATTCAAGTGTACATTTGCATGTATAGTTTTCACTTTCATACACATATTTAAAAGAGGAACATGAAGGCATGCTTGCAGCCCATGATACATAGTTACAGCTACATCTCATATAGCTTCTCGGTACTTCTTTTACGTCAAAAGAATCTTCCATTCAACAGCCTGCAGAATTGTTACTATAACCGACCATTAGTCAGGGGTAACATATTGTACAAAGTGAAAATGTCATTCTAGTAAGAGAGCATGCTGCCAATCTGAATGATTGCAGAAGATCAGCACGCTAAGCAACCATTCCTCATCTTTAAGGGAAAGATGTACTGGTATTAGTATGGCATTTTATAAATTAAATATTATGATGTCTGCACACAGAAATGGATTACCACTGGAATTTTGCAGAGCAAGGGTGGTGCCATATCCCTTCCCTAATCAACCTTTTGAATAAAGAACAGCCACTTTGGTGTATTCTTTCTCAACGTGTTTTTACAAAATTAATGTTGCTAGCTACTCACTGAAGGAAGCTTTGAAATGAGAATGAAACAAGCAAATCAACTCACATCTATCCAAATTACACATCATCTTCACAAATTTGTTGTTATATTTACCATATTTGAAACATTACCCAAATTCTTCTGTGTAAATTGTATGTAGAATTTTGCAACACAAACACATTACTCCCTCTCATTGCATTAACTGATAATGGAACAGCTTAACCTCTCATCTGCTCTTGATTCACATACATCGAGGTAGCAACTGCAGAGGATCTGGGATTCAACTGACTAAGTCAGAGATTGTTAAGGAGCCTGACAAAACTGCTGCAGAACCTCCCAAACAAAACATTAAAGAAGGGCGCCAAAGTTTATGCCTGGTTTTGATGTTTAAAAGTATAATGACTGTTAACCCTCTAGTCTATTAAATAGGTGAATTTGTGCTTCTGGTTTCTAGGAAAGGAAATTTGCCATTTCTTTGCTCTCCAAAAGGGTGACTTTTCTGAATGGTTTGAGTGACAAAGAAGTAGCTTTGGAAGGCCACAGGCAGCTCCAGGGTTACACTTTACCCTCTCCTAATGTATATGTCTTAAAATATATTCGGATGCATTTTGGAGTTTCTGAGAAGCTAATCATGGAAGATCATTCAATGGGAAAATCATGCTGGTAGATGTACTTTTTGGAAGAGAGCTGTTCCTGAAAGCCACATATTGGAGAGTCCTGCATATATTTCCGATCACACTCTAAGCTCAAACAAAGCAAAGAGGAATGACTGGAAACCTTGAGTATCTGGAGAAGATAAGATTAAAAGAGGGATATGAAAGCTACCTTCAAAACATCCAAATGGCTGCCATGACAAAGATGGAAGAGATGTAAAGGCAGGACTCTAAACAATGCCTAGCAATTGCACAAAAGTAGAGGTAAGTTGGACCGTAGGAGATTCTTCCTAATAGTAACAGTTGTTCAAAAAGGAAACAGAGTGCCTTGGATGGTGGTGGGGCTTCCTTCACTGGATATTCTTAAAAGAGCTCATGGACATTGCGGTCACAGAAATACTGCAGTGACCAGGAATGATTTCTGTCGTCTTGTCTTCCTCCATAAAAAAAGACAGATCAACAGAATCAATTCACATTAAACAAATGTTCAATCTAGGATACTGTCTCAGAACCCTTTGTTAACATATTGAAATTTCACAGTAGGTATTACTTTTTAGTTAGACACACTTCCCCAAACAAAGAAAAAAAATAAAATTACTGCTGTAGAGGGACTTATAGCCAACTAATATGCCCAGCACTATGAGTTATAAGGGCAGACCTTCCTCTCATACACATTAATCATACCCAGATATTTTAAAATAAATCTTTCTGGTTCAAAAAACTTTGAACACACATCAATTAACTTTTTAAAAACACCTCCCAATTGTTAGATAAAAGAGTACACTTTCTTGGCGAGTAGAGCACGAAAGTGCTATCATTAGAATTCATTCTGCAGATATATTCGTTGCTCATGGCAAATAATAATAATAAACACACATTGATTTTTTTTAAAAAGAAACTCATCACAAAGTATCAAAAACTTTCAAATTCACCCTATTTTTTTCCTTCCCAGGCAATAGCAATGATTCCTTTAAAATCAGTTCATTACCCTAAACTCATTTATCCAGCAATGTTTTGAAATGAGTTATTTAAGTTGTTAGATGCAGTGGTGGCTTTCATGTCATTGGAGATGTTTTAATCTGAACTTCAAAAGAACTATCCAGGATTCTGAATCTATTTTGGAGTTAGAGTTAAGCACCTTGGATAACTCCTTCAAAGTTCAGAGTAAAACCCAAAGTGATTTCATCATTCTCTTAAAAGAAAACTATTAGCTGCCACAGGTTAAATGTCAACAGTGTTATTTCTGAGTAGCAATTAATGTTCCTTATTATTTTAGTATGTTACTGTTCTTGAAGTAATTTGAGAAGCAATTTTGAGATAATTTGAGGGACACTTGGGTCACTTTTAGCAACTTCATCTGATTCTTTAGAAGGATTTAACAAATGAATGAATAAATTTAATCAGTTTCTTTCAGTGAGTAGATGCTAATGAATCCCTTTACCTTTCTGTTATGGAATGGCTAATGTCAATGTTAATAAACATCATTAAAAATTCACAGCACAACAATGTCAAAAAATTGAGCTATCTAAAAAATTAAAATTGGAACTTAAAGCAGGAAGCATTCAAAATAATCAAGTAAAATCCAACTGTTATACACAGCCTGGTTCACACAAAAGTAAATTCTCAAAGGCCTGCTAAAATAAAAAGGTCTTCACTTGGAAAGATAGAAAGAGAGAGTTTCAGATTCTGAGATAAGCCACAGAAAAGGCCTTCTCCTGTGCTCTCAACAGGTGTATCTTTTGGGTAGTGCGACAAACAGAAAAGTTGTAAAGTATTCCCTTATTTGAAGCACAATTTTCCAAGATACTTCAAATAAGGAAATGGGCCCTTATAAAGCCCATTAAAAAGAGCTTGAAGATACAACTTAACCCTAATTTGATTGTGTCTGATGTCGTGTACCTTCAAGTTTTTTCTGAGTTCTGGGTACCCTGTAAGTGTACACATCACAGGGTTTTCTTGGAAAGATTTCCTCTGAGATTGAAAGTGTGACTGGTCACCAATTAAATTTTCTTGGCCAAAAGAAAATATGAATCCTATTTTCCGAAGTCCTAGTCCAATCCTCAACCATATTAACTCTCTAATTATTCGTATTTCCAATTTATTCTTCATATTCCTATCAAGCCAGTGGCTAAATATGAAAGCTTATTTGCCTACAAAAGGGAGCACATTTAACTACCTTCAGAATTAGCATAAAAATTGAGATTTCCTTTTACAGGTTCACTGCATAGCTAAGTACATACAGATGCAATGAGGCAAATGACTGTCTGCAATTACATTAAGTGCATCAACTTGAAGTTTAACATAAATAGCACATTTAAGGATAAGCAAGAGATCAGACTGAAGGAAATCCCTAGCAAGATCAGGAAAAAGGGAAAACTGAACCTAGAAACCATTTATCAAAACAGGTTGGCTGCTGGTCAGACTTTTTCTGGAGTACTACAGGATGGCAGACAAATGGCTCAGAGAATGACAGTGAAGATGGTTGGACATTAGTTGGTTACATTTCTTTATCAAACTTTCCTTCTCAGGAGCTCAAACTAGTGTACATGACTTCATTCCTTTTTCATCTTCACAAGCTTGGGAGGTAGGGTACATTGAGAAAGAGAGAAAGAGAAATGCTGGCTTAGGTCTACCCTGAGAGTTTTATGGCTCACTGGGTGCTGGTATTATGTCCTAAACTGCAGTTCAGCCCATTAACTGTTATACCACAATGGGTTTCTACTATGGAAACCAAGTACTATAAGGAAAGGCCAAACTTGATGTAATATGGAATGGGAAATTAAAGAAGTCTGAAGAAGAGCCAACAGAACCCAATGGACCCAATTTATTTATTGTTAAGTGATGTCACACGGCAGCTGTGTAGAAAAAAATATATAATCTCACTCCTATACAACACAGCTTGAGCAAGGCACTGATTTCAATGGTGCATTGCATTGTAGTGTATGGACACTACACTGAGTAGATCCAACTGAAGTTCAGTAGGAATTACTAGGAACTGAACTCTACTGGCCAATGGCAACTCTATCTACAGCTCTCTGAATCAGTTAGAATTATTGGAAGAAAGAGTAGAGTAGGGACAAGAATATCAGTATCAATTTTGGTACAGGTATGAATTCTCAAGAAATACAGTCCCCATAGTCTCCCCATATTTTGGAGTATGAATCCCAGATTTCTCCAGAATTCTGAGAGTTGTAGTAAAAAAAACTATACTGGAACACTTGTAACTGAGGTTGAGGGGTAAAGAGAAAGAGGCTCCACTTTATTGAAAGCTCCAAATTAGTTTTCAGAAGGCTCAACTTCTTAAATATAAACTTCAATTATTTTAAAACACGTACTTCAGTTTAAATGAGAGGTTTCACATTAAGCTTGGCTCAGTGCACCTCTAAGACAGACTAGTATAAAGATTTAAAACTTTGTCTTCTCACCTACCCATTTTCTATATGTCAGATTCTTCCCTCTAGGAAAAAAAACCCACCCCTTTTCGGTGTGAATGAGTTCACAACCAGCTTCACTATGTGATAAACCACTTGTTTATGAAGAAAGGTGTTTCAGGCCACCTTAATTTTAAACAGAGCCAGAAAACAGAAGATCTGAAAGAATAAGACTAAGCTTATAAAGAAAAACTGCCCCATATTTAGTTGAAGATGTACAGGCTTTTGAATAAGTACCGCCCTTTGTACGTTAAACCCTTATACTAGCGGTTACTTCTGACCGGTTGTATCTGTTGGTTGACTCTTTGATATAACCACAGGGTTCACCCCAGTTTAAGGTTCTCCCCATGATCTTATAGCACCTTAACTTCCTTCATGTTTACAAGTTTCACTCAGTGAACTTTGCCCAGTTCATCTTATGATTTCATCACTGTGTTTTAACCTGTGTTTTACGATGATTGTGATTTTATTTTATGCCTTTTAATTTTATTTGTGTGTTTTTCTGTATTTGATACCATTGTATGCTTGTTTTATATTTGTAAGCTGCCCGAGTCCCTGGGGACTTACATTTGTAAGCTGGGGAGATGGAGGCGGGGTATAAAATAAAATAATAATTATTATTTTATTATGACACAGCAAACAAGATAGATATGCTGGATTTCGTATCACAAAAGGCCACCCTACTGGGATCTGCACGCATCATCCGAAAATACATCACACAGTCCTAGACACTTGGGAAGTGTTCGACTTGTGATTTTGTGATTATTATTATTATTATTATTATTATTATTATTATTATTATTATTATTATTATGTACAAAGGCTAAGATCTGGTTTATTCACCATGTACCATTTTTACCGACTCCAAGCACCATCTATTTCTTGTTTGGTGAATCTATGTGGCAAGGGATCTGCAGATACCATCCTATATGACCTGCTTTGTTTGGATTACACCACACTCTATGAGAGGGAAGAAATGGGACATGAAGTGTGGGGTGTGCATATACCATACATGCAGGAGGGAAAAGTCCTACCTCAGGTAGTCTCTGCGACACAGGATAAGGTTGGCTTTGGTGTACAAGGTGGAGCCGACCTCCCCCAAGCGGCAGTCGCAGCAGGCGCACTTCAGGCAGTCTTCATGCCAGTATTTGTCCAGGGCTTTTAGGAGGTACCGGTCTTTGATCTTGCGGTTGCAGCCAGCACAACCTTTCGGTTTGGTGTCTGGCTGGACAGAGAGCATTTGTATACCTGGAATAAGCAAAGGGGTGGGAAAAAAGTTCAGTTTTCACTCTAGGAATGCAGAAACAGCATGTTCCTTTGCCTGCAAGAAGAATGTTGGTAGTAACACCAAGCTTTCTGGTTTCTTTGAAGGTATTTCCTCGGATCAGCTTGCTCCAGTGAGGCACTGCAACTCCCATCAACCAGAATGTGGGGAAGTTATTTCCAAGTTAAAAAAGTAAGACTCAGCAACAGTTTGTGTCCAAAACTTAGAAGACCAATAGTTAAATCAGACTAGCATCTTCCCATAGTGGCTAACCTAATGTACCCAAGAAGCTTCTAAAGATAAAGACATTGTTGTGTCGGGCAAGGCCCCATGTAAGCCGCTCCGAGTCCCTTCGGGGAGATGGGCGGGGTATAAAAATAAAGTTGTTGTTGTTGTTGTTGTTGTTGTTGTTGTTATTATTATTATTATTATTATTATTATTATTATTATTATTACACTTGACTCTGTACATTCCCCAGACTTCTGCCCATTGGCTTTACACTTCTGAACTAGGATGTTCTACATATTCATCATGGCTACTGAGGGACATTATGGTAGTTTGCCTAATACCTGTTTAAACCATCAAAACCAATAGCCATCACCTTATCATATAGTCATAAATCTCACACAGCTTAATTATGTGTTCTATGAAGCAGATCTTTCTCTTTGTTCTTCCTGAATCCAATGCACATAAATTTGCATTGAGTTCTTGTGTTACAAGACTTGGAATTGCTGTTCTCTGTCTGCTTGCTACACAAGAAACATGAACATTTCTTGGATTTCGTTGCATTCTACTCAATCACACCTGTATTCTTGTCCTATCCTTGGTTCACACTGTATCAAGCTACAAGGCTTTGCTCCATTTTCTTGTAAGGAAATTCAAGCATTTTAAAAATATTTTCCTTTTTAACATATTTTAATGTGCATATTTTTTCCATTTGTTAAAGCAGGGGTGGGAGTCATGTGGTCCCTCAGATGTCACTGAGTGCACCTCCCATCAGCTACCTAGGGCTGATAGGAATTGCCATCTAACAATATTTGGAAAGCTGTATAATCCCTACCCTTATACCAAAGCATGTTGATCCATATACTTCAAGTGCATGCACTTTTAATTGTTCCAGACGTACACATTTTGTCCCTATGTCATTTCTTCAAAACAGGCCTCACAAATCATGAATTTGGAACCAAAGTACGTGGATTTTAGGTATACATTATCCTTTTTCTTGCAATAGTCTTAAGACATAGATACTTAAATCAAGAATTTTGAACCAATTGAAATTCCTGCTTGACAAAAATCATAATTTTATAAATCTAAATTATAGTACAAATAAAAGTGACCCCTTTTCCAAACTAATTCACTGTACTATCCAGCCCAATTGAAACCCCAAAAACGGTGCAGGTTTGGCTAAAAACTATTTCCATGTTTGCTTAGCTTCTAGTTAGGCATATAGTGATTATTTCCTTTGAAAAATAATAGACCTCTTTACCGCTCCCTCAAAAGTATTTAGATGCATAAGCTGAAATATTATTATCTGCACAGAAAATGCCATTTACTACATAAAAATGTGCACATTTTGTACAGAATCAGTCTCAATGTATTTATTTAATTTATATCCCCACCTCTCTCCTCACATGAGATCCAAGGCAGAATAGGTCCAATTAAAATATTTTCTGGTCAGAAAACAGCATTGTGTTTTCTGCTCAAAGATATCATGTATGAATTTTGTGCAGAATGACTCCTGAACTGCAAATAGTTCATAGCACCAGGAAGAAAAAGGTGAAAATTGCTCATTGTTTCCTTCAAGAAAAAAAATAGCAAATAACGATATCCACAGTAACAAAGGTTGACATTGCCTTCAGTACATACTTGTTCTAAACCTTTCATTTCAGATAACTTACCATCTTCACTTGAAATTAAAATGGTTTGGCTCCCAAGTTTGCCTCCTTGGAAGGAGGATGTTTTTAACAGTCTAAACCAAATACAACAATATATGCTAAAAACAAATGCAATGCTCTTTCTCGCAGGCAAGTTAGGAGTAATTCTCTGAAATGATTGCTATAATTAAGAGTGATTGCTTTTATTTCACATATACATGCAAGTCTCAGCTCCCTGAGGCCCTGAATGCAATATGGCAGTATATACTTTCTTCAAATAAATAAAATAATTGATGAGCATACATGTGTCATCCAGACCCCTGGCATTACAATTTTCTCTGGTCTGGAAATATTGCCAGAATTCTCTGACTGCTAGGAATGGGTCCCTAAAGAGGCAGCGAGCATTGGAGAAAATGTATGATCTACTGCAAAAAAACAGGAATGGCATAGGAGAGAGGGAAAGATGAAAGAAAACCATTCTGTGTTGCTGTGTCTCTGTTTTAGCAGAAGACAAAGACAATGGAGCAAACCATTTTCAGTTTCAATGTGGAAGATGATTCTTCACAACATACATACAGTCATGAGAGAGATAGAATTATTGGTATCTCACAACAAGCGAAGAAAAAAATCTGGAAAACAGTCATAGAAATGGAAACAACTGGAATTCTTTGGGAGAGATCCTGCTTTGCTGATAAAAGAGCCCAGATTTAATTCCAGTTAGAAATCATAAAGGGATGAAATCCATCCAAACCTCGATCAGTCAGAACTAAATGTAGCAATAACAGGATTGAGTGAATGAGAGAACAAATTACACTATTATGGTCAGATGCAAGCCAAATGGTTGCAAGACAATAGAAAACCAGGGGAAAAAGAAAAGACACTTCACAAATACAAAAAACCCTTGATATACACAGGAAGATATACAACAACCAGTATCAACTCATGAGTAATATTGTTCAGTGGAATCGCAGAGCTGAGGAACACTCTAATGGGGTTACTTCTTGTAGAAAATGCTTTCAGAAGTGATTCTATGGAAGAATTTGAAAGAGGTGAGATATAAAAATTTTCATGTGTGCCTGACAAAATCTTCATAATTTGGAGAATTAATTGAAAATGGATATCCCTATAATACAGGCAATATAGCAGAACATGGTCCACCATTTCAACTATTCCTGAAAGAACAGGGATTTGCAAGTATCTCCCTTAGAGTAGAGCAGATAGCAAGATAATAAAATGGCGCTCACTGACTGACTGAAAAAGCAGCTTTATAAGTTTCATAACTTAGCTATTGTTGTTGTGTGCCCTCAAGTCATTTCCAACTTATGGCAACTCTAAGGCAAACCTATCACAGGGTTTTCTAGACTAAATATCTTCAGAAGGGCTGAGGGATTGCGTCTTGACCAAGGTCACCCTACACTCTTTCATGGCCAAGCAGGGATTCAAACACTGGTCTCCAGAATCATAATCCAATGCTCAAACTACTATACCACACTGGGTTGGCATTATACATACACAAACAGTGGTTCTTTCACATTTCTCAGCCTAAAATTTGGATGCAACTAGACTAGATTATTTAATCTATTTGTCAAATAGCACCAAGGATTGCAATGCATCATGTTTTAAATTCTGGGGGTTTTTTTTCCACCTTTCTTCCCAATCGGTTTAGGGTGATAGGAGGGAGGGTGATTGCTTGTCATCTAAACACATTTCCTATAACATTCAAAGCAGAGTGTAACTGCAGTTAGGATCAAGACACCATTAATTTATTTCTCCTGAATCCTATTTTATTATCATTGCATAATGAAGAAAGCAGTGAAACTTCAAAAGCTGCATGGCTTTTGTCCCTTTTGGGTAGCCCAATAAAGGTATTATCCACAGAATGGATTTTGGATCTTGTTTTTTTAAGGCAATGATTTATCAAATTTAAAATTACACTCAGTGTAATCTAGTAATAGAGGCCCACCACACATAGCTTTATAAAGCAAACAAAGTTAACACTCTTTGTGCCAAACAGATTAAATACTGAATCGCACAAACAGAAAAAATATGGAGTGGGAAACAGGGTTTGCCAATGTGTGAAATTTACACACACTGGCTTTCTTTCCATCAGGAAAATATATCTCTAAAATTCCAATAGAAATAGACTACTTTTGAAAAAAAGCTCTAGTATTTTAGCTAACTAGAACTACGTCTTTCAGAACTTAATTTTTGACCTAAGGTCCATTTACTAGAAACAAAATTCAGCTGAAATATGTAAGATTTGCATCCCTCAAAAATATTCAAATGTGTAAGAGTGGTACTGGGTATTTTACTTATATAAGAGGAATTAACTTTGTTCTCGTTTAAGAAGAAAGCTTACAGTATTGTAACAACTTACAGCCAAAAAAGTAGCCAAAAACAAAGGACTATCATGATTCAAATATTAGCCACATCTACTATTCCCATTCCTTAGAGGCAAAAAAGTATTGGAAAAATAGATGAGCTTTGCTAAAGGTCAGATTGGCATCTGCCACAGCAAAAGAGGAGAAAAAAGAATTCAGACAAGAATCTTCTACAGAACAAATGCCTTCCCACCCACTGTTAAGTCTGAGAGCATTTAAGATTTATCCTTTTTCAGCTGCTATGGTAAGAGAATCAATTGCAGCTAGTTTGAACCCCATGTCTACAATATTAAATGCCTGTTAGCAGAAAGGTAGTTTGAGAGCAGCATGCCATTACAACAAATAAAATTGAGTTCAGAAGTTGCTTGGTTGTGTGGGATATATGACTTTCAACTGGCCTCGAAAGCAACTTTCCACATGCTAAAGTTCTAGTGTGCACCACCAGTATGAATACAACAAATGGATGTATTGTTAAAAAGCTTTGTGCTTTTAAAGGTTTGGAGTACACTTCCACAGGGAATATATCCCAAGATCCTTGGTAGATATCCAAAATCATGGATAATACAGATTCCATCCTGGTCCTGAATTGGTGCCTGTCATCAGTAATGGACTGGATGAAGGCCAAGAAGTTGAAATTAAATCCAGACAAGACAGAGGTACTCTTGGTCAATTGTAAGGCGGACCTGGGTGCAGGATTACAGCCTGTGTTGGATGGGGTCACACTCCCCTTGAAGACACAGATGCGCAGTCTGGGGGTGCTCCTGGACTCAGCTCTGACACTTGAGCCACAGGTTTTGGTGGTGGCCAGGAGTGCCTTTGGACAATTAAAGCTTGCGCACCAGCTGCGCCTGTACCTTGGGACACCAGATCTGGTCATGGTTGTCCATACTTTAGTCACATC
Organism: Anolis carolinensis; assembly: GCF_035594765.1. Lineage (NCBI taxonomy): Eukaryota > Metazoa > Chordata > Lepidosauria > Squamata > Anolidae > Anolis > Anolis carolinensis. Next base: position 190,073,520 of record NC_085845.1, read on the forward strand.
CCGCTTGAACTACTGCAACACTCTCTATGTGGGGCTGCCTTTAAAGATAGTTTGGAAGCTGCAACTAGTTCAGAGATTGGTGGCCAGGTTACTAACTGGAGCACTGTACTGTGAGAGGACGACTCTCATGTTGCAGCAGCTCCACTGGGTGCCGGTCTGCTTCCGGGCTAAATAAAAAGTGCTGGTCATTACCTATAAAGCCCTAAACAGTTCGGGCCCCGACTATTTGACATTCCACATTCCTGCATATAAATCTGTTCGGACTTTGCGATAATCGGAGGAGCCCCTTCTCTTGGTCCCGACCCCATCTCAAGTATGGCTGGTGGGAACGAAAGAGGGAGCCTTCTCTGTGGTTATCCCATCCCTCTGGAACTCCTTCTCAAAAGAAATTAGAACAGCCTCACATTACTCTCCTTTAAGAAAGAGCTAAAAACCCACCTTTGCTCACTTGCCTATGGTGAGAGGGATGAGTAACTCCACTGACACTTTAAGATGACTGAAGTTGACAATAATGATTTTACTGTAATTTATTGAAGAGCTATATTTTTATATATTTGTATACTTCAGCCCCGGTGGCGAAGTGCGTTAAAGCACTGAGCTGCTGAACTTGTAGACCGAAAGGTCCCAGGTTCAAGCCCCGGGAGCGGCGGGAGCGGTCGCTGTTAGCTCCAGCTTCTGCCAACCTAGCAGTTCGAAAACATGCCAATGTGAGTAGATCAATAGGTACCGCTCCGGCGGGAAGGTAACAGCGCTCCATGCAGTCATGCCGCCACATGACCTTGGAGGTGTCTACGGACAACACCGGCTCTTCGGCTTAGAAAGACCCCAGAGTCAGACAAGACTGGATTTAACGTCAGGGGAAACCTTTACCTTTACCTTATACTTCATACAACCTAACTACTCGACTGTATGTTCCATGATGCCTGGCTGCCAGATTATTAGCCATCATTTTTAAGCTATTTTAACTTATTTGTATAAATGTATTACAATGTTGAAATGGCATTGCATGTTTGCCAGTTTTTATGTTTTATATTTGGAAGCCACCCTGAGTCCCTTCGGGGAGATAGGATGGGTTAAAAATAAACTTTTATTATTTCATTATTATTTATTATAATAATGAATTCTGTAGTTTGATTAATACTTTGCCCAGAAGCATACCAGAGAGAGACCAAACAACATTTCCAATGCAGGAATTTGTTTTAGAGCATAGATAAGTGAAAAGATAGTGATTGAATCCATGAATAAGTATTCTTTTGTGACAACTGAGTCCAGAATGGTTGCCACTGAGAGCCAGTGTGGTAACATGGTTTGAGTCATGGACTACAGCTCTGGAAATCAGGGTTTGGATCTCTGCTCGGCAGTGGAAACCCATTAGATGAGCGGGGATTTGGCAAGTCACAATTTGTCAGCCTCAGAGGAAGCCAAAAGCAAACCCCCTTTGAACAAATCTTGCCAAGAAAACCCCATGATCTATGATCCTAATAGGAGCTTCAGGGCAATTAATAACTGCAATAAAAATATAAAAAACCAACCAAATCGCAATCAAGGTAATAAAAGCAGTTTGAAATGATTAGCCGATATATATATATTTAAAAAAATATTGATTACAGATAAGTCAGTTTAAGCACACATATGATGTCCAGTGATTTTTGGCTGGGCGTAAAGAGACTGAAAGGGAAGACAATAGCTTTCTTTCTCTAGATAAAAAACATGTCCAGTTGGAATTGTTTGTGTTCCTACCCAAGACATCTTGGGTGCCGGTAGAACAGAAAACAGTGCCTTTGATGAAGGTTTAAGGCTTTCATTAACCACATTTTGTTGCAGAACTCACACAGAAGATTGATATTTTAATGACATTGTCCCTTTATAAGTTTTGTACAATGGCTTCAGCTTTCAGCCACCTCTTATTAATACTTTTAAATAATAATAATAATAATAATAATAATCATCACCATCATCATCATCATCAGTACAAAAGACATCCAAATTATTTCTTGTATTTTACACTGCCATACATTTTGCCCTTAATAATGTAATGAATAGGGACAAAGAAGTGTCCTGTGCCATTTGTGGTATGATGGTAAGAAACAATGCTTTCCCTCAAAACTGTGGGGACAGTAAGTGCTTGTTTATTTGATTCTGTCTACAAAGGACCAAGCAAATAAAATAAATAAATAAATAAACAAACAAACTTTATTTATGCCCCACCACCATCTCCCAGAGGGACTTGGGGTGGCTCACAAAGCACTCAAGGTGCAACATGCAAAATACAAGAAGTTCAATAACAATAACATAAAACAATAAGCAGCCAACATAAACACCACAACTTCACAATGCTCTCTGTTTAAAAAGACACAGATATTACAAGAGGCACAAATGAAGGATCTGATGCCGATACTGGCAGACATCTGACTGGCTCAGCAGCCATGTACATCATTCGTGAACCTCGATGGGCAACTTAGGATACAAAGAAACCAAAACAGTAACATTTGAATGGCTCTTAACAGAAAACTCGGAGAAGGTGTGTATTCAGAATACTGAAAGAGAAGAGTCCTACTGAAATCAAAGCAGCAAAATCTTTTGACATCAGTAAGACCAAAATCTATAGCACCTGGTAGGAATGTATCATAGATAACACAAAGTCTTGATGGAAATGTGGTGTTTTGCTGTGGAGTATGTGGTGTACCACTGTGGATCACAGGTGACTCTAGAACGATGTTATGCATCGTACTAGGTTTGACAACAAGGAAATTAGAGTAATAATTTACTGGTTGTCTTTTGGGACATGTGGAGAATGCTTGTTGAGCAAATTCAAGTATGCTATACATTAGGAGGAGCCTCCGGTGGTGCAGTGTGTTAAAGCGCTGAGCTACTGAACTTGTGGACCAAAAGGTCGCAGGTTCGAATTTGGGGAGCAGAGTGAGCACTTGCTCTTAGCCCCAGCTTCTGCCAATCTAGCAGTTTGAAAACATGCAAATCTGAGTAGATCAATAGGTTCTTCTCCAGTGGGAAGGTAACGGCGCTCCATGCAGTCATGCCAGCCACATGACTTTGGAGGTGTGTACGGACAATGCCGGCTCTTTGGCTTTGAAATGAGATGAGCACCAACCCCCAGAGTTGGACATGACTCGACTTAATGTCAGGGGAAAACCTTTACCTACCTTTTATACATTAGGAACAGATCTAACCATTTTTACACCCAAAAGAGGTTATATTAAGACCCTAATGCGGAATAGAAATAGTAACTGAATTTGTATGGTACAAATGGCTGTGAATTTTGTTGATCTTAATCTTGCAAGAACATGATAAATTTCTTCAAAATTTGTTTATAGATTCCATGAAAGTATCTTGTGGTTAAAAATGTTCTAAAATGGGAAAGTGGAAAATGTATGTAATTCATCCATTTCTAAAAGCAGCTCTTCCACAGGATCCAAAAGGTCTCAAGCTCTGCAAAGGCCAGCCTAACAGAGTCTGCCTGAACAACTATTGAGAGGTCTTCCCCATCTTTCAGCCACATCTGGAGATACACTGCAATACAAACTAGAGTTCTGGTCTTTCATATTTTGGATATGATATGAAGATATGATGCAGTTTGTAGAAAAAAATGCATGCAGAGCCTGGAATTTTGTTGAGTAATCCCAACTAGAAAAGGCTCATTGAATACAGAATGGAACAATGAACCAACACATATGTAAATCTAACGGATTCAACAGTTCTACTCTAGTTAGGACTAACTAACTTTTAGGTCAGATATTCCCACAGCAGTTAGTTCAGCCTGCCTCTTCTGTCGTGCAAATAAGTTATTTCCTAGTTGTTCTATCGTTCAAGAGTCCATGAGTAAGACACTGGTGGGGATCATTTCATGCAAGTCTTATCTACCAAACTAATGACCTTGTTGGAATGGAAGAGCACAATATGGGAGGAAAGCTCCACACAGCAACCCTACCCACGTCATCATAACTTTCTCTCTCATACACACAACTTATATTTGCACATTCTCAGAAGCCGATAAGCCATTGTAAGAATCATGAAGGTGTTCTGAATCCCATCCAGGTGGAAAGCGGGATATAAATAAAGAATGAGTCTTTTAGACTCCCTGATCTAAAAAGAAGAGGCGCCACTCTAGAAAACTTCAGGAGGATGTGATTTTTCATTTAAATGATTTCTTGCTCCTCTTCCACCTGAAACAACATTTTTTAAAAAAACCAAAATCAACTTTTTAGTCACGTTTGTGGCTTTGGGTTTGTGATCCAGGGTGGTGACTGAAAATGCAGTTTCCCGAAGCATTGCAGTTGCCCATATTGTGTTAGGGCATTACAGATCTGGATCTTCTTTTTTCAAGGATTCAGTGAGTGAGAAGTCACATTGAGCTGCACTGAGTTACTGTGGAGCTCCATTTCCTGCTATCTAGTAAACCAACAATACTCAGAGGATGCATCTGCATTCCAGAATTAATGCAGTTTGACACCATTTTAACTGTCATGGCACAATGCTATGAAATCATGGGATTTGCAGTTTGGTGAGGCAGAAAGGGTAAAGACCTTTGAAAACTACAATTCTATGGTACCATAGCACTTAAACATGACAATTATACCACCTTATCACACAGGCTGGTTTGCCCATCATACACTGCTTTCCCCTTCACTTTCAGCATGCACATCAACTTCCGGCTGGGGTCTGAGCTGAAAGAGGAGAGGAAGCAGTGCATGCCATGGCAGAGGCAACTTGGGAGACTTTCTGTGTTGCCTTCTCAGCAATGGAGGGGAACTGGGCAGCAATGGTAAGGTAGGTGATGTGGGGCATGGAGTGATGGGTTCTCCATGCCTTCCGCCTGGAGCCCACGGATTCACCACAATATGGGGCTTCACCACAATATGGGGCGAATCCATGAGCCTTTATGATGAGATCCAAAGTGACATCAAACTGCATTAATTCTTCTGTGTAAATGCACCCATATTAAATACTGAAATACGATACCCACCAGAGGGCACTATTCTTAGGTGAGAAGGGTAGAGAAGGAACCCCAATTTTAAAAGATTTTTATTTTATTTTTAATAAACCCCTTTTCTCCAGGATTTCTTGAATGGTGAGACTCTTCACAGTTTGGGATTTACCTGTAAAATTCATATGCATTTCATTTTGCTCAGAAAACAATTCTTTGAGCACATAATATTTGTGTGCAAAAAATTCTGTTTCTTCTAGAGGAAAACCACATGCAAAGTTTGCACAGAATTGAATCCCAAACTGCATATTGTCTTCAAAACCCGCACTTTCGAAGATTTTCTTGCAGCATGCAGGAATTTGTTAGGGTTACTTATTACTTTCTTTGAGAACAAAATTAGCAAAGCATTACATCCTGAATCTCAGTGGACTTAGAGAGATCCCTAAATGGTGGAGAACTTATTTCAGCCACTGGAGTCAGCAAAGTGTGGTATGGAACACAGACTCTCCTGTCAGTGCTTCACAACAGCTTGTAATGCCTCCCAAAGAAGAATTAAGTCATAATAGTCATCAAATCATACAGTCTTATGCCTCTTCAACACATGTTGACTTTTCCAAATGGAAGCTCTATACAATGGTGGGACCTTCCTATAGGTAGGGATGGGCCAAATCGATGCTTTAATGAGATTTAATAAATCTGCAAATTTGAGAAGGGCATATCTCAACACAAATGTTTGAGTAGATGTTCCAAACAATTTAGAAAACTCTTTGTAGCCTGCACACTTTTGGGAAGCTAGTGGAAGTAAACAGACATACATTAGTTTTAACATCCAGGAACACAACAAGATGTATCGCTCTTTCTTCCCACAATATTCTATATGCTGCTTTCTATGGAAAGAGGTGGTCTAAAGAGCTACTGACTTCGATTTACTATTTCTTTGCAAGATGTGCTAACACCCCTAATATTAATCTGTGGTGTGCATTTTTAATATACCAATTGTATTGATAGATTAGTCATGTTGTCCCCTTATACTTAATAATAACAATAATAATAATAACTTTATTTGTAACTCGCCACATTTTTAATGTCTTCTCACTATTGTTCAAATGAATATTCATGAATATTTGAATTTTAGATGAAAAACTAGGTTTTTGAGTTTGGGGAAATGTTGATGAGGCGAATCACAGCTCAGGGTGTATTCTGCATTTTTAAAAAGATTGTGGATATTTTGCACAGAAGACAGAATTTTCTGCACAGAAAGTGTACGCCCAGAATAAATCCCCCAACAACAAGTAGTCCTCAAGAAAAATGCTTAAATTATTAGTTTCTGCTCACAAGAATGAAATCTACCAAGATCTGCATCTCTGTTCTCAGCTGGGTTCAGGCAGCATCTAGCAGAGCAGAATGAAATGCAGTAAAGCAATGTAGGATCCATAAGACTTATAACTAATGCTTACGTACTGAAGCTGAGCTAGAGGGACCACTGTTTTGCTGAGAAATGAATGAGATAGGTAAGGATCAAGCAGGATTTATTTTTTCCCTCTGGCAATCATAAAAATGATCTCCCATGTGCAGCCTTAGCATCCAAAAGTGTGGGGAAAAAAGAAGAAATTGAGGGAAGCATGGCTGATGTGATAACTTACAGCTGCTGCTTGCCATTATCTGCATTATGCTACAGTAAAATCTACCTTTTGCAAGCAACTAATTACAAGTAACTAATTAATTATCCAGGAAGTGTCCTAATGATAAATAAGCCAGACCAAAATCACATTACAACAGTAACTTAAGAACTTCAGCCACTTTGCCGTGTGACTCAATACCTTTTTCATTATAGTACCTGGAACCAGTACCTTTTGGTTTCATTTATCCACGTCCAACAAAATATGGGCTCTCCAGGCATCTTCTAGATTTTCCAGTGTAACACTATAGTATTCTTGGGCTGTAGAATTGTGCTTATTATTATCCGTGGTTTTTGGGAAAGTATCACCCACGGATAAGGGGGATCATCCTGTCCTTTCATAAATCTGGGGCTTGTGACTTAACTAAATAGTTGAGGAGAAATATCACATGATTCAATTGCTGACCTATGCTATGCTTTATGTTCTGTTGTGGGTGTTGAGGTGACACCAAAAGTGTGTTTTGTACAACGGGTCAGGGGAAGTTAAACAAATTTTTTAATATTAAATTATTTTAGTAGTATTGAAAGAGAGGAGGTGAGATATAAATAAAGCATTATTATTATTATTATTATTATTATTATTATTATTATTATTATTACTTTTCAAAATTGTTACTATTTAAACCTGAATTACTTTTTAAATCACTTTCAATGTTCTGGTACACTCATATTTCATAAATAATCACAGATCACTTTATTTCAGCAAGACTAAAAATTCTAAAGGTACCTGATTCAGTTTGATTTGGGAAGCTAAGCAAAGCCAGTCCTGGTTAATACATGGATGGGAGATTGACAATGAATACCAGGTGCTGTAGGCTCTTTTTCAGATAAAGAAAGTGGCAAAACCGCACTTCAGCATTTCTTGCCTAAGAAAATCATGTGAAATTGATGGGGTTACACAAAGATGACAGACAACTTGAAGGCACACATGTAAGGATCGCAATAGGAAAAGAGTGAAACGACATTATACATAGATTTAACTAAACAAAGAAATTATGGTCCTTAATTTGTAAGACAGGATAGTTGATAACCAAGAACCTTGGAGTTCCCCATTCATAGGGCCTCCAAAACTGAAATAGGAGAATGCACGAAAAAGTAGAGACTTACTACAAAATAGACAAAACTTCAATTCCTGAGTATACTAAAGCTATCAAATATTAGAAGAATTAGGTGAGGCAAACTCAAAGCTGACTTAATGGCACATTAACAGCAATGATCCCAAGCAAAATGTTTCTGGCATTTTCTATATTGCATCTCAATAATTCAAAGAACTTTGCATATTGTCTCATCTCATTTTGCAGTGGTCCTATATGCTACTATTAACCCCATAATGAACTGGGGGTTGGAGCTAACAGAACGAGAGCACAAGAACATTGTTTATGGCCACTTAGCAAATTCACAGCACTATAGAGTGTACATTTAAATGCCCAGCTTTGCCAATGTGTACATGCTCTCTTGCTCTGGCACAGATGTATCATCCCCCTCTTTCAGACAGACATCCCATCCATGAAGTGAAGCCAACAACGCAAAACACCAATATTGCCTCCAATTTGCCACGAGAATGCTCTAAATCAAAGCTAAATATCCCTAAATGAACTAGTGTTCATTAAATAAGGAGGACTGTGGCTTTGACACTAATGCAGTTGCAGTTCAACAGCTTGCCAAGTTTTCAAACGAGAAACAACTACCTTTAGAGTTGCTCAATTTAAGGGGGACTTTTGCACTTCAATAATATTCTGACATGGACTCCCATGCACACAGACAACTCTATTTCACTTTCGCAATGCAGCAAGCCTGAAACTTCTTCAAGTCTTTAGGGTTCGGGACTTACTGCATGAAGAACCTGCATGCCAAGCTGAGTCTGCAAGCAGATGTATTAGTAAATAGAGATTAAAGACACTTTGGTTAAGACACTCCAACCAAGCATGTTCCAGACCCACTGATGTCAATTTAAGGCCGCTCATAGGAAATCAGAATGAAGGTTTATTCAGTTTGGCCAGACTATGTCTTCATCTTTCTCCTCAAAAATGAATCTCCATAGAGGTGAAAAAACACTTGAGCCAGGTAGAGAATTCAAAACAGCTCTCTCTTTCTCCATTTCCTAATTCTTCCTTTCACAACGCCCATCCCAGATTACAAGAAACCTTAATTGGGGCCACTGAGTGTAGTTATTATTTTCAACCTAGGAAAATCCATAAGCAAAAGAGCATACCCAGTTCCTGGTGTATAATATTTCCACGCCAACCAAGACCTTCGAAGTTTGCTTCTGTTAGTCATTGAAACGCAAAAGGTGGCCATGAATTGTGAATATATCACATTATCTCCAGTAAGACTGACTTGCAAACAGAAATATATAGGGTTGAGTTGCGAGACAAAACTGCACAGTGCCTGCTAAATATCTATGAACAAGACATAACATTGTGCATATTTACTGAGAAGCGGATAAAATTGATTTCAGAGGGACTTGGGCTCTCTGCATAAACGTGCATAAGGCAGCAACCTTAACAATTTAAGACTCTTTCTAAAGCTAGGATACTCCAACATAAAGGCTGTTGGACGTGCAGAACACAACAGAAGTATCTGAGCGCTGAAGTTAGGGGGAGTGCTAATCCAATACACAAAAAGTAGCTGCTGGAACTCCCTCGTAACACACAGTTATTCAAGGAAGGAATGCCTATTTTGACAAAAAGCCATTTTGATAAACAGGCACGTTCTTAAATGCCTCCCAACACCTCAGGAGTCCTTCAGATTGGCATGCAAATTGCTTTGTGGGGGAAAAAATCCTATTGCCTCAGAGGCCCCTGTTACATTTGAATTGTTTGACAGGTTAAGGGAAATCATAATTAAAGAGGGAGAGAGATGGAGACAGACACATACGGAATAATAGCCATGCAGCATGGCAAGCAAAGAAGAAGCAGGAGCCATTTCATTTCAAAAACTCTGGTGAGTTTTTAATTGCCTGGATTGCATTGTGTACCACCCCAATGCTCGATCGCCTCCATTATGTTCCCTTGTCCTGTGCCATTCATCTCCCCCCATACCCTCCCCACACATCCAGATACGAATCCTACAGTTAACACAACAAAGTGACTGCAACTCCGTAACACCCAGGACTTCACCCTGCCACCTTTGCCATTCGGAACATGGGACATTTTGTCTCCTTTGCGCTAATTGCTGCCTTCCTCAAACAAGGACAAACCACACACATGCACACAGACAACACAAGACCACCACATTTCTGCAATACTTGCTAGGAACTTTGGGTGAAGAAAAAGGAGGGAGACTAATACAGAGTAAGGTAAGGTGGTATTTATTTGGAGGGGGGGCAGCTTGATATGTTGTCACATAACTAGCACCAGCTCAGAAGAAAGAAATTGGTGCTGCCAAGAATGACAAAAGGCTTCCTCCTCACTTTCCACCCTCCTCTCCTTGTCACCTCCTCTATTTCTGAAAAGCCATTTGGTTTCGGGCCTAAAAGCTTGTTTCTCTGTTCATTGGCCCACATCTTCTCTATATCCTCCAGCTCTCTGAGGGATAGGAAGTGCAAACATCTCTCTCTGTCTTCCTCATATATATAAATATATATATATATATCTCCATCCCACACCAAGAACTCAAGTGTGGCTATTTTCTTTAAAGTCTATCACCCATAAACTGTTTAACACAACACTTTTCCCCCTCTCATTTTCCTTCTACCTCCCCCCAACCCCCCAAACTGAATGCGGTGCTGCTGGAAGCCAATTTTATTCTCTCCTCCCCTCCTTTCTTCCAATGCAGCTGTAAGACTCAGAGAGATACTGACATTTTTCCACTCTTATCAGTTTAATTACAGTTACCATGGCAGCAAAGTGCTAGTGGTTGGCAAAGGCCAACAAGAGATTTGCAAGAGTGAGCTCAATTTTGATGCAGTTCACATGCAAAAAAAAAGAAAAAAGGGGGAAAATTAATACACACACTCTCACCCACATATGCACACATACAGACACAGGAGCAGGACAGAGGAAACACACACTTCAACAAAGACACACTCCCCCTCTTGTGTATATCTAACACAATTCTGGCATTCAGTGCTCTTCTCACCCCTGTCAGAGCCATGCAAGGACAGCGTGTGGCTTGGCTTTGTTGTCCCAGTTATTAGTATTAGTAATGCGGCAGGGAGAAGGGGGGAAAGAAAAGGATCAATAGAAATTCAAGAGATATGACAAAAATCAGATCAGGACGAATTGGGTTTGGAGATTCTCCACCCAAGGAAGGACGCGTTTCCAGAAAACACTAGCCTGCCTAACAGTTCAGGACAGGCATGGCTGGTTGGCCAAAGGATATGGCTTTACTTTCCCCCTGTTCCTCCCTCCAAATAGCCCAGGTATATATATTATTATATACACACATACAAGACACGGTGATGTTGTAAACAGGGAAGCCAGAGGGAGGGACGGACACACAACTCACACACCCGAGGACGCGTTGACAACCTTACCAAAACTTTTCTCCTTTTTCTGCATGAGGGGATGGCAGGGACTTCCCGGGGAGCTCCTCCGCTTTGAGCCCAGGCAAGGAAATGGGCAAGAAGGCCAGCCTCACCCCCCTTCCTCCCTGTTTGGGTTCAGTGGAAGAGGAGAGTGCTGGACACGGAGGAAGGAAGGAGGCGAGAGAGAGAGAGAGAAGAGAGAGCGAGAGAAGAGAGAGGAGGGAGAGAAGGGCTATTGTGCAGGAAAGAGCACTTGGGAAGAAGGCGATGCTTGGGCTGCGAGGGAAAAGCCGCGCTCTCTCTCCCTCTCTCTCTCTCTCTCACACAGACACACACACGCAGGACGCGTTTGCCAGCGTGGAGTCGTCTCAGGGAAATCCTGAGTGTGTGGTGGGGACGGCGAAAGAAGGACAGATCCCGGTGGCTCCCTCCCTGAACTCTCCGCCCTGCGGTCTCTCTTCTTGGGTTTGGGAGAAACAGGCAGCATTCAAGCGAGCCAGGCAACAATAGTAGGAGGAAACATCCCAGGATTGGGGCTGAAGAGAGAGAGAGGGGGGGTGGTGGTGGTGGTGGAGAGCGAACTAAGAAAAAGAAGAGGCGCAAGTAGAGAGTAGGAAGAGCTCTCGGTCACAAAAGCCGGCGAGGTTGGTTTCCTAGCTCCGAACGATCTTGGATAACAAATGCGCGCTTGGAGAGGGCACGAAGGGTTAACAAGGGAGCACTGTCCCTCAGTGTCATTTCGAGGCTCTTTAGAAACAGGGGAGGGGGGTAGAAAGAAGGGAAAAGGCACCCTATATGGAGGAGGGGAGAGAGGGATGGAAGGAAGGAAGGCGAAGAAAGGAAAGGGAAGCGGCGTTGGAGGCGCGCACGCCGCTCCGGGGCAGGAAAAGGCCGGCCTGGGCTCCATTGTTTGACTTGGTTCCAAGCCACGCCGAGCGGGCCGCTCCTCTCCGAAGTCCGAGCCGGGACTCTCGCCCAAAGCCAAGGAGCTCCTGCCCCAGAGGAGAAGAACGCCAAGGGTACACGCACACGGACACGCAAGGCGCTCCAAGCCCAAAGTTGTAGGGCAGGGAGAAAAGAGGAAGCAAGGAGGAGAGAGTGGTGGGAAACCTGAGGAAGAGAGAGTGGTGGGGACCCTAAGGGAGAAGAGAGAAAGCCTCAAGCCCCAAGCCCCACATCCTGACCCGGAGTCCACGCCTTAAGCGCCCACTTGCCCCCAACTTACCTTCTCCACGCGACCCGGGCAAAGTCACTTCGGGACCCCTAGATGCCACTCTCGAGGTGCTCTCCTTGGGGAAGGTCAGAAATTGCGCGCAGCATGGTCGGCGGGGAAAGAAGGGAAAGAGGCGAGGAAAGGAAAGAAGGAAGGAAGCAAGCAAGCAAAAAAAAAAAAGAGGGGTCTCGCCTCTCTTTCCCCCAAAAAACTAAAGACCTGCCAAGAAATGGAGCCACAGCTACAGGTGGAGGGGACAAGAATGCCCGTGGGTTTAGGCTCAAGCCAAGGGAAGCCTTGGAAAGCGAGACCCCAGAAGTGCTGCTTAGAGAGAGAAAGAGAGAGAGAGAGAGAAGGAAAGAAGAGGGGGAAGGAAGGAGGGAGGAGAGAAAGAACTTACCTAAAGCAGCAGCGTGCTTGGAGCCGAGCTGGAAGAAGTAGTCAGGGGCTGAAGCAACTGCAGGACGCAATCCCTTAGCCAGCCAGACATAATACAGCAAAGGGAAAAGGGTCACTCGTGTTCGTGGGGCGACGGCGTGGAGTGGGCTTTGGAGGGAGAAGCAGCAGAGGAGAGAAGCTGAGGCTGGCGGCCGGCGGGAGGCTATTTACCTCCTTCCTTCCTCTCTCTCTCTCTCTCTCTCTCTCTCTCTCTCTCTCCCAAGCAGGCACACACACAGCCCCCCTCCTCTCTCTCTCTCTCCCCGGCCCCCTCCCGCCTCCTTCCCCTCCTCCTTGCCCCCCCGCCTCCCTCTCGTAAGCCGCAAAGCCCGCTCGCCACCGCGCAAAAGCAGCCCGGAGACAGATTGGGCTTTGTCGCTCATCCCCCCCGTGAACAGTTTACGAGGCGGCGAGTTCAAGTCAGCGGAAAGCAGCTGCAGGCGCCAGGCACGAGCCACCAAGCTGGGATGGAGGAGGACACAGAAGCCCCCCCCCCCCCAAAGAAAATCCCCGTTTCTCTGCCACTTTTCCAGGAGTCGAGAGGGCCGCTTTCCCCACAAAGTTAGGAGCCCAAGAGCCCCTTCGTGGCGCCTGTCACTTCCTTCCCACGTGGAGCCCCCACCCCGCGCAAGAAACCACTGAATGCCGGGTTCCCCTTTGGGAAGAGAGATCATTGGGCTTCATAGGAAGGGAAGGCTTGAAGATGGGGTGCTGGAGGCAATGGAGTGTGGAAAGGGATCCCTGGGGATGCCTGGCTCTATAGTAGTAGGTGTGAAAAAGATCTTGGAGTCCTCGTGGACAACAAGTTAAGCATGAGCCTACAATGTGATGCCGCTGCAAAAAAAGCCAATGGGATTTAGGCCTGCATAAATAGGAGTCTGGTTTCTAGATCCAGGGAAGTCATGCTACCCCTCTATACTGCCTTGGTCAGACCACACCTGGAATCATACCATGTCCAATTTTGGGCACTGCAACTTAAGGGAGATGTTCACAAGCTGGAAGGTGACTCAAATGGAGAGCAAGCCCTATGAGGAGCGGCTTAAAGAGCTAGGCATGTTTAGCCTACAGAAGAGAAGGCTGAGAGGAGACATGATAAGGGCCATGTATAAATATGTGAGAAGAAGTCATAGGGAGGAGGGAGCAAGCTTGTTTTCAGCTGCCCTGCAGACTAGGACGTGGAACAAGGGCTTCAAGCTACAGGAAAGGAGATTCCACCTGAACATTAGGAAGAACTTCCTTACTGTGAGAGCTGCTCAGCAGTGGAACTCTCTGCGCAGGAGTGTGGTGGAGCTCCTTCTTTTAAACAAAGCCTGGATGGCCATCTGTCAGAGGTGCTTTGAATGCTTCTTGGCAGGGGGTTGGACTGGATGGCCCATGAGGTCTCATCCAACTCTACCCTGTTTCCCTGAAAATAAGACATCCCCAAAAAATAAGACCTAGTAGAGTTTTTGCTGAATTGCTAAATATAAGGCCTCCCCCAAAAGTAAGACCTAGCAAAGTTTTTGTTTGGAAGTATGCCCAGCGCCCGCCAAACAAAACACCAGAGCATGCAGGATTGGTAAATGTACATACCAGTTGTACATGGAAATAATGGTAATAATAAGAAATTCTTGACAGGAGTCACAGTTTGTCTGGTTTGGTTATGTTGGTTTGTGATGAAAACCACTGTACAGTATATAATAAATGTTCATTTTTTTTGTTCAACGATAAATGTTAATTCTTCTTCATGGAAAAATAAGACATCCCCTGAAAATAAGACCTAGCGCATCTTTGAGAGCAAAAAATAATATAAGACACTGTCTTATTTTCGGGGAAACACGGTATGATTCTAAGGCGTTCCCCACTCTCCCATCCTTGGAAAACTAGAAGTACAGAGTTGGAAGAGGCACTAGGATCACCCAGTTCATCTCTCCCCCATTCAGGAAAACACAACCAAAGCACTCCTGACAGATGGCCCTCCAAGCCTCTGCTGGCCTCAGGCCCTTTCCTTTCCCCCCTCAGCCACTTAAGCGGCTGAGGGGGAAAGGAAGGGGCCTGAGGCCAGGAATTGTGGGAGTTGAAGTCCAAAACACCTGGAGGGCCGAAGTTTGCCCATGCCTGGTCTAGATATACTGCTCTCAACCTGAGTTGAGTTTCAGACCCAGTATTGAAAGCATAAACATTTCAATGCGGTGCTGGAGGCTGCTCGAGTGTTTGCTCTCCCTCTCACTAAATATTAGGAGATGGGGCTTCCTATCTCTCCCCCCACTCCGACCCCACGTCGAGGCTCCTTATGGTGTAAATATAACCCCCACATTCCCCCCCCCCCCCCAGGCGCCATCCCTTTTTAAAAGAGTCAACCTACAGCTGGGAGAGAAAAAAGAGGGGGAAGAAACCGATTAAGAATTTGCCAACGCCGTTTGCCAGACTTCAAAGCCGTCCTCGCTTGTCTGCCATTAAGAGCCTCACACCAAGATTGCCACAAAGGTTTCCCCCCCCCCCTTTCAAGATGTCAGAATCCCCCACCCCTTAAAAAGAAAATGAATGACACCCATTATGAGAAGAAGGTACTTTGCAAAGCTTTTGAAGCCTAGGAGGGATTTGACATCAGCTGGCTCTCCCCAAGCCAGAGAATGCACCAATCCTAATAATAATAATAATAGTAATAATAATAATAATCACATAACAATAATAGTAATAACAATAATAACAAGCAGTAAGAAATGGAAGGCACAAATGTCCAAGAGGACATGTCCAAATGTCCAAATGTCCTCTTCCCTTGGATGTCTCACTTTACATTACCAAACCAGAAAATTTGAGAGTAAACAGTATAAATTAGCCAATATGTTATCGAAGGATTTCATGGCCGGAATAACTGGGTTGCTTTGAGTTTTCCGGGCTGTATGGCCATGTTCCAGGAGCATTCTCTCCTGACGTTTCGCCCACATCTATGGCAGGCATCCTCAGAGGTTGTGAGGTGTGTTGGAAACTAGGCAAGTGAGGTTTATATATCTGTGGAATAATGTCCAGGGTGGGAGAAAGAACTTTTGTCTGTTGGAGGCAAGTGTGAATGCTGCATTTGGCCACCTTGATTAGAATTGAATGGCCTTGCAGCTTCAAAGCCTGTCTGCTTTCTGCCTGGGGGAATCCTTTGTTGGGAGGTATTAGCTGGCCCTGATTGTTTCTTGTCTGGAAATCCCCTGTTTTCAGAGTGTTCTTTCTTTACTGTCCTGATTTTAGAGTTTTTTTTTTTTTTTAAAAAATACTGGTTTCCAGATTGTGTTCATTTTCATGGTTTCCTCCTTTCTGTTGAAATTGTCCACATGCTTGTGGATTTCAGTGGCTTCTCTGTGTAGCCTGACGTGGTGGTTGTGAGAGTGGTCCAGCATTTCTGTCTTCTCAAATAATATCCTGTGTCCAGGTTGGTTCATCAAGTGCTCTGCTATGGCTGAGCCACTCAGGCAGGACTTGGGGTGCATCTACACTGCAGAATTAATGTAGTTCTAGACCACTTTAACCTCCATTTCTCAATGCTATGGAATCTTGGGAGTTGTAGTTTTATAAGTTCTTTAGTTTTCTTTGCCAAAGAGTGCTGCCGGTGTTCCACCAAACTACAACTCCCAGGATTGCATAGCATGGAACCATGGCAGTTAAAGCAGTGCCATTCATTCCACACACACACACTATCACCACAACACCTCCCTCCCCCTCTGTTTATCCGAGTTCGGCTCAAGAGAAAGGGCAAGTAGTGACACACCCTTCCACCTCCAGTTCCCTTTCCATCAGGGCTGCATCTAGGTTGAATGTATGAATGCACTGGGTTGTTGTAGTATGAATGCATTGGGTTGCTGTGAGTTTTCCGGGCTGTATAGCCATGTTCGAACCCCGGTGGCGAAGTGCGTTAAAGCACTGAGCTGGAGACCGAAAGGTCCCAGGTTCAAACCCTGGGAACGGCGTGAGCGGCCGCTGTTAGCTCCAGCTCCTGCCAACCTAGCAGTTCGAAAACATGCCAATGTGAGTAGATCAATAGGTACCGCTCCGGCGGGAAGGTACGGTGCTCCATGCAGTCATGCCGGCCACATGACCTTGGAGGTGTCTACGGACAACGCCGGCTCTTCGGCTTAGAAATGGAGATGAGCACCAACCCCAGTCAGTCATGACTGGACTTAACGTCAGGGGAAAACCTTTACCTTTACTATAGCCATGTTCCAGAAACATTTTGTCTTAACGTTTCACCTGCATCCTCAGAAGTTTTGAGGAAAACTGGGCAAGAGGGGTTTATATATCTGTGGAAAATCCAGGGTGGGATAAAGAACTCTTGTCTGTTTGTGTGAATGTAGCAGTTGGCCACTTTGATTCGCATTGAATGGCTAATCTTGCCCAGTTTCCAACAGACCTCACAACCTTTGAGAATGCCTGCCACAGATGCGGACGAAACGTCAGGAGAGAATGCTTGTGGAACATGGCCATGAAGCTCTGAAAACTCACAACAACCCATTGATCCGGCCATGAAAGCCTTCGACAAGAGTATGAATGCAGTTCGAGACCTATTGAACTGCAAAGCCTCAATGCTATGGAATCGCAGGAGTTGTAGCTCATTGAGGCAGCAGCATTATTTGGTAGAGAGAAGGCTAAAGGCCTTTTGAAACTACAACTCCCAGGATTCCATAGCAACCTCCATTCCATGGAGGTTAAAGTGGTGTCAAAGCTGCATTAGTTCTACAATGTGGATGTAGATGTGGATGCATCCTTGGTGTGTACACATAGAGACCCCTCCCAATCCAAACCAGGGTTGGACTCAAGAGACAGGGCAAAGGGCCAGTCTAGGAAAGTGGCATCTCCTTCTGTTTCCAGCCAGGCAGCCCTTTACCCTCTCCGGCTCCAAAGGGACCTTGTCACGCGTGTTCCTCGGAACCCACGCGTTCAGCGAGAGGGGGGCAAGGGAGAGGAGCAGCAGCAGCAGCAGCAGAGCCTGCGAGGGAGAGAGGTGAGGCGCGCAGAACGGGAGAAATCAAACCAGAACAAATGGTACCGCTAATGAGGACAATTAAATTAATTAGGGGAAAGGAGATGAAATCCTCGCGTGCCATCTTTCTCCCCCACGCAGAAAGAAGATGATGATGAAGGGAAAAAAAAAAAAAAACACCTCTCCATGTATGATCTGTTACCCCTCGCTGGCAACGGCTCCCTCCGTAATTCATGGCAACTGATTAGTGCATCTATGCAAATCTTTGTTTAAATCATTCCACTAATTAAATGATGGGATGATGCCTCTGCCGAGGGTGACATCATGCGCGGTAATTAGTCCTGTGTTTGGACGCCGGCGAGGAAGGAAGGAAGGAAGGAAGGAGAAGAGACCCGGTGTCAGACCCGAACCGAGGGAGAGAAAGAGGGAGGGAAAGAGCCACGCGCGACACTTGGGCCACTTTCGCGCGTGGAACACACCGCGCCCGCGCCTCCTCATTGCAATCATTACCCCCCCCCCCTTCTTACCAATCAAGGCTTTAAAAAAGAACGGCAGAAAGGGGGAAAAAGGGGGAAGGGGGGGGGTTCTTGGTGAACGATATGCCAAACCACATGTGTCAAGGAATAAAATAGAATAGTTAACATTCAGCGCCACGCCATTCATTTCCCCCCTAAAATGTAATGATAATTAGATGGGTCATAAAATGCTCTTCTTTTCATTATGACTGATGAAATGCATTAAAGCTGACAGGGTATTACCTGACAGTAATTAGGTTTGGCCATGAATTAAATTATTGGAAAGCAGGCTCTTTCCCCAATCATGCAATTTACAGCATATATGTGTGTGTGTGTGTGTGTGTGTGGTGAGATATATATATATCTCAATCACACACACACATACACAATTGCAAAATAAAATAAGGCTAATGGTGGGGGAACCCAGTTTCTTGCATGGGAAGGTGTTATTCGGGCACAAGGGTTAGAAAGAGGGGAACCAAAGCAGCGAAAGTGAAGATGAAGTGGACTTTCAAGACCGCTGGGAAAAAAAAGCCCACGGGACACCAAGGAATAGGGACATCTAAGGGATTTGGGGGCCAAGAAGTGGGGTTTCCTCCCTCCAGACAAGGGCAAAAAGGGATACAATCCACTGCTCCCGCTTTTCCCAACACTCCGGATTCGCATCGCATCCCAAATCCGACCCGAATTCTCCGCCTCTGTTCCTCCAAAACCCCTTTCCGGTTCTCACCCCAAGCCAAAGCAATTCATGTCACTATTATCTATTATTGTCCCCCTTTTTGCGAAGCTGCTGGACAGCGGGAAAGAGGGAAGCAACTTCCACTTCCTCCACTGGCTCAACAACATGGGCTGTTTTTCAACCCCACTCCGAATCAGAACCTGATCTCTCTCAGTATCACTCCCCTTCCATTTAATTTCCTTGTAAGGTTTTAAATATTTGCAAGGGTTTCATGAGAAGAAGAAATAGGTCTTTTAAAAAAGGACTTACCTTTGTGCAAGAAAAGCTTTCTGCAGAAAATAATAGCTGAAGCTCAAAGAAGTCTTCAAGTTTCTCGCAGATGGGACACTTTGGTCCTTTCCAGAAAAAATTAAATAAATTGAGAGATGCTCTCCCGTTTGTGAAGTTGCTGGTCTGATCTCTCTATTTGGCCCTCCCCCCCTCTGATCAGAAAGATTGCTGTATAGTCCCAGAGTTTGAGTTTGGAGCCCAAAATAAATAAGAGAGTGAATGTATACAAGGGGAGGAAGAGGTTGATTTTTTTAATTTTTTTAAAAAAAATATATCCAATTGGTCCCCTTTCAAGAATTGTGGCAAAACACACAAGAGCCTGGCACACACCCTCAGTTCAAGAGGAAAAACTGTACTTGATCCTCGTACCACCTCCCTTCTTTCCCCAGCTTGAGTTTCAGTAGCATCAAATGGGAGCAAATCCCAGTTTTTTGCTTGCCTGCCGCCTGTCTGCTCTTTCTCTCTCTCTCTTTCTTTCTCTCTCTCTCCCTCTCTCTCTGCTCCCCCCTCTTTCCCCCTCTACTTTCTTCTTCCCCAGCTGAACACAAAAACCTGAGTGGGCCAGCCTCGCCTCCTTCAGTATTTAAACACCTCCACCAGGTCCCTAGTTAGCAGCTCTCTTTGGCTCATCCAAGAAGCTGACAAGTACGGTTAGAGGAGGCTGTACATGTTGCTCTAATGGACCTCATTAAGTTCTACTTACAGATGTTCTCTTAACATAATTGATCTGCGGTGAGTTGAGAGGACTGCAACTTATTCCCTAGCCCCCAATTATGGTTGGGTAATTAGATCCCCAACCTCCAATTTTTCACATTCACCCTTCTAACATCCCAAAATATCAAAGTATCTCTTTCTCACCAAAGCTCTCCTCCCTCCCTTTACTGGACTCCACTCCACTCACTGTATTGACAGTTAGATCTACGCTAACCTTTGTAGTGACGCCAGTTTTAATGGCGCATTCAGCCCATTGACAGAACTCTAGTGGGTTCTCCCCCTCCCTCCCCACCACCACCACCACCACACTTTTCCTCCCTCCCTCCCTTCTTTCTTCCTCCTCCTCTTTCTCCTTCTTCTTTTTTTCACCCTCAGAAACAAAAGGGTAAAAAGGAAGAAAGAAAGAAGAAAAAAGAAAAGAAAAGGGAAAGAAAAGAAAGAATCTCCAGCTTGTATAGTTTGTACTTTTGATAAAAGGTTTCGCTGATGGGCTTTGGCAGTAGAGGTTCTTTTCTAATGTCTTTTTATCTGAATTAATTCCTCAGATGAAAACTTTAAGGAACAATGAAGAAGAGAGGTACGGTGAGAAGAGGGGAGGAAAAAAAAATTACACAGCACACCTGGGACAGATGAAGCCAAACTAGTGCTTTTATAATGCCAATCAGCAAGGCTGTTATCATTCCTCTAATTAGGAAAGCAGCCTAAAACAGAGTGCACTTGGGGAAATGGTAATGTTATGGTTTTGCACTTAAAAGGGGAGACATTGCCTACACTGTAAGAATCCAGGATTGGGGCTGACAAGTCCTTTAATTAATGGGCAGGATTCCCCGCGTGAGCACATTGGGAGTGCATGTTTCAATTCATAAAAGTGGACAAAGGGGGCTATTTGGGGAGAAAGGAGGGGAGGGGGCCGCCAGGGTGTAAAATACACACAGGCACACCAGTGCATGTGCCTACCAGCCAGGGAGGCTCTGCAAGAGGGGAGACGGTGGAAGGGGGCAAATAAAAAATAGTCCATTAGTTTTGAAGGAGAACAGAGTTCACAAGCTACCTTTATTTTGAACCCCCCCAAGGACTGTGAGCAGAGCTGCAGTGAGCTGTTTGCCAACGGATTTGAAAGCTACAACATGAAAAAAAAGCCCAAGGCCATCAGGCAAACAAAAGTTTGGAAGCCTGTGTTTGGAATTGGAGAGCACCTCCTCCTCCTTGCTTCTCTGGGCTGTTTGCTAACTTTCATTTCTCTTCAGATGGAAACTGGACCCAGACTGGCTCTGCTAGAAAGAGGGCTCTTGGGACCAAATTTGCGGATAGAACAAGTTTCATTCACCCGGTTGTTGTTAAAAGAAGAAAAAAAAGAGTTCTGCTTCTGCTCTGCTCTTGATTAAGAGCAGGCTGGGGTCATGGTACCTGAGCGAGCATATGGCGGCCTACTAGCACATGCACACCATGATTTCAGAGATTAAAACTGGGGCACATGTCTGCAAGCAACATCAGAATGTAGCCAAGATGGCAAAAATGATCAAAGGACATACAAGCTAAGAGAAACTGCAGTTCTTTGCTTTTGCCAGAGCCTCCTGGGAAGGGCAAGATTTTCCTTCCTTTCTTGTCTCCTCCTACCCTTACCGTGTTCTGATTCATGATCTGCCACACCATGAAAAATGTATCTTGACAACAAATTTCACCACTCCAGGGTCTCAAACACCTTAATGTGGCCCTGTAGAGACTACTATGACTCCAACTTCAGATTAGTCTGCTATTTGCAATCTGTTTGATATAGGGCTTATCTGCAGTAACCAAAATATCTGGACTGCTGGCAGTCTTCCTGGTACACAGTGGTTCAAGCAAGTATCCCAGATGTTTTGTTTGTACTCTGACTTTGCCCCCATTTTAAGTAAAGGTAGAGAATATTCCAAAGTATCTCAGGACTTCAGAACAGTGGACAGCTGGATTGGGTTCAGTTTGGCCAGATCTTCTGTCCACTCAGTGAAAGGGTAGGGATCATATCTGTGTCACCACCACTGCCACACTTAGCCAGCAATGGAGTCCCACCTTTTCTCCTGACCATCCTCTGTTGTTTCTGTGAATTCAGGATACGGAACACATGCAATCAGCAAGAAGGAGGGAAGATTGACCACCTCCTCCTTGCTAGTTTGGCAGGTGACCCATTCAGACATCAGCAGAGGATGGAGCTCTTTAGCGGAGGCAGTGACAGGGAGGAAGAGACAGTTCAGTGAAGCAAATGAGCACTGGGCCATTTAGACAATGGTTTTGGATTCAGCATGTATATCTGAGGGCTGATTTACACCAGGCTGTCTGGTGTAGATGTGCTCTGAGACAGCCATCTGATTTTACCTTGCATTTTCTTCATTAGCCTAAAACTGGAGAGTTTCACTGGGTTTGGAGCACTGAAGAAGTTTTGACCATTTGATCACCTGCATTGGCCACTCTCTTGATAGGAAAATAATGTGGTTTCTCATGGGCTAACCCAGAAAAATGCTTCTGTATTGCCTTGGTCTTCCTCCAAAATAATGAATTGCCACTGTAAAGGTTAAATAGTATACAGTGTTCCCTCACTTATCACTGGGGTTAGGTTCCAGGACCACCTGCAATAAGTGAAAATCCACAAAGTAGGGAAACTATATTTATTTTAATATTTATACATTATTTTAGTAGTTATGCACTATTTTAAGTCTTTATCAACCAATCATGTGCTGATAAACCGCCTCTTTCTCCTCCTTTTGCTGCTTGGGCTCCTTTTCTCTCCCTTTGGCTTCTCCTTCCTCCTTTCCTTTGGCTGTAAATTGTAATTTTATATGATTTATAATAGTCTTTTAGAGTTTATTGAAAAACTGTGAAACAGCGAATCCGCGAAAAGTGAACCACGAAGTAGTGAGGGAACACTATACCTCATTCTCTTAGAGGCCAAGGGACTCAAAAGAGCCCATACTTGACGAATGATGCCTAGGCTATAGTCAAAATGTCTATCAATTTTGTTAGCTTGGTGGGATTTTCCCACCACATGTGGCTTGCAGTAGTGACTTGGCAACTTTGACAAACTGTACTGGATTGCGAGGTGGTAGCTCTGAGGTTTCATAATCTTTAGACTTTGATGATGTCATTGAAGCAGTGGGCATGGAGCAGGCTAATGAAACAAAAATACTGAGTTTTCCTGATGAGGACAATATATGCAGACATATAGTTTAAACATCCTCAACATGAAATCCTGTGCCTTCACCTTGAGGTCAAGAAAAGAGGGCCCAGACCCTTACTTAAGATAGAATAAACCTGCACTTAAAACTAGGGCTGTCTTAATAACAGCATTATAGGCCCCTGGGCAAAGCAGTGCACTGCCTACACAACCACACACAAGAATAAAATTTTAAAATATCAATAAAATAAACCTATATCAATAAAATATATTTATATTCATTGGTGTCTCAAATAAAATAATTGCTTTGACATTATGGCACGGTGCCTCTATGCTTGTGGGGGTTCTGGGCAACTGCCCAGTGTCACCATGTATTTAGATGGCACTATTTACAGCTGTATTTAGATTCTCTGTTGCAAACCATTTATTCTATGTTTCAGTTGAGCAATAGCTTGGCGGATGCACAATTGCATGCATATAGTTCTATTCATTTTGGTGGATTATGCATTGCCCATCGATGTGAATACACATGCTAAAAGCTGACTCTTGGGGATTTTCCTGTCACCTTGACAGGTGATTCTGTCATAGCTCTGGCTGACCTCTGGAATGGGGAAATGGCCAGGTCGGTGGACACAATAGCCCCTGAATGTCCCCACTCACTGAGTAGAGCCAAACTAGCCCCTTGGTTTTCCAAGGAGTTGGTGGCAATGAAGCAAGTGAGATGGAGACTAGAGTGACATTGGTGGAGAACTCAAAGTGAATCTGACCAAGCATGGGCTACAGCATATTTGAAAGTCTACTCCGCGTCAATGGAGACAGCAGAAAAATTGCTCCTTGCTGCTACCATTGCATCTGCAAGGAACTGTCCAGCTGAGCTGTCTCAAGTGGTCAGGGGGCTATTACATACTGGTCCTCAAGGAGAAATCCCTGTCCACTCAGGAGCCCGCAGTGAAGAATTTGTAAGGCACTTTGCAGATAAAGTCACTCAGATCCATTCCAACTTGGATGCTGTTATTGACACAGTTCTGATGGATGTAACTTTGGCTCCTGCTTGTCCAGTGTTGATGGATATTTTTCAGTTGGTGCAGTCTGAGGATGTGGACAGGATTCTTAGAGAGGTGAGAACTACCACATGTTTTCTAGATTCTTGCCCTTCCTGGTTGATCAAACAGGCCAGAGGGGGACTGGCAGAGTGGGTGAAGGTGGTGATCAATGACTACTTGGAACAAGGCAAAGTTCCAACTTGCCTAAAGGAGGCAGTTGTGAGACTTATATTTAAAAAGCCATCCCTGAACCCCTCTATAATGGACAACTATCGGCCAGTGTCCAACCTTCCATTTCTGAGCAGGATTCTGAAGTGTTTGGTGACCTACCAACTCCAGGGATTTCTGAATTAAACAGATTATCTAGATCCATTTCAGTCTGGCTTCAGGCCTGGCTATGGAACAGAGACAGCTTTGGTTGCTTTGATGGATGACCTTCAAAGAGAGCTAGACAGGGGGAGTTTGACCCTGTTGGCTTCCAATACTATTGGCCATGATATCCTTCTGGGTTGTCTCGCCAGGATGGGACTGGGAGATAAAGTCTCTGGGCCTTCATGGAGGGCCGTACCCAGAAGGTGGTGCTGGGGGACTCTTGTTCAAACCCCTGTCCATTTATCTGTGGGGTTCATCAGGGCTCCATTTTGTCCCCCATTCTGTTCAACTCACACATGAAACTGCTGGGAGAAGTCATCCAGAGTTTTGGAGTATAGTGCTACATGTATGCGGGCAACACCCATCTCTACTACTCCTTTCCATAAAATGCCATGGAAGCTGTCCTGACCCTAAACGAGGGCCTGTCATCAGTAATGGACTGGATGAGGGCAAACAAATTGAAATTTAATCCAGATAATGCAGAGGTACTCCTGGTCTGTCAGAAGGCAGACTAGGGAATAGGAATTCAGCCTGTGCTGGATGGAGTCACACTCCCCCTGAAGATATAGGTCCACAGTTTGGTTTTTTTTTATGGACTTGGCATTAAACCTGGAGTCCCAGGTATCGGTGGTGGCCAGGAAGGACTTTGTGCACCAATGTGATGACTCATGGGCCATGTAGTCCCGTTCCTGGTACTATTGAGGCAGATGAAGAGGAAAACTTGGGTTTCCCACCGTTTCAGCCAGAATTGGAGCGCAGTTCCCCACACTATTGCTTGTCAAATAGTGTGTGTTTCGGTGAAGTGGATTATAACTTTGGACTTTAATATCTCATATTGGACATTGTTTTCCTGGATTATATTTGACCTTTCCTGAAAGGTCTACTTCTGAACTATATTCTTCACTTGTTTTTATTGACTTTATATATTCCTTTAATAAAGATATTAGATAGATTCTGGCCTCTGCGCATGGTTATTGGTGCTCTGCAGCCTGGGTCCTGACAACCAAGTGCACCCGTTCCATGAGAAGCCAGATCTGGCCATGGTGGTCCATACCTTAGTTACATCCCATGTAGCTACCTCTAAAGAGTGCTCGGAAACTTCAGCTGGTCCAAAGAGCACCTGCCAGGTCGCTCACTGGGGCTGGTGACAGGGAGCGTACAACCTCCCGTGTTGCAATAGCTCCACTGGCTGCCAGTCTGTTTCTGGGCACAATTCAAAGTGCTGGTTATGACCTTTAAAGCCCTAGATGGTTCAGGCCCAGGCTATTTGGTTGACCACATCCCCTTGTACGAAACTGCCCAGGCCCTGAGATCTTCAGAAAAAGCCCTTCTCTTGGTCCCACCTCCATCTCAAGCCTGGTTGGTGGGAATGAGAGAGTGGGTCTTCCTTCTTCTTTGCTGTTCCTAAACTCTGGAACTCCCTGCCTAGGGAAGCCAGAATGGCCCCTTCCCTGCTGTCCTTCTGACGGCAGGCTAAAACCTTTTTATACAGACAGGCATTTAAAGATGAAGATTTTAAAGATGAATTCAGCGGGTGCTGTGGTTTTTAACTTTGAATGTATTTGAATGGTTTTTAGTCTCCAAGTGAAGACTGTGGGCATATCAACTTGCTTCAAGATAGCTGTGTTCAGATAAACAGCAGCAAATACAACAAATACCTTTCAGCAGATTTCGAAATTTTACTTTTAAAAAGCAGTTGGTTAAAACATGCTTCTAAGACCAAGGCCCAAGTAAGCAGCTAATTGCTGTTAAATGTGCAACTTTTAAGATGCAGTATTTTACATTTTTAAAACAGAACCCAAGTGGTAATTTTAAATTAATTGTTTAAAAGCACATGAATGCTAGAAACTGCTGGCCTAAGTAGTAAGTCCTTCAATAACTATAAAAGAAACTAAAACAGTTACCATTACACTCAAAAGGAATCAAATTGTGCCTTCTGGTGTTATAATCATAGTATGACATCGTTATTCCTTATTTATCACAAAAGAAGCTAATTACAAGTAACTAATTATTTCAAACCAGCTACATACAGTATACAGTGGTGCAGCAGGTTAAACTACTGAGCTGCTGAACTTGCTGACAGTAAGGTTGGCCATTCAAATCCAGGGAGTGGAGTGAGTTCCCGCTGTTAGCCCCAGCTTCTGCAAACTTAGCAGTTTGAAAACATGTACATGTGAGTAGATCAATAGGTACCACTCCAATGGGAAGTTAACAGTGCTCCATGCAGTCATGCCAGCCACATGACCTTAGAGGTGTCTATGGACAATGCCAGCTCTTCAGCTTAGAAATGGAGATGAGCACCAACTCCTGGAGTTGGACATGACTAGACTTAGGGTCAGGGGAAAACCTTTATCTTTACTCTTCATAGGTTTTACTCCTGACTAAGTTAGTTGTGGGGATAATATGTCTTAAGGTGCATTCACACTGAAGAATTAATGCAGTTTAACTGTCATGGCTCAATGCTATGTAATCCTTGGAGCTGTAGTTTGGTGAGGCCCCAGCACTCTATGGCAGAGGAGGCTAAAGACTTTTGCTCCCATGATCCATAGCACTGAGGCATGGCAGTTAATGTGGTGTCAAACTGCACTAACTCTACAGTAGAGATTTAGTCTATGTCTTAATAAGAGTCATGAGGGTCTTTAAAATGTTTAGTTGTTCACGTGAATATAATAATAATAATAATAATAATAATAATAATAATAATAATAATAATATCCTCAGCTGCTGTAAGAAAATCACACAGACAGACTACAAACAGAGGCACAACTATGTGGCCCAAATGATTCATTGGAACTTATGCCTCAAGTACCACTTCCCAGCAGTAAAGAACTGGTGGGATCACAAACCTGCAAAAGTATTGGAAAATGAGCACGCAAAGATACCGTGGGACTTCCGAATCCAGACTGACAAAGTTCTGGAACACAACACACCAGACATCACAGTTGTGGAAAAGAAAAAGGTTTGGATTATTGATGTTGCCATCCCAGGTGACAGTCACATTGACGAAAAACAACAGGAAAAACTCAGCCGCTATCAGGACCTCAAGATTGAACTTCAAAGACTCTGGCAGAAACCAGTACAGGTGGTCCCGGTGGTGATCGGCATATTGGGTGCCGTGCCAAAAGATCTCAGCCGGCATTTGGAAACAATAGACATTGACAAAATTACGATCTGCCAACTGCAAAAGGCCACCCTACTGGGATCTGCACGCATCATCCGAAAATACATCACACAGTCCTAGACACTTGGGAAGTGTTCAACTTGTGATTTTATGATACGAAATCCAGCATATCTATCGTGTTTGCTGTGCCATACAATAATAATAATAATAATAATAATAATAATAATAATAATAATAATAATAATAATAATAATAAAGCAAAGTCAGGAAATACTCCCTGCATTTTCTTTTTTACCAATTGAGATGGGTTATAGAAATATTGTAAAACTTCTATAAATAGTAGTACACATATCAAAATTATTTCTATAAAAGATACATATTAAAATACACAAAACATAGATTTAAAACAGGATACAAGTTTAAAATTCATGCTTAAAACTGGCTGGGTAGGCCTACCGGAAGAAATGGATCTTTAGATGGTTTTAAAATTCCAGCATCTCATTTAGTTGTTGGAGCTCTTCCAGCAGGTTGTTCCACAGTCTTGGGGCGGCCAATGAAAAGATCCTCTGAGTGACGTTGCCAATCTGATTCTGGCTGATTGGAGTTATCATCCCCCAGAGAATCTCAGTGTTATTTGGGAGAAGGTGATCCTGTAGGTAACCTGGACCAAACCATGTAGGGCTTCAAAGGTCAAAACCAACACCTTGTACTTTTCCTGGAAACTAGCGGGTGTGCGGCTCTGCAAAAACTCGTGCCATTTCCAGCCCTGTTTTCAGCTCCCCCCCCCAATTCTGTTTACTGGCAAGTTCCCAAAATTGGGAGGTTTTTTTTTTCTGTTTTCGTACCAGTAAGGTTCAGTCCATTGGTGCCAATGGGGAAACTTTAGAGGACTTCAGTATATGTCTATGGCAACAAGATTGCTATATGAACAAAGATAGAAGAATTCAATATGACCTACAATACAGGAGTGGTTGATGAAATTGATAGATCTAGAAGAAATGGACAAATTGTCTAGTTTGATAAGAGAAAGACCAGTAGAGACGTTTCTTGAAGACTAGAAAATCCTTATAGGCTTTTTGCAAAACAAATAGATACATAAAATGACTTAGCAACTTTTGATTGTAATGATCAGAAAGAATAGGCTATTGAGTGATTGAATTATGTAGAAATTTTGGCAAGAGGTATGAATATACAACTACTAAAAGGAAGACTGGAAGTCACATTTTCCCCCTTTTCCCTTTCTTTTACATTTTTTGGTCTGTATTCTTGAATTTTTGTTTTATGGTAGATTCTAATTATAAAAATGTTATTAAAATAAGGTAAATTGGGTGTGGATTTTATAAACATGTTGTTCACTCGTGAACAGTCTCTGTTGGGCTCAAGGGACATGCATTGATAATTTTGTATCTTTCATAATCTACAACAAGAGACAAGCATCTGAAGTTCATCTTCAGACTGGATTCTTATTAACAGAAAGAAGGTGGAAATGCTCTATGAGCAGTGAAAGTGATCGCTTCCGTGACTGTGGGGAGGGGAATCCAGTAAACTTTTAATCTAAGTAAGACTGCCTAAGGAGCTATCCAAGGTGCTCATCATCTGTACCTTGGACAGCTACTTTAAAAATTGAAGTTACCTCCAGAGCGGATCTACCATCAAGGCATACGGACTGCTCTGTTCTTTCCAAACCAAGATAAAGATTATAATTTTGTACTTCCTAAATTTTTGAACATACTTGACACCTCAAAAAACAATCTATATATGTTTAGAAGTGCAGATTTCAAGAGAAAATGTGGTTGAAAAATACGTAATCCATCTCAAGTTGTAGCAGAAATGAAACTTAATGGATTTACAAGTGTCCACATGCAAAAATGGATCAAATCGGTAACAATTTATACACACATTCCTAGTTCTAACCCAGGGATGTAATAGATCTAGGGGTCAATTTTCCATTCTTGGAACCCTCTAATGACTACAGAGACCACCAAAAAAACCCCACACTCTTGGGAACATAGTTTGCTAAGAAAGATTTAAAACAAGCCACACTTCCCCAGGTCTTTGAGGCCAAAACTGGTGGTTTTATTCTTAATGCAAGTGTGTAAATGTCCACTCTTCTTGGCACATGAAAGGATGGGAGACTCACATAAGCTTTAGGCTCATTATGGCATGTTCATGGCTTCATAAAGTGAAGTTTATGTCACCTTTTC
The DNA here is from genome assembly GCF_035594765.1 of Anolis carolinensis. NCBI lineage: Eukaryota > Metazoa > Chordata > Lepidosauria > Squamata > Anolidae > Anolis > Anolis carolinensis. Next base: position 190,103,330 of record NC_085845.1, read on the forward strand.
AACCAGATTTTTCTTTGTAGACTTTCCAGAGTGTTATTATGCCTCTGCATTCAAATGTAAAGTGTATAAAACCTCCTTGTTTTAATTCTGTGAACTGCCTGGAGTAAGATAAAATAAATGTGCTTTAAATAATGTGTCTGGGAGATGTGTGTGCATTGTGCAAACACACCTGGACTGAAAAACCACATGCAACAAGTTTCAGATCTCATTTCAAAACAGCCAAGTTAGAACAAACAGCTGAAGAAAGATTGCCTGAGTTTATAATGGCAACAGCAAGTGACCTCTCATTGCGAGGAAAACCAGACAATAACAGTTTAGAGAACAGCTGAAAGCTATTCCTAATGAATCGAATAAACTTCTCCAGAAGAGGAGAGAGTTAAGAGAGTTTAAAAAACACTGTTCAAAGGATGAGATTATTGTACACAACCAAAATGATGTTAGGGAAGGAAAAACCCATAACAACTTTAAACTGCTGGCCTTTCCACATATACACTTGCAGTTGCTTGCTACCCCTCCTCCGTGCCTGTGAGTAACAAAATAGATACTGCTCACTGTTTGAGAAATTATGTATAACAGATAGCAATTTCAAATCTCAAGAAAACAAAGCAATTGGTGTAATGACTTCACACCCCCACCCCACCTACGCGCTCTTGAAATTTGGGAGGTAATGGGATTTGCAGCCTGATCCTGGTCCTGTATTCTTGGAATTAAGCCTTGCTCTTTCATGTGCACATAGAGCTGCCGCTTAAATCTCAGCCTTTTATTATTCTGGCACAGGGATAATAATAAGAAAAAAAGTTTTGCTTTAAGAGAAATAATAACTGGATTGGCCTTCCCCCCTCTCTAAGCACCTCCTAGTATAACTTCTTTTTGTTCATTGATTTAAATGCTCACCTCTGCCTTTTCTTTTGTAGCTCAAGATGTTTAAGAGGCCTCAAAAAAGACAAATGAAAGAACAAAATCAAGAAAAGCAATAACAACCCAACGAAACAATCAGAAGCAGAGGTAAAAGTATTACATTTGAAAGTTTGCAGACCAATTATGGCAAGGCTAAGTGGTATACTTGTGTTCCTAAAAAGCGAACACAACCCAAATTGGATGGTTTAAGCAGAGGTGGGGCTACCAGACAGGTATATGTTGGGCAGGTTGCAACCATCATTCTATTTTGCTTCAGGGCAGAACTATATTATTTGATGTCTTCTACCTTAGCTAAGTTAGAGTGCTGCCCTCAGGTGGAGTGAAGGGGATGCTGTCCCATTCACAAGTGCTGAACTGAATTTCACCTGCACAAGGTCCATGAAATACAGTAACCCCCCCCCCCACCCCAATGCACCACTTGGAATTTTCTGGGTCCTCTGGGCAATTGTATGGTATGATTCCATCAGAAGTCAAGTTGGAAGATGTAACACATTCCTAGAGAGGATATTTTCTGGGTCCTCCAGGTTGCCTGTTGCACCCCAAGGCAGCGCTAGCACCCGAAAACCAGGCAGGAGCCAATATAACACACAAGCTGTTTATTGAAGCAGAGTAAATATATAGGTCTATGAACATTTAAGGTGGAAAGTCAAAGTAAGAAATAGTCCATAATATATAGTCTATTGTAATTCAGAAAGAGTTCATCAATGTCCAATTTGTAATCCACAAGTGAAGCTCAATAGCTTCCCTTAGATATCAAAATTTGTCCATGAAACAATAGTGGAAAACAAACACTGCAAATCCACTTGGAAAGTCCTGTAGCAAAGTCAAAGAAGCAAGGTAAACAAAGCGAAGTCAATCTCAATTCAGGAACAAGGAAGTCGCGGTAACAAGGCAAGGTCTACTCGGGAGTCACGGCTCTTCTGGAACTGGAAACTCGGCACGGATTCAGAAGTCAAGGCAAGGAGCTGGAAACTGGAACCTCTTCCGAGGAAAAGCAATGTTGACACCACAATGAGAATACAGTGCAGAGTACTTTTAACAGAATCCCAAGTCTGTAAGAATTAGGGAGTACAGGGCCCACGAAAAGTTCTCATGGGAAAACTAATCATTATCTAGTTTGAAAGCGAGTCTCTGTATATCCATGTTTCTCAGTCCCTGTTTTTTTACTTCTATCTCTGGTAACAAAATCTCTCCGATTAAAACTTCCATTCATCTCCAAGTCTGTACCACCTGGTGTGGTTAACGCTGGAGAAGATTCGGAATGTTTGCCAATTAGCAGATCCCTAATTTCTGGCACCCGCAAGGCCATAGGGCCTGAATTCTGAGCAGGAATGTCTTCGAATTCCACCACCTCATCTGTTTCTGACTCCAACTCTTGTTGAAAACTGGGCCATGATGGCTGAGCCACAACACTGCCTCTATGGCTAGTTCCAATAGAAGACATTAATTTCTATAGGATTTGCTATTATCCATGGTTTATGAATATACTCCTGGAATTTGTATTTTGGTGAGGCACCAGCACTCTTTGGCAGAGAAGTCAAAAGACCTTGTAAAATGACAAACTTCCATGGTTTCATAGCATTAAGCCATACCAGTTAAATTGGTCTCAAACTGCATTAATTCTGCAGAGTAATTGCACCGAGGTGCCAATAGTAATTTGTTCCATCTTCCACCCAGCACTTGGGAAGGATGCCATTGTGGTAGCACCTCCATCTGAAAATGGAAGAAGATATGCTGCTGTCAGCTCACATGTCCGCCTCAAAGGGAGAAGGCATGACATTGTGACACACACACACCTTACATCTTCAAAGGAGAAGGGGATGCACCTGCCAATTAGAACATAATGACAATATCATTCTCTCACCATGAAAAAGAGAGACTCAGAAGAAATTAACAGCTAGAGTTTCTGCCTCTATTAGAGCTTGGCTCTGGACATTTGTTAGGCCTCTGGCAGGGACATGAGGAGAAGCAGTATGTTCACTATTCTGAGCTGTCTGCCAACTCAGACAAGAATTTAAGTGGGGCAAATGGCAGGACTAGGCCTACTTCTCACACTTGTGGAACAACAGAAATCTAGTTTTGGTGGAGCAGAACAAGAATCCCAAGTTCTGAACATAGTTGTAAAGAAAGCCTTTGCTTTCAGTTGAGCCTGCTTGGATCTAGAAGAGAGCTTCCAAGGATCAGAGGTAAACAACGGAATTTTCTGCAATTCTCTACAAAAAAAGCCCTAACCCCAAGGACCAGAAGTCAACAAAACTCCACTTCTGTTTTTATAAAATGGACAAAAACAGTGAATGTGGTATATAACCTATTTAAAAAGATACATTGTCACTCACAGATAAAAAATTCAGCCTTTTAATTGGCCATAAATGGATGTTTGTATATTTGGATTGGATCAAAAGCCACAACACCAGCTTTCAGGGAGTCACACTTTACCTACTTCTGTTGTAGATGATCTCACCAAGCCAGATGCAGTTTGTGCTGTGTGTCTTCTGCCTTGGTTTAGCATATTCCTCTCATCTCTCACTTTTCTCAGTTCTATCAAAAGAGAAAATTAACTGAGCCCTTGGGGGCCTGTCTTGTCTGATGGGTGAGCAGCCTTTGAGTTAATAAATCTTGGTTAAGATGGAAATCTGGTTAGCATTACTGCCCAACACTCCATGTATCATTGAACCACGGTGAGAAACTAGACCTGGGACTGAAATCCTGTTATAAACAAATGCTGGTGTAACCAAGATTTACACTATTGTAAATACTTTTTTGTATTTTGCATAAGGGAGGATCTATTACTGTGGTTCTTAACCTGTGGGTCCCCAGGTGTTTTGGCCTTCAACTACCAGAAATCCTGACTGCTGGTAAACTGGCTGAGATTTCTGGAGTTGTAGGCCAAACACCTGGGGACCCACAGGTTGAGAACCACTGATCTAGTAGTGATCTTGGTATCTGTTGGATTTTGGTTTCAGGACCCCCAATTGATACCAAAATCTGCAAATGCTCAGGTCCCATTGTATAAAATATCAGTGTTAAATGACAATATCATAGTCCGCATTTTGTATTTTTTCTTTTAATGTTTTCAAGCCATGGATAGTGAATCCATGGATGCAGAATCTTTGGGTGTGGTGGTTTTTCTAGGATTTTTGTCTCAAACTAGACAGGCAAAAGACTTGGTCTCACAATCCTAGTTTCTTTTAATGCAGTAAAAAGACTCACTGAGGTTTGAACAACTAGCCAGATTTTCAGGATAGTCTTGATGAGAACAGTATGGTCTTAACTCTTCTTATTTTTTCCATCACCTTTACAAACCTGAGATAGATTTCCTTCTTCTTCTCTTTCTTTCTTACCCACTTTAGACTATTTTTGATGATTATATTGAGTGAATAGATTGCCTTTTATATTTTCTGTTGAGTTTTGTCTTTAAGTGCCATTTCCTGTTTTCTGGCATACCAAAGAGAATCTGTTCACTTTAATTGGGGTCTCCATAGACTCGTGATCTGCCTTGCCAGACCAGGCTTTCAAAGCTCTCTTACCTATATACTAAAAGAGCTATGAAGCATGTGGTCCTAGCTGAAATCATTCCACTCAGCCTTTCTAATGGCTAGGCTGTTCCTTGGCAAGACAACCTCATACATCCAGGAGACCTTTTTTTGGGGGCGGGGGGAGAAAGAGCCAGAGAATTTCAAGGCACTATTGTGATTGTGCTGTGTTTGAATAAAGATGGGGATTTTGAGTGGCCATTTTCAGCTAAGCTCCATGCTCCTGTGAAATTTGAACTTCGAGAGTTCAGTTAAGGGTTGCATTTAAAAAAAAAAGTAAAATGGCAAAGAGCTACATTATGATGAACTATTCCTTAACAGAACAGCCCCTAATGTTAGCAAAAATAAAGAGTGTTGGCCCAAATATAGAAAATATCAAAATGTCTGTCCCCTCTCACAAATGAATATGAGCAGCCTTATTCAAAAGACAACTGCACTACCAAACCTCAAAGGATGGAAAGGTAAAGGTAAAGGTTTTCCTCTGATGTTAAGTCCAGTCATGTCTGACTCTGGGGGTTGGTACTCATTTCCATTTCTAAGCTGAAGAGCCGGCATTGTCTGTAGACACCTCCAAGGTCATGTGGCCGGCATGACTGCATGGAGCACCGTTACCTTCCCGCCGGAGCGGTACCTATTGATCTACTCACATTGGCATGTTTTCGAACTGCTAGGTTGGCAGAAGCTGGAGCAACAGCGGGCGCTCATTCTGCTCCCGGGATTTGAACCTGGGACCTTTCGGTCTGCAAGTTCCGCAGCTCAGCGCTTTAACACACTGAGCCACCAGAGGCTCCTAGGATGGAAAGATATTATAATAATTCCTACTACTCATGTGCCTTCATATGTTGACCCATATGTCTACGCCATGGGTAGACAGCTGTGGAAGCTTTTAAAGAAGCACATTTCATGAGCTACAACTTTCCATATTGTCACCTCAGGTTCTGAAATTTTTTTAAGGCAATTAGCACTCTTAGATAGGATTTGTACTACTCTGATGCTACTCTAGACAGATTGCAGACAACGGAAACAGGAGTGGGTGGGATTGATCCTCACCTTAAGCTAAATAAAGGGGCAGTAACTCCTGAAGAAGGGGCAGAAACCTCCTTGGCTATTCTTTTAGAACAGTGATTCCCCAAATGGGTGATATTGCCCCATGGGGGGTGCTGGAAGGATCCGGGGGAAGGTGGTAGCCTTAGGTTCAGTTCAGGGGTTTTGAATAAAAATAAAGGGACAGTGGAAACACAGAGAAAGAAGAGACTTTTGAAAAAATGTAAATGTTTCATCTCTAATGCAACATAGAGTTAAAGTTGTAGTGATTACTTTATTTTCCAAAAAAAGAGATGAAATGCAAGTTATAACCACTTAGTAGTCAAGTATGTGGACAGATCTTAACAAGCAAGTGTTGGCAGGCAAGCGTGTTGTGCATTATTGGGATATACTGCTTGCATCAGCAAGAATATGTGCATGTAATGATATTTCTTGATAACTAGGTTTGATATTTGACAATTTACTATCAAATATATATATCTAATGCAGAAAGAACAAAACCCAGTTTATTAGTTTTATTGGTATTTTAGTTTGCTTGTCTTCGGCCATTTTATGCAAAAAAAAAAAAAAAAAGCTCTCTACCTGATGCTGTAGCCACTATTTTAATAACACAACTATTGCAGATTTTTACAAACACCTTTCTTTACTTTAGTGTAGGATGTAGGTAGAAATACAGATACATAAAAGAATGCAGATTTGTCACTGCATCTTTCTGTTTCAAGGAGGTAGATTTCCAGGGTGGTGTTGAGTCCTTTTTTTCTGAAAAGGGAGCAATAGGCCAAATAAGTTTGAGAACCTCTTCTCTAGAACATTCCGCTCACTGGACAATATAGCTATGTCTGCAATACCCCGTTTTCAGGGCCACAAAGTGGCCTGCTGCCTCAGAAGGACATGCAGTGCTGGAAAAAAAAACTTCAATCCCTTTGTACACAGAATTTTATATGGTTGCCAACTTATCCTTTGTTTCCAGTGGCAAAAAACCTTGGAAAATCCCTGGAAGTAGCCAGCCAGCAACAGAGGGGAAACACCACCATCTTTACTCCATTATCTCATCCCCTTCTGGTCAAGTCTGTGACCACAACCAAGAGAAAAACTATCAAAAGAGGTAAGAAGAGCAAGTTGGTTGAAGCTCTCTTGAACCTGGGACCTATTCTTTGTAGTAAACAGAAAACAACACCATGGTTTGAATCCTATTGGATAGTCTTAAACAATTGCTGAATGACAAGACAGGGACTAATAGGAGTATTCAGACCTTTAGTGCTTTGATTTCCAATCATTGAATAATGAGTCCAGACACAGAAAGTTGGGTATAACAGCTACTTTATTTTGACCTAGTTCCTATTTATGATGATTGGACCTTAAAGGAGCAAAAGGGAGGCGCAACCTGATGTGGGTTCAGCTGAGGCCAGCATCTACCCTAGTCTACCTATTGACTCCTTGGGTCAATCATCTGAGCTAATATTGAGTTGCTTTCTAAGCAGCCACTTTCAACCCAGGATACTCCCACCCAAAGCCCCAATAAGTGGTAGTAAAACCTCCAGGATGTGTAGAGCTTGTTCTACAGCCTTATCCTTCATCAAAAAAAGTGCCAGGATATACACTAAAGTCTTACATTCTCTCCCCGCTATTAACTAAATGACAGCCTATTTGTAGACACCAACCTGCGCCAAGTGTCAAAATCCTTCATACAAAGGATGGGATAAGAAGAAATTCCTATTTGACCCAGGAGTGTACTGTAAACTAAAACTGCACCGACAATGGGAGGATGGGCTGCACTGCAATTGTGCAAAGAGACACATGAGTGGGTGTCCAGACCTTAAATAATCTATGTAGCTATCCCCATCATGTGTGACATTCTGGTGCCTTGTGCCACATGCAAAGCTTCTTGGTCTCTGACCATGGAGGCCATCAAAAGAGTACCTTTCCTTATAGAGAATTTTGCCACACTTATCCATGTACACATTTTAGATACACTCTGCTTTCCAACTATATTGTACTACTAGGCTATGTTTCTCACTTTGCCTCCTATAAAGAACATTTCTGGATGCTACATTTTATCCAACCTTATTGTGGAACTATTTTATTTGTCCATTGAAATAGGCCTTCTTTTTGGTTCCACATAATTCTAATCTGATTCTACCACTTAAATATCTTATGAAAATTATTTTCCTTCAGTGGTGTTCAAGGTGTTTGTTTGCCTCGTTTTATTATTAATATACATGTAACTGCAGGGGACTGAGGGAGAATGAGGGGAAAAAAGCCTGGACTGATTCATAAAGTAGATACTCCGCTAGAAATCCCACGCTACAGTCTGCATTTTCATAATTCTAAATAAAGTGTTTATTTATTGAAATTTGTAACCCACTGAGGGCACATTAATCTCTGGAGGGAGGATGGGGTGGGGGCGGGAGAGAGTTGGGGTTTGAAAAACGACAACACGCAGTGGTCTGCAGATAAGAGAACGCTGATTAAAAGCACACTCAGTAGAACACTTGGGTGATAAAACTGAATGCCCCATGGAAACACCTCCACCGAGGAGTGAAATCTTCATAGAATTACACCACTTTTGATCTTCCTCCTATCTTGGGGCTTTTCTTACGTGGGACAGGGACAAAATTAGGGCATCATGCCTAATAAGAATTCTGCTCTCCCCTCCATAAAATTCTTCTTCATTCCTTAAATTGCAAAGAGTGAGGGTATCAAAATGTTTCCACAACAGGCCAAATTTTCCAAAATGCAATTATTACAGGGACAGAAAGATAGGTGAAATCTTCTGAACAGGGGCACAGACAGCAAAACAAACACCACAGGGGTGTTACACTTCAAAAATGTACATACAAACAAATTCAGTTTAAGATCAAACCTACAGAACCTATCTTGTTCATAACTTGGGGACTGCCTGTACTTGTAGATTTACACTAAGCAAGCATGATGTAGGATTTCAGCCTTGTATTATGTACTGAATAGGGTATCAAGTTCTATTGACAGTAAAGTAGATAGTCTTTTAAATACAGAAGATCAAACGATCCTATCATTGTCAAAGTGTCATCACATGCTGTCAGATGTCGACACACCATGGCATGTCAGCAATCAAATGCTCTTGCAAGCAAAATATTGGAGGCCAGGTATCAAATACTGTCAAACCATAATATTGCATATAAAATATTAAATACAATGAGATATCAAAAGTTGACTGAATTTCCGATAGGATATTTTGCAGATATTTGCCATCAAACGTCATACGGGAATAGAGGAGGCATAGAAATGAATTTGGGACAATTCTACTGTTAACATACCCGAATAGTAACTGTATTGGATTTCTATTCCTTAACATCACAATAGGTCAACAGACTAATGGTCACCCATAAACCAGGCCTGGTCCAGAGCATTGCTGATTTGGACTGGATTCTATGGAGCTGTTTATACCTTCCACCTTACTGCAGCTTTGGGGAAACTTTGGGAGTATTCTCTAATTTCTCCTAATGCAGAGTAAAATGGGGTTGACTGGTTTAACTCCACACTATGAGCCAGAAGTTCCAGGACATTGTATGGACACGAGGAGCAACTTCTTATCTTGTCAATAGTTCATGCCCTACCTTCTGACCTGCTTCAATCTACTTTCCATCTTCTCTAAGATGAGTTGGATGCAACCATGGTTTCTGTCTAGGCATGGTTAATTCCTTTCCTCCCAGTTCATTTCCAATAAGACGTTTCCAAAATTTGCAGGAAAAATTGAAAATAAATTAAATGAATGAGGAAGCAGAAAACACCAAAACCCACCTATCCAAGAGGAAAGCTCTGAGTGTTTAACACTTATGGTTCTGTATCTGAATCCCTGTTCATTTAACCACAAATAAGGATGAGTAACCACCTTTTTTTCTGGAAAAGCTCTTTGTTTTTAACACTGACTCTGGAGGGAGGTAAAACTATGCTATTGAATAGTTGTAGTTCTCGAAACTGGCCAGTGCAAGCAGTACAACTTGCTTCTGTTAATTTTTGAAGATTCTTTTAAAAAATGCAGGCATCCTTATATTTTGGACAGAATAAATGTGAGGTTTGGAAAAAATTGAAATGTGAAGATACTGAAACTGACCTTTTTGCTATCACAACTTTTTGCATATGTAGTGCTTCTGGAACAAGACACAAAAACAAATAGACTCATCAGAGTAACGGCACCAAGGTTTCTGTAGTTAGCATTGTTTTTCCATGGTAAACATAATGCTTCTAACTTTTCGTAATGCACTTGTCAATTCAACGCTAAACGGCAGAGTCTAACATATGGACCAGTCTCAGGAGATAACCCTGGTATGCCTAATTAGCATGATTTGTCACCATGTACGTTTCAGACTGTACAGTTTAATTAAAACAGGTAATGGCGATGGGGCAATATATTTTAATCAGTGAAATATGTCTGCTTTAGAAAGCAGAAGGAATGTTTTTGGAATTTGGATGATGTAGTTAGATAAAGTATGCCTTTATGCCAGAGCGTGGTGCAGTAGTTTTGCAAAATCTGGAAAATTGAGGTCCTGGGTGGTTGAGAATAAGCTATATTTCAAACTGAGCTTTCCAAAATTTGGGATTATTCTTTTTAAAGACTTGCAGTGTTAATAGCTAGGATATATTCTTGGACTGTGAGCATGATTATGAAAAATGGATACACAGCAAGTTCCTATGCTATTCCAAGTGTGCTGGGACCTTCTAGCTGAATTGTGTGTGCTTTCACAATTCACACTGTTTTAATTGCCATGGCTGAGTCCTATGGATTTCTGTGATTTATAGTTTGGAGGGTCACAATTATTGTTTGGTTGAACATTCAAAATACCTTGGTCTCCTTTACACCACACTATGATAATGCTATAATTGCACCTTAACAGCCATGACAACATCCTATGGAATTCTGAGATTTGTGGTTTAGGCAGAGATAGTCAGAGAGCTCTTGTGTCTCACCAGACTACAAAACTCAGAACTCCTTAAGATGATTTGATGGCAATTAGATGGGATCACAGTACTGTTACTGCATAGTGTGAAAGGGTCCCTGGAAATAATAAAGCTCAAAGAAAAGTTACATGAATCAGATTCAACAGCTATTTGTAGTGTGAAAATCAACATATTTATCTGATAGGTGCTATAGAAAAGTTCTCCTGACATGCAGAGATGATAGTAGAATCATAAAATAATGGAGTTGGAAGAAACCACATGGGCCATCCAGTCCAACTCCCTACTATGCAGAAAAAGCACAATCAAATGATGACACAAATCCCACCCTAATTGGACAATATATAGCAATTCAGACCCTGACCTGTGTTAAAGCTCTTTAAAAGTCAAAACTATACATCTAAATGGACCAATCTCTCAGATTTGATTTCCTATACTAGGGGTCCCCAAACTTTTGAAACAGGGGGCTAGTTCATGATCCTTCAGACCATTGGAGAGCCGGACTATAGTTGGCCACCAAGCAATAATAATAATTAATAATAATAATAATAATAATAATAATAATAATAATAATAATGAAGAGGGTTGGAAGAGAACCTTTGGGCCATTGAGTCCAATCCCCTTCTACCTTTGTGCACCGAAAGCACAAGCAAAGCACCTCTGACAGATGGCCACCCAGCCTCAATGTTAATAATAATAATAATAATAATAATAATAATAATAATAATAATAATAATGAGTAATAATAAAGAGGGTTGGAAGAGACCCCTTGGGCCATTTAGTCCAATCCCCTTCTGCCTTTGTGAACCGAAAGCACAAGCAAAACACTCCTGACAGATGGCCACCCAGCCTCAATGTTAATTATTATTATTAATAATAATAATAATAATAATAATAATAATAATAATAATAATAATAATAATAAAGAGGGTTGGAAGAGACCCCTTGGGCTATTTAGTCCAATCCCCTTCTGCCTTTGTGCACTGAAAGCACAAGCAAAGCACCCCTGACAGATGGCCACCCAGCCTCAATGTTAATAATAATAATAATAATAATAATAATAATAATAATAATGCAATTTTGTGATACAAAATCCAGCATATCTATCTTGTTTGCTGTGTCATACAATATAATAATAATAATAATAATAATAATAATAATAATAATAATAATAATGGTTGTAAGAGAAGAAGAGACCCCTTGGGTCATTTAGTCCAAACCCCTTCTGCCCTTGTGCCATGAGGGTTGGATAAATAGCTTTGATGGGCCGCATCCAGCCCCCGGGCCTTAGTTTGGGGACCCCTGTCCTATACATTCAGGTTATTTTCTCTTCCCACCCCGATTATGTGTGAATTTTGATAACACCTTATTGGAAATGAACTGAACTGAAATTGTCACTCGACCTGAGATGAGAGTCCTTTTCACTAATGATATCCCCATTCTAATCTTGGTTTTGAAATGCTGGTGCATCAATATGCTACACACAACAACCACATTGTATGGGGTTGCTTTGGATGCACATACAAAGAGAGAGAGGAAGAACAAGGGAGAAACCAAAAACACAAGCCCTTCTTTCCTGCCCGGAGATCTGATTCTTCCCTGTACTACTTTACTCTCTTTCCACCCAGCAGTAAATTCCAAGCCCAAGGCATTTTCCTTTAGCTCCAGAAGTCACAACTGCTCTGATAGCTACCCATGATGTGTGAAGTATAAATGCTTAGATAGTTGCCTCAGATAGGAGTTCTATTACGGAAGTTCAGTCTATCTATCTGCAGACTAAATTGTGCTTTGGCAGGGGGAGGATGGAGTGCTCGAGCTAACACTGTCGATCTTTTTTTCCAGTCTCTAATGCCTCGGATGTGATATTTACTGTTGTTCAGATTTTTCTTGTTCTTCTGTTTCACCAAATAAAGCCTGGGAAATTGAATACGCAGTTGGCACTCTGTATTTATACTCCCTCCATAGCAGGGATGGCTGAAACTCTGAGCCTTATGAGCAGTTTAATAAAACCACAGATAGGGTTGATATTGAAGTACGATGAAAAGTTTTTTTAATTCATTTATTGTTGTTATTTTAAAATTATTAAACACCCTAATTATTCATCTGTTGGAATCCCAGCCATTTTTGCCATTATTTTATTTGTTTTCATTGTCCCCATTCATTTCATTATTTATACCTTTCAATGGGAGACCTACCTGCCCTGTTGCTCTCAGAAATTCATCCAGTTGGCATACAATTTTCAGGCATTTCAATGTCTTTCTGAGGAATTGGACCTGACAAAATTTCAGCTAGATGGGGAAAAGTGATATCCTTCAAATTTCAAAATCTGGGCAGAGCCATAGAGGTCATAATTTCAACAAAAATCCCAATCCAAAGTATTAATCATGACCTGCAATGCAAAAGCCAGCACGAACTGGGTTTAAAATATTTCAATGAGCTGTAAGAGGGAGGTACTGATATTTCAACAAAGACAATTGAAGAAAGGAAATGCCCAGTGCTCGTGCTCAAAGGAAAAAGATCTCATTCAGATGAGCAATCAGTTTTGTTACCATCTTCTCGAAGCTTCTCCATATCCTCTCTTTGCCATTGTGATTGCAAGGTTCAGTGTAGAGAGAAAACCTACAAGACTGTCAACCAACCACTCCCAGAGCTGGAAACTAAAGAGCTACAAAAAGATGGAGCAAGCTTGTTTTTTTAATTCTTATAGAGACTAGGACACGGAAAGTGGGTTCCATCCACAGGAAAAGAGATTCCACTCAAATATTAGGAAGAACCTTCTGACAGTAATCTCTATTGGACATCAGAATATTCTGCCAGGGAGTGTCACAGTGTCTCTTTCTCTGGAGGCTAGATATCCATTTGTTGGGACTACTTTGATTGTGCATTCCTGCATGGCAGAGGGTTGGACTGGATAAACATTATTGTCTCTTTCAACTCTATGGGTCTATGAGTCTATGAAATAAAGAAACCGCTTGTAGCTAGCTAGCTGGGGGCAACGAGGGTGTAGAGTTGTAGAGTTGGAAAATACCACAAGAATCACTGGTCCAGCAACCTGCAATACACAATTAAAGCATTTCTCAAAGATGTCCACCCAGACTCTGTTTAAAAACCACCAAAGATAGATGATCCAATACCAAGAAGGTTGTCTATTCCTCTTTAAAACAGCATTTACAATAAATAATTCCATCCCAAATGTTTAGGTGGAATTTCATTCTTTGAAATTTGAATCCATTGGTTTGTGTTCTAGTATCTGGAATGGCAGAACCAAACTTGCTCCATCTTCTCCATCTCCAGATATGTAAAGATAGATATCATGCAATTGAGTTACATTCTGATGGCCATAGAATGAATAACAATGAGGTTGTTTTATTAATGTTTGTTTTTAATTACTTTTAAAACCTATTAGACTACTGAGAGACAGTTCAACAGGAATTGGCCCATATTTTATTCCATTCCCTTATGAATCTCTCTCAAAATAAACTATAGAAAAGCAGAAAACATTGCAACAAGTAACATCACAAATGACTTTTTCAGCATTGTAATGACAATGGGATACTTTAAAACATTAGAATTGTATTTTAAAAGCATTTTCTCAAGTTATTGCCACTTTTGCTGAGATGTATATGAAAATAAAATCATACCATCTATAGCCATAATTTCCAGAACACATGGTCATGTGGATAATGGGCCTTATAGTCATATGAGGAGGGCACTAGTTTGGAAAGTCTATCTTACAGTGTCAGTCTCCCATTTCTGGTTCTTCTTCTCCTCCTTATCCTGCTACAACCTCCATCTGACATTTTTATTTTAAGAGGGCGGTTGGAGCTCAATTGACTGTAAATTAGTAACAAATTAATACAGTACATGGCATTTGGAACTTATTTTGGAAAGAGACCTTTGTTTCTGTAATAGCTGGAAATGAAATGGATGTGTCTTGTTCATTTGAGGTATTCATTCACCCTAAGGAAAAAAAACCCTTTATGTCACACTTTTTGCTCCATGTTACCTATCAACACATTATGTTTTGAGAACCCAGAGTTAAATCTCCATACAAAGACATTCAAACAAGCAATGGATCCAAGAAAGGGTGAATGGATAATATGGACTGGCCCTAAATCACAGAGTTTACTATGATTGGCATTCACATCAGATATGGGCCAATGTGCAGGTCTATATCACATAGATTGCACATTGGCCAATATGCAGTTTCATGCCATATTGACCACACATTGGACAATGCACAGGTCCATGTCCTCTCCCTGCTCTCATAGCTATCAAGCCCCAGCAGAATGTGCTGCCATTGCTGCTAACCAGTGGTGAGGGTGGGAAACTTACACTACTATGACACATCTGCAAGGGGAAATAAATGATAGTGTGCTCACAGGTGAAGTACATCTTCCTTTCCCTTGTTGTCAGAGTGGCCCGGTTGCTTTTGCATCATCCAATTTTCATTTCCTCCTAGTAAGCAGCAGATCTTTGTGGAGCTTGGCGGTTGCTTAAGGGAAGGTTTGGGATTGGAAGCAAAAGACTGCAGAATAGCTCCCTGAGTTTCATATCATGCATGACTCCCACTTATACACACATATCACCAACAGGATGCCACTCGTTATTATATATGCAGGATGTTGCTAAACACAAGTGGACACCTCTCTTACTCTGCCATGCTGCATAACATCTTGGAGCTGGAAGAGACCACAAGAGCCAACCATTCAGTCCAACTTCTTGCCATGCAAGAACAAGAATCAAAATACTCCCAATAGATGGCTACCCAGTCTCTATTTCAAACCTCAGAGAAGCAGACTCCATCACCTACCAAGGCAACATATTCCATTGTCAAACAGCTTTTACTGTCAGGAAGTTCTTCCTAATGTTTATGTGGAATCTCTTTTCCTGCAGTTTGAAGCCATTTCTCTATACTGACCCTATTTTTATGTATTTATTTATTTGCAGTATTTATATTCCGCCCTTCTCACCCAGAAAGGGACTCAGGGCGGATCACATTGCACACATGTAAGGCAAACATTCAATGACATAACATAGAACAGAGACAGAGACAGACAAAGGCACGGGCGGGCCTCGAACTCATGACCTCTTGGTCAGAGTGATTTGTTGCAGCTGGCTGCTAACCAGCCTGCGCCACAGCAGAGCAGCTGCAAAAATAGTCCCCATAGGAACCTCCCTATATACCACCTGTCCTCACTGTCTCTAAGTCAAAAAAAAGCCTGAATTCAGAGCCAGAATTCGGGCTTGCCCATGGCTTTAGGAAATGTGGGCAAACCAATGTTAAGGTGTCCTTGCAGATCAGTCCTGTGCGATGTGTGACTGATTTTAATCTACACCAATATAAATGGACAGTGTAGATGGGGTCCTATTCTCTAGAGCAGCAGAAGACAAGTCTGCTCCATCTTCAGTATGACTATGTGGGAATTACATGTTCCACATAGTGTGATGGAATGGGGGTATTGTGGATTAGAAGTTTGGGCAATCTAGGAAAAGAAAAAAGCAGAGATGTAGCTACAAGGGTAGCAAAATGAAGGTGCCGAGGATCATTTTATGGGGGAGGAATTTGTATTTTCAGGGGCAATGCCCTAATTTTTCTTTCCTCCAAATACCTCCTGGTGAGAACTAGGCCCCATGCCCAAGCCTTAAGTATGAAGATGGGGACTCATTGCTTTGTCCTCCACACGCCTCTCTCTGACACAATTACTAATCTAGCATTTGAAACATTAGGTCCCATTTTTTGTGCGCTTCAGAGCTGCATGATGGGCCATGCCCACCCTGTTGAGAAGGTCACTTTTAATTTAGTTTTTAAAGAGTTGACTTTCAAAGCCTAACAACGTGTCACAGTTAATGGCGTGCTTGTGTCTTAACATCCTTTCTTGCTGTAATAGGCAGAAAGAGAAAGAGAAAAAGAGAGAGAGGAACAGAGATTTGCCAAGATCAGATGGGACCAGCAATAATAGCAAATAAAAATCCAAATTAAGGGAAAAGAGCAAGTAAATAAATTTTTAATCATATAAAATTTAATACTTATGTTAAGGCAAAGAATATTAAAAGTCATTTTATATAGAGTGAATTTATATTGGAGCTGATTTTTAAAAAGTTGTGCTGCTTTGAGTGATATGATAATCATCCGCATCCTTCCCCCCCACTCCTTCAGTAGTACATGGGGATTGAAATTTATATATGCAATAACTAGCAAAGAATCATAAAGGATCAAACCAGAGGAATCTGTCTCACTCCATTTTTTCCTGTCACTCCCATAGTGATTTTAATATTTTTCCGAAGTCTCCTTGCATTTCCCAGATACTAACACTGTTTTCAAATACAGTTGCTTCAAAAATAAACACTAAATGCTTCATACTTCATGGTAAAGCACAATGCTGTCTGGGCCCTTGGTTGAAAAATGTCTTTATAAAAGCAAGTCAGATGTAAACTTAATGGAACTGCTCCTTTTGGGGGGCAGGCAGTGATTCCCAAGTTTTAACTATTTCACGGAGCAGTGGCTGAGCAGTGAAGTAGGACTAGAGAATAAGAATAGAAAGAATACTCTAAAATATTCAAGAGATGGTCAAAAACATGTTTTATGAATGTCATAAAACTGATAGGAAGAATTAGACTGACAATCTTTGCAGTTCGGGACTTGTTCTGTGTAGAATTTTCAGGTGGTTGTTTACACAGAAAAAAACATTTTCTGTGCAAAAAACAATCTTTTTCAACAGAAATATTATTTTGGCTGTTATTTGGGGCTTTGCACATGATTTGCAGAGAAACATGTTTTAAGACAACAATTACCCACCCAACCACAAAGCGCTCAAACCAGAATTTGAAAAGTAAGTTTGCAGATGAAATTTCTCCCATTACTTAATAAGGATTTAACCATAATTCATTGTGATGTCAATTCATTACTTTTTAAAAACACATTATGAATTAATTAAAGAATGGTGTTAAATTTGAAAAAATCCCACTTCAAAAGTAAATAGAAGAAGTAATATGTTAACACCAAATGATGCTCCCATCATTTCCATTGCTTTTGAAATCCAGCTCTCTCCTTACCAAAAAGTAACTTGAAAGAAGTAACAATGCAGTTTGTTACAGGCACCCTCAAACCCATCTCTGTGTACCACGATCCACCTCAACACCTCTAACACCAATACCTTTTTGCTGAAAAGGAACAATTTCTTCTTTCAAACTATTGCAATAGAAAGGGCATAAGCTCCCTTAGCTTTTAAAACTTTGAAATGTTTAAAATCTGGAAGTGTTCTTTGGGATCCTCTTCCTTTTTTGTTTATGTGGACCCTGGCACATTTTGGAGGTGAAAAATTAAAATTGTCAACCAAAATAATTAGCACCCAGTTCCATCCCTGGGTATCTAGCATGCATGGCTCTGGAGGATTCAATCTTTCCCTTTCTCTGACTTTTCCATCCTTCTTACCCATTGTAGTCCTGGTTACCCTTTTAACCTTCCCAGTCACTACCAGTTCCATGAACTGGTCAAATGAGCTCAATAACATCATTATTTGGAGTCCAGATTTCAGTCCCTCCTCACTCCAGTTTGCGGACCGTGTATGGCTTAGTTGGTCACCATCTATGGAGACTCAACTTATCTACTGCCAAGCCTTCATAGGAGTCTGGCTCATCATTCTTTGCTGGATTTGGGCCTATCTTTCTTTGCTTCTTCTGCTAGTTTATCTAATGCCACATCAAATGAGGAAGTAGGGAGTTTACAAAGCTGGCGAAGTGCATTTGCTAAAACAGAAAGTTCTTTGTCAAAAAAAGCTTTTTGAACAAGAGGAAAAAAAAACCAAAAACTTGAGATTCATATAAGAATAACATTAAGATAGGGAAACCAGATATTTCTTCCATATTTCTAAATATACTTGTTGATCCAAGAAACTGGAATGCAATTCTGTTTCATGACAGAAGCTTTTTTTTTTGGCCAATACAAAGCATGCATTATTGCAACGTCTGCCGATATTATTCAATGATCGTGTTCACTAATCTTTGTATATATGCTTACAATGTCAGAAGAAGTAGCACTTCACCATTGAGAAGTATTTATTCATCATTCTTTATTTGTTAGTTTTTAAACATATATCTGGGTATTTTCCTCTTTGCTTTATCTTCACAATGCCCTTGTGAGAGGTGAGATTAGGGGAAAAAATCACAAAAAGAGTTTGCTGCTATATTGTCTTGAACTGAAAGACTAGAATCTGAAGCTCGATTTAATATACATTTATAATCCTATATTCTACTTTAGCTTCCATGGTTACATTCTATGAGATCATTGAAATTTCAATTTAGGGTGAAGTTCTTGCAATTTTCAGTCAAATAAGCTTTAGTTCTTCATCAAACAACAAAACTCAGGATTCTATAGTATGTTCTCATAGTGCTCAAGGCACTATAATTGTGTAGTGTAAATGAGCCTCTGGAGATCCCAAGGTCAAATCTTCTATGCTAGCCATTAAACCACACCTGGCTTTCGTTCAGATAAAGTTTATTTTTGGTCAAAAGAGTCACACATGTAATTCCTGGGAGAAGTTTGCTGTTAGCAGATTTCTGTATTGTTTATTCATAAAAATAATTAAGTGTACCTATAGAGGCATTTCATTTTGAGCAAGAGCTTAGAAAATGTAAGTTTTCATACTCCAGTTTCCAAACTTGACAGGACATGATGGCTGGGGGCCTCTGGGAACTGAAGTCCCTAAGATAACATATCTAAGCTTAGATCTGTGACCTTCCATTCTATGAAGAAAGTAATTGCATGATTTACAAGGGCTGAATGAAAAGTAATGCCTCCACCTTCGTAACTCTTTAACAGGTGGCAGTACTGGTATGCGGCAGGTACTGGCTTGTTCAGCAGACTCTCCTCTACAGTTGCATTTGATGAGAAGCCTTAGCATTGAACGGTTGTGCTGTTAAAGTGCGAAGTATGGAACCCTGCACAGACGGTCGGTCAATGAGACTTAAGCAACGTGTAGTCATTGAATTCTTGACAGCAGAAGGTGCCACCCCAAAGGAGATTCATCAGAGCATGCAAGCTGTTTATGGCGATTGTGTTGATGTGAGTACTCTGCATCACTGGGCGAGTAAGTTTAAAGATGTTGAGGTGGGAATATCTGACTTGCATGACAAACAAAGAGTTGGACGTCCTGTGACAGCAACCACCGAGTTTCACAAGCAAAAGGTTGACAGATTGATTCAGGACGATTGTTGTATCACTCAGAGAGAAATTCCAAGCATAATCGACATTTCAGAAGAATGTGTGGGCCACATTATTGCTTTGCTTGGCTATCGGAAGATCTATGCATGGTGGGTACTGTGAGACACTGGTTGCAGAAACAGAGTGTCGACTTCTTCCGTGACGGCTTTAGAAAACTTGTTCATCGTTGGCAGAAATGTATCCAATTGTCTGGTGATTATGTGGAAAAGTGAATAGTGGTAGTTAAAGAGCACATTCTAAGGATTATTTCTGCATTTGATTTATTAAAATATTCCCATCCAAATCTAAGTAACAAAGGTGGAGGCATTACTTTTCATTCAACCCTCGTATATGAGGGCCCTAGCTTCTTTTGTGTGTGGGTATGGTCCTAGGACATGCTCAAGAATTCAGATCCTAATTTTTAAGGGCAAAAATCCAGAGAAAAATCACTCCAGAATGACCCTAGATCACCCAAACTGCTCCTGCTCCAACAATGTGAACATTTTGGGTTACTTGAAACCCACTACTTATACTACCCAGAAAAAAATGATTTTAAAAATCCAGCTGCTTTTTAGCCAAAATTTATCCCTGAAAGTAAAAATAACATCACTTGGGGTGCCTTGTTACCAGGGAAGTAGGGAGGCAGGGGGGGGGGGGGGGGCAAAAGAAATGGCTTTTCCTTCCATTGCAGCTTCCCAGAAAAAGTAACTATAGGCTTCTGCTAAATACAAGTATGGGCCTAAACTATGTGTCTACAAATGAAAAATAAAAGAAATGAAGTAGTCTTTTACGCAAATCGAAAACTATAGTCTAAACAGATGTTTCAAGCTGTAGATATGTAATTGTGAAAATAACTAGAAAAACAAGAAAATGCAGTTAATGGGCATTTATGGCCCAAATCATGAGAAATTAACAATTTATGAAAATGTATTAAGAAAGGCATTAGAATTGGCCTTACTAAATCTGATTTGGATGAACCATTGGAGTGGAGTTGTTGATCTTCATAAAGATAAATATTTTACTAAAGGAATAAAGGAAGATCAAGGGAGACTACCCAAAAGCTTTAAAAAAGGATACAGATTATTTTTGATCAATAGATAGTTGGAGAAATTTGTAGGCAAATTCCAGAGATTATATTCATTATGAATCCCTTTCTAGAATACAAATGGCCAATATAGTAAAGAGGATGGGCATTTCACCCAAAATGTTCTCAGGCCATATTCCCACCACAATGTTTTGGAA
The DNA here is from genome assembly GCF_035594765.1 of Anolis carolinensis. Lineage (NCBI taxonomy): Eukaryota > Metazoa > Chordata > Lepidosauria > Squamata > Anolidae > Anolis > Anolis carolinensis. Next base: position 190,124,204 of record NC_085845.1, read on the forward strand.
AATGGAGCAAATGCAGTTAAATGGAGACTTAATGAATACCTACTTCTGAAGAGAGAAATATTACAATAGTGCAAATAAGAATTGAGGCAATTCATTGAGCTGAATTTAAATAAGAATACAGACTCCACAATACATTGAGATGCAAGTAAAGCTTATATGAGATGACAATTTATCAAATATGGATCCAGGCTGAAAAAAAGACAGAAACCCATGATCTAAATTTATAAAATGTTCTTTGTGTAGTAATTTAAAAGAAAACCTATATAGGATGGTGCAGATTTGGTACCTCACCTCAACAAAGATTTTGAAAATGCATACTGTTTCAAATTAATTTTGGGGATGTCAAGAGGAGGGGGATTATTTTTTCCTTACAGAATGGACTTTAAAGATGGCAAAAAGTTAAAAGTCTTAGGATTTACATGAAGAAGAAGCAGATACATTTTGTAGTGTCACCAGAAATATTCTTGCTGGAACTGGACACTGGACAGTAAATATGGATTAAATATTCAATATATGATAACAGCAACAAAGACATTGTTAGCACAAACCCAGAAATATATTGAAGTATCAATGATAGAAGAATGAATTGTTAAGATTGCCAAGTTAGCCCAAATTGCCTAAGTAATGTGGGTTTTTAAAGAATAAACCAATTGAAGGCTTTTTAAAAGATTGGAAACAGTTTATGGACTTTTTAAGTGACAAGAAATCTAACGATGCAATAATCAATGGTTATGGTTACTAATAATTTTAGTAGAACTATTTAGTTTAATATGTAATGGTAGAATAATATCCCCCCCTTTCCCCAGTTTATTACAGTTTGATGGGGAAGAAGTCAGAGTCCTATTATGTTTTGCATTTTAGTATTGTGTTCTAGTTTTAGTTACGGTATATATTTTCTTATTTTTTTTTAAATATTGCCTTGTGAATTAAGTTGTTTTTGTTAAAAAAAACAATAAAGAATTAACTCACTGAAGTTTTTAATTATTTTTTCTGATTAACTGAAGTTTGACATGTGGGTTGAACCTGGAAATGTTTGATCTTACCTATGGTTAATTGAAACAAACCATAGTTAGGAATAATTACAGTCTGAATCAGATCGAGAACTGTGGTTGATCTGACACTAAATCAGATACTTTTGAACTTCTCCTGGTAACTATGCCTGAGACCAAGGTTAAGGACAGACTAATGCACACTGTAGCTCATTATTGCAATGTAAAAAGATGTTTTCATATGCCAGTGATATTTTGTGTTAAGATATAAACAGCATATTCTGTGAGTGATTTTTGCGGAGTTATGCTAATCTTTGTACTGCAGGAGAACAGAATTGACATGATAAAACCATAAACTCCTAAAATCCCCCATTTAGGCTCTATTTCATGCCCCGTTTTAGCCCAATTTCTGAATTTTGAGAGTTATCTAATTTTTATTTATATGATTGATTGGTTGATTAGTAGACTGATTGATTGACTATGAAAATACCAATCTCATTTCTTTGTTACATGGTAAACTTGAATTATAATAAATCATAAAGCATATTAAGGAGTTGTAAAGAATATTGAGATCTTTAGAGGAGACCTAACTTGTATAGATGTTCGCATTCTTCATCTTACAAAATATAGAGATCAAATGCCCCAAAGCCCTACAGAAACACGGTTTACGATGGATGAGATAACACCTGTACAAGTTAGGCCCTCTCTAAGGATCTCAATATGCTTTATGCCTTCTTAATATGCTTTATGACTTTTAGAGTAATATAGTCCATGGCACATTTGTCAGATTCTCTGGCCAGGTTTCTAAGAGGACACGGCGTAATTTCTTTCATGGGTCCTATGAGACGGGGGAGAAATAGGCATTTTCCATTGCCCCTTGGTCTACTCACTAGACCATGCCCCCAAATGTGATATGGTGACATGTCCTTGTGCTAGGTCATGTTAATAAAATACAAGGAACAGAAATCCAGATACCAAACTTAGAAACATACCAGGGAATCAAAGTAAACAATACTGCTGCTATTTCTTTTGCCCTCCTTTCTTCCCACTGGGGAATTTTTGCTTGTTCTCACACATTTCTCAATAAATCTTCATTATTGCTTTCCCTACCCCAGGCCACATTTTTTTTTCTTTTTAAAAGCTGTTCCTTGTGCCAATGACCAATTTCCCTGATATGTTTCCACTGTCATACATTTCATTGACATAAGGACTGGACTGCATTATTTCGAGAGCAAAAACATGCCAATGGGATGATTCAGCCAATTTGAAACTATGATATTGTGTTCCCGGTTTCATAATGTAAATGCAAAAGTGGGCCTTCTTTAGATGAAAGCTGCAAAATAGCTATTGTGTGTACTTGATATTGCAAGGCCTAATTGTATCATTTATGCAGTTTTTCTGTTTGGTAAAAATGTGTGTGCTTGATGATTTCTCTCATAGTTCTTGTTTTAGGGACATGAATATGCCCACATTTTACCAGGTTTGAAAGCCAATTGTAAAATATAGTTTTTGAAAAATGAGGGGATAAGACTTTGTCAAGAAGACAGTTTTTAGGGAAGGGCTTGTGAATGGTGATGGGAGAGAAATAACTCCCCAAGGACTTTTAAAACATTGTTACTATCTCTGTAAAAGTCAGATTGACTTATAGGTTCCCAAAAATGCATTCCTTGTTTTTTTCAAGGTCTTTAAGGGCCTAGTTGAAATTGTCTCATCTATGAAATCAATAGCTAAAGCATTTGGTAATGTGAGATTTCAGCTGGGCTGGAAGGGTGTTTGGATAATGAATGTATTTCAGTTACCCAGTTGTGCAAAGTGCAAAGGGCACAGCCATAGCTTCATTGTTCAACATCCACAGAACATGCAATGTTTGGTTCCTTGACACAGCATGTCTGGGAATGACCTCTGCCCAAGACAGTGGAAAGTTGGTGCCAGAAATAGTAGATAGCACCAGGGGAAGTGTGCCGATGGGCCTGACAGTTTGGTCTATTGCACAAGCATGAAGAGATTTTTTTTATGAGAGCATTGTGATGTCAAAACTTTTTGGTGTCCATCTGTGATCACAGGTTGAACATTTCTTATCCAAAATAATTGGGACCAGAAATGTTTTGGATTTTTAAATATCCGTATTTGTATATACATCCATTCCATAATGATATATTTTTGCCAAATATTAATAATTTCTTCTACTCACTCAGTGACTCCCTCCATGATGTTTTTTATAAGACAGGAAGGGCAGGAATGTAATATACATGTACTTCTCCAAGAATCTAGTCCACATTCTTGGGCAGTGCACATTTTTATTGCTTTGTATTGCCTTATAAAACTTTGTGGAGCTTTTGTCACATGGAAATTCATGTCTATTTTGGTATGTGCCTATTTTGTTTGTTGTGATATTTAACCCTTCACCCTCAAGATGTGTTAGATTTCTAGTTCTAAGAATCCCTTAGAATTGTCTTCCCTAACTGGGACTTCTGGTAGTTGATGTCCAAACCATCTGTATGATCAACAGTCCTCCAAAGCCTACAGATGGATGTGTCATTAAAGTAGAATTCTTGTGCAGTTTGGACATTTCTTTAAAGCAACATGATACAAACCTATCTCATTTTATTTCTGGTTTTCTGACTCTAAACAGTCTTTACACAGAGAAGGTTGTCTTGTACCAGACTGGCCTATTTCTCCATCTACCTTGGTATTCTCTAAGTGGTTCTCTAGGGTTCCAACCAGAAGCCTTGACTATCACCTTCATCCTGATCCTTCTAATTAGAGAGGTCAGGCCCCAAACCCGCGACTTACAGAGAATGTGCTCTACTATCATATTAAAACCCACCAAACTGTTCAGTTGAAAAATGTGGCTATGCCTAGGTCCTTGCAAATAATGTGTGTATAGTAGTGCCCACATGTAAAACTTGACCATTTCAATATAGACATTTGAAATTCATCCTGAAAAATAATTAGCTTATGTCATGGTTCTACTTCCTGCCAGTTACTTCTATAGTTATAATTGCCTAACTCTAGACTTTTCCAGAAGTAATTTGACAGGTACTTGTTTCTCCTTTCTTTGAAAAACTCTGACTGATAAAAAATTAACCATTGTTGTCAAATGAATTCTCCCCTTGTTGACCTCACTATTCCCCAAAGCTTAGAAATGTTTCTTTCCAGACCACAACTCCCAGAGATTCCAGTAATAAGAGTTCAAAGGAGTAACTTTGTCAGATTCTGTGCATCATTTCAACACCAATAAGGCCCATGCTATTAGAAAAGTTGGAGTTTTGGAATGCTATTTCCTGATTCTCCTAGCCAGTATGGCTACTAAAAACTTCCCTCCATTCTATACATCATGAAGTGGAGCAAGTCACCAGATCAAGGGCAGAGCATTTCTCACAAGGTTCCAATTTTGCACGAATGAATAGAAGATGATAAACTTGCATGTGACAAACTACTTTCCATACAACTGCTGCATTCATGTGACTGGTACCTGCCACCACCGGTTTAATGTATCCATGTGACATTTGAGAATTTATTCCCTGTGGTTGTGAGAGTCATATTGAATATACTGTAATTAAAACTAAAAATTCCATGTGTCCCACCACTTCTTCATCATTGTGGGATGTGTGTTTTTATCCGTCCACTTGATAAAAGTTGTGTAATTGGATTCTAGGTATTGGTAATGAGTCCCCCCTTCCAAGTGACTAGTTACTTGAGATTGGGAAGAGAAGGAAGGATCTATTCTGAAGAATGGTGGAGGTGACAGAGAATAATATTGTGGGTCAGGGAAATGGTGGGGTGGGAACTAGTAGAATTACAAGTGGAGTTGCTCAAGTTTGGCTTTTCATCCCCCAAAGCCAATTCACAGAGAACCAGTAAGTCAGAGATATAAAATTTGCTTTGCATTCAGAATATCTCAGGTTCAGCTGCAGCTAAAAATAATATCTGTCAGAAACACGTTAAAAGACCTATCTGAAGGTATGGAGGGTATATGCCAATTAGTCTAGAAAGCACATTAAATTGACGAACACTTTGATTCTATATAATCAGAGCTTGGAAAGGTAACCCCATCACAGCCATGTTGATAAGAGCCTCTGGTGGTGCATTGGATTAAACCCTTGTGCCAGCAGGACTACTGACCGAAAGGTCAGTGGTTCAGATTTGGAGAGTGGGGTGAGCTCCTGTCTGTCAGCTCTAGCTCCTTATGCGGGGACATGAGAGAAGCCTCCCACAGGATGAAAAAACATCAAATATCTGGGTGTCCCTTAGGCAATGTCCTTGCAGATGGCCAATTCTCTCACACCAGAAGCGACTTGCAGGTTCTCAAATCAATCCTGACATGAAAAAAGCCATTTTGATTTGGTTATTCTAGGAGTTATACTTGTAGCAGAATTCTGAGAACTGCAGTCAAAAAGGTAACATTTCTAGGTTCTGAATATAATGTAGGTTCATGCGTTAACAGGTCAGTCCTGTAAAAAAGCAGTGGCTACCCTCTCTACTAGATATCTGTTTATATTTGAAACCATTTTAGTATCTGGTTGGGATGATACCCATGGCACCAATCTATGACCTCATAATACATTGATTTTTCCCTATTTATAAACACTTATGACCACAACAAAAAGGCCCAAGGTCCATGGATTCACCCCACATCAGGATCAATCCATGGGCTACCGGAGGGGGGCGGCAGGGAGAAGCCGCTGCTCCACATCTCATATTATTTGCTTTACCTTGCTTCTCATCCCATGAGGGAAAGTGTCACTGCTTTGCTTCCCTTCATTGCTGGGAAGGCAACATGGGAAGGCTCCCGTGGTGTCACAGAGGCAGCTTGTGCTGCTTTCTCTCCCTTTTTGGCATGGAGCCCAACCAGAAGTGGCTGTACATCATGTGAAGGGCTCTGTGCTGAAATGGAGGGGAAGCAGCTTATGACGGGTAAATCGGCCCGTCTGATGAGGTAGTATTTATGTATGTATGTACGTATGTATGTATTTATTTATTATTTACCCTACTTATACCCCGCCTTTCTCCACCCTGAAGGAGACTTAAGGTGGCTTACATGTGGCAATTATTCAATGCCTAGTAAAAGACATTGTAAAGACAGAGTCCCACAGAGTCCATCAAACGACACAAGAGTACTTCCTTTGGTGGCCCATAGGATTCTGTTTCTAAAGTGTGTTTTTTGGAATTGGGGAGCAATCAACACCAGAGTTCCCCGTTTGCGTTGAAACTTCTAAAAGTATGCATTTTAAAGTGGGATGGGAACTGTTGGATTTCTCTGATTTAGATTGTTTTAGTGACATGAAAGTGTGGCTGTTCTTTAAGTGTGCTCCTTGATGCTCCTTTTGTCACCATTAATAATCTTGCATGTAACTGTACAGAAAATGTGCAACTTTGCTATATCTCTAAGTCACTCTAGCTATATTTTTCCTTTTTGTAGACCTGTGTTTCGCAATAGTGAAGTTTATCCTTTTTTATATAAAAAGAAAGCAAACAAAGAAGCATTCAGTATGGGTGGAGATTACACCTTCGTATGTGATAATTCAGTAAGAGGAGCATTTATCTAGAAACACACAAAGTCCATCAAGTGTGATGGCGGTGAATAAATTATCCAATTTTTCTTAAAAATGGAAAGGCATGAAATGTTATGGTAAGAAGATGATTTTCCCCACTTTCTGCCCCAAATGTGATGGGGTCCTATGTATGTAGTTATTTCAGGAGCTCTTTTTTGTTTTCAAAACACAGTACTTCTGTAAAAAAGGTATTTCAGCATATTTTGTAATAAGAAAGGAATGGGTGGCAAGTACACAATCAAATACACCACCAAATCTTCAGGACAAAAGTGTATGCCATTAAGCCTTGCAGGTTTCGGCTTTGCATATAGAGCATCGTCGTGCGGCATCAGTCACATTCCTAAGTGATTTTTCTGCAATCAGAATTTCATTCATTACCCAATTTTCATGCCGCTCCCCTGGCATTTGAAATATGTTTTAAGGTAGGCTCCCCACAGGCTCTCCCCCTTCCTGCAATAACTGATCTGCAGTGTCCAAAGACAGATCTAAATATCTTTGGTGCAAATTACTTTAGGCCGGCTGAGCTGGAGCCTCTGTCATCTTCATCACATTTCACACCTACACAACTGATAACAGATTAATATCTGAGCCTCAAATATTTCATCAGCGTCTCTGGCGAAGGCACCTTGCATTATTTTATCAGAAGAAACCATCAAAGCGGCCGGGATGGTGAGGGGAGAAGCCACAGAGGAAAAGGGGAAAGAGAATATATGTATATCTCAAAGTAAAAAGAAGGTAAAGCAAAAGAGAAGTGGAATAAGACATTATTTTAAAAACTAAAAAAAACTGGTGTTTCTTATGGAATTAGGAGCAAAGCAACAAGGCTGGCCGTGGCAAAGTTCTCGCTTCCGATTATGTATCCACTTTTATTCAATCACTGTATCGCTCTATGGCTGACACTTGGTCAATAGTGCAATCTACCACTGATCAGAATAAAACAGGCATCCCAGAGCACCTTGGAATTTCATTAGTTTCTGTTTGGTGCAGTCACTATCGTATATGTTGATTTGCAAACACAGGTTTGAAGCTGAATTCGGTACCTTTTTGGAACAAAGAGTCAAGGACCCTGAATGTCACTTCACACAAGTCTTTATTATTTTATTTTTTCTGTCGGGAGTTAAGTATCTCCCTTCACCTTCCTGTGTGGCCTTAAAGGAATCTAAAAATCTTTTTTCTTTCCAAGGACTCTATCTAAATATGCCTGGTTTGATAAGGATGTCTTTACAATATATACTAGGGGTGTGCAAAATTTCAGAAGTCGGTTCGTATTTCAGAAGATTTGAGTGATTTGGAAATATGAACCAGCAAACCAGCCTCTGAAGCAATACGAATAAAAAAAGCCCCCTCCAAAAATTCATAAGTTGATTTGGAGTGGGGGTTTTTTTTTACAATGTAACAACATTGCCTAGAGTGGTAGGGAAGGAGGAGGCGGCAAAACTAGTCTCCTCCCCTTAGTGCTTGAGAGATCCGTTCTCTGTTTGTTAAAACTTAAATTTAGAAAGTGATTTAAAATTACAGCTCTCTTTCACTAGCCCTTGGATTGGGAATCTTAGAAAGTGATTTAAAATTACACTCCTCTTTCCCTAGCCCTAGCAGGAAGATGGATTTATTATATTATTAATTAATTATAATTAATTTATTATTACACTCATACAGTTGGAAGGGACCATCAAAGGTTATCCTATCCCAACCCATTCTGCCAAGCAGAAAGATATAATAATTACTATTGTATTATAGCCATTATCATTTATACTCATATTAGTGTTATTATTCTATTTCTTATTATTATTAGACTCATACAGTTTGAAAGAACCCCAAAGCACATCCAGCCCAACCCCATGCTGCCAAGCATGAAGATGGAATTGCTATTATCATCATCATCATCATCATCATCATCATCATCATCATCATCATCATCATCATCATCTTTATTATTATTAGTCTCATAGAGTTGGAAGGGACTCCAAGGGCCATCCAGTCCCACTCCATTCTGCCAAGCAGGAAGATAAAATTACTATTATATGTATTATCTGTCGCTGCTGCTGCTGTTGTACTCCTAGAGTTAGAAGAGAATGCTAGGGCCATCCATTCTGAGCCCTTTTTTTTCCAAAAAAGAAGACCCCATTGAATCCTTTCTGACAGATGGCCATCCAGACTCTGCTTATAGAATCATAGAATGGTGGGAGTTTAAAGGGACTCCCAATGGCCATCCAGTCCAACTCTACTCAACAGGCAGGGGAACTCTATCCAAGCCCTCCTGGCAGATGACAACCCAGTCTCTGCTTAAAAACCAGTCCCCAGTAACATGTGCTTAAATTGAAAAAGAAAATCCTAAAAATCAGTAGATGAACAAATCTTTCTGAAACCTTGCAGGATTTATTTATTTTATTGATGAAGGTGGAAAGAGAGCATCTTGAGAGGCATGGATTCATGCTGAGTACTATACTTGGATTCTTGCCATTGCACAGATCCTCAGTTTCTCTCCAGCTTTGTGTTCACAAGGAGTGAACAAATGAGATATGAGGCTGGAGCAGGTCTGACGATCTGTGAAATGGTGATAATCCAAGTGTAGTGCTCAGTGTCAATCTACACCTCCCCACATTTCACAGATCCTCACAATGCTCTGCAGCCTCACATCTTATTCATTTCCTGCTTCTGTTGGGTATATGACATGAGGATATGAGAGACTGAAAAAATAGTATCTAATTGTACAAGAGATCTCTGGGGAGCCTGTCGGCAGCCCACTTCTACAACCAAGCAGGAGTGTTGCTGCTGCTGCCTTGAAGGCAGAAGCAGATATCTGGTAGCAAAAAGTTTTGGATTTTGGAGGATTTAAAATTTCTAGATAAAGGAAGCTCAGCCTATTTAAGCAAAACTTGTGCTCATAGCTCCATTGTCAAGAAGCTCCTCCTAAAATTTGTTCGAATGTTAAATTGAAGTCACCTTGTTATTCACTGCTGGCACAAATCATCTGATTGCAATTACTTAAGTAAATATCTGTGAGGTGGTTGTATCGTGCACCTTATGTAGCCTCCTTGGATTTTATCCCTACTTGTTTCTGTAATCTCTGAGAAACAGATCATGGAAGTTACTCTTAACTGGAATACATGAGTAATTCTCTCACGCGCTCACTGCTGTTATGAGTGGGAGAAACTCTTCACTTGCCGGTATGATTAAGATGTACCATCTGGGGAAAAGAGAAACAACTCATTACAGTCTCTTGGGAGGGTTATTCTGATGGTTGTTTAAAACAAGAGCAGGCTAAAGGGCTACATGGCCAAAAAGATGGCTCCTCATAATGCAGGAGGAAGCAGAACATTCATGCAATCTTACAAATTATCAATTCTGTGGGGTTTTTTTGGAAAATTTTTATTAACTTTTTATACTACAAATTATCAATTCTGTTGATGTGTGTCTATGCTTTGCTTGTTTACTTTCTTTCCCCTAATGATAATAAGGAGGAGAAACATTGTCATGCAAAATTTGTAGACAGCAGTTTTATTTCACTTTGCAGAAACTACATTTTGAAATTGTAGTCAGGTCTTTTTTCCACTAATGTTTCTTTGGGACCCTCGACTCCCAACACTTCTTTGAAGTGGTTGCTGTGAGTCTTTCAGGCTGTATGGCCATGTTCCAGAAACAATCAGGGACAGCTAACATCTCCAAACAAAAGTTTCTCCCAGATAGGAAGAAGCCAGGCCTTGAGGCCACAAGGTCATCGAATGCTAATCAAGGTGATTAATTACAACATCCACACCTACTTCCAACAGACCAGAGTTTTTTCTCCCACCCTAGACTTTACACAGATATATAAACCTCCCTTGCCTAGTTTCCAACATATCTCGCAACCTCTGAGGATGCCTGCCACAGATGTGGGCAAAACGTCAGGAGAGAAAGCTTCTGGAACATGGCCATACAGCCCGAAAGACTCACAGCAACCCAGTGATTCCAACCATGAAAGCCTTTGATAATACTTCTTTGAAGACTTTGGAAGTAATTTATTTCTTCATTTTTCAGTGACATGTAAAAAGCCTGATCTCGGATGGAACTTCTGATGGCTGGCATCCTTCCTAAACCGTAGCTAAATCTGTGTAGCTCATTCTGGGGTGGGGTGGGGGGCACTTCAGAGATCAGAATATTCTACAGAGTATGCAACAACCAAACTTCCCCCTACAATCCACCTTGAAGTTGCAGCAGTTATATTTGGGTGCACAACAATGATGTCACTCCTGATCTGTCTAGAGGACTGACAGAAGGTCCCTATTGTCATCTGTCCAGCTCTAAGAACATGACTGCTTGCTTCTCAGCCACCCCCTGCTTGTCTGGATTCTTTTTGCAGGATCAAGGCCAGCAGAAATTTGGGATAGTCATAATGTTGCATGTAGAGTGGGAGGTGGCACAGTGTAGTCCTGGGGTAGAAGTAGACCCAGGCCTTTTGTGTAGCTCAATTCCTTTTGACTCTAACAATTGCCTTTTCCCCCTGCACTCCAAAGGGTGAACTACCCTTTCTGTTCCCCCTTCATTAAAAATGCCGTTTTGCCTCCTACTTTCTTCCCCAACCTCGATGTATGATACTCCATCTCTTGTGGGGTGGTGTTAATATTGGGTTTGGTTTGGGAGAAAATTTTGTGTAACACCAGTGAATGGTGGGAGCCCCCTTCTTTCTTGCATCTGTGCAGTCTGTCTTTAGGTCAGGATAGACAAAATTCCAGAAAATGTTTTTGAGGACCCACTGTGGTTTGTGCAAACCCTGAAAAGGAGGTTGTAAAGAGGTGGGGGAATGAAAACTGGAAAAAATCTAATTTGTGTTATGTTGGGGAGAGGGTAAATCAAGGTGCAAGTTATTTTCTATAGAATATTTAATGTGACTGGTAATGCACAAAGGAACAAAAATGTAACTACAATGATAATTTTAAAGAAAGGCATAGGAAATGATAACCATCCAATAAAGCAAACTAAAGATAGCAAGAAGGGCATAAAATCATAAAATCAGCATAAAAATGAACTTAACAGTACTAATCTGCAAAAGATTGCTGCAATAATTTATCCATTTAAAATATTTTAGTCACCTTCAAATGCCAAGCCTAATATAAAATTATAATAAAAATAATAAAACCACCACAATCCATAGAAAAACAGCAGCTGAAATAAAATAATAAGAATCAGGAGTAATAAAATAGCACCAAAGCAACAGAAGCCACAAACAATACATTCAACTCTGCATATTATCAATAAAATGAATACCATAATTGGGTATTCACTTAATAGCTATCAAACATATTTATTAAAGAGAATCTGTTTATAATATATAGATTTTTAATTCCCAGAGTTGGTCCCAGAGACAGGGTAAGTCCTAGTCACTCCTGGTGGAGAGGGAAGATGATGGATCATTCATCCAGTCAGGAATACCTCCTGCTGCTGGTTTTTCACCCATAGCCATGAAATGACTGGCATCTTTCTCTGGAAAGGCATGTGGCCTATAGCTTGTGTTAAATGCTCCTCAGATGGGGACACTTTGTAGGCACAAATAGGCAAGCTCTCCAGAAAGCCCCAACAGCAATTTCCATCACATGGATGACCTTCTGGCAGAGCGAGATGTTGGGAGTTTAAAGACTTTCTGACCGTGGTGGATTCCATGTCAGTATGGGCTTTAATCTAAACTTCAAACTTCTTGCATGTGGAATCTTATCACCCCAATATGTTCAGACCCATGGACAGTTCCTTTAAAATTTGAATCACAACTCTAGGAATTTTGGATGACACCAATTATCTTGATCCATCACAGTCTGGTTTTAGGTCTGTCACAGAACAGAGACAGCTTTGATCGCCTTGGTGGATGACTTCCGCAAAGGGCTAGACAGGGGGAGTGTGTCCTTGTTGGTTCTCTTGGACTCATCTCAGTGGCTTTCAATACCATCAACCATGGTATCAATCTGGGGTGACTCTCCAGAATGAGAATTGGGGGCATTGCTTTGCAGTGGCTCCGCTCCTTCTTGGAGGGTTGTACCCAGATGGTGATGCTGGGCGATGCCTGCTTGGACCCGCAAGGTTCTATTCTTTCCCCCATGTTTTTCAACATTTACATGAAACCACTGGGTGAGGTCATCCGGAGTTTTGGAGTTGAATGTCAACTCTACTACTCTTTTCTACCTAATTCCAAGGAAGCTTCCCCGGGTCCTGGACCAGTGTCTGACAGATGGACTCAGCGCTGCTGCTTTAAGCTCAGACGTTGTCAGTGGCCGGGAGGGCTTTCACACAGTTAAAACTGTGCACCAGCTGCGACCGTACCTCAAAAAGCCTGAATTGGCTACAGTGGTCCAAGCCTTAGTTACATCCAGGATGGATTACTGCAATGCACTCTACATGAGGCTGCCTTTGAAGATGGCTAGGAAACTGCAACTAGTGCAAAGGTCGGCAGCCAGATTGCTAACTGGGACTGCTTATAGGGAGCATACTATGCCTCTATTGAAGCAGCTCTACTGGCTGCCAACACGTTTCTGGGACTAATTCAAAGAGCAAGTTATTACCTACAAACCCCCAAATGGTTTGGGTCCATCCTATCTTCGTGACTGCATCTCTTTTTTTGAACTGGTGTGGACTCTGAGGTCCATGAGGGAGGCCCTCCTTTCTGTTCCACTACCTTCACAAGTACAGTTGGTGGGGACGAGGGAGAGAGCCTTCTCGGTGGTGTTCTCTCAGTTCTGTAACGTCCTCCAATGTTTTCAGTCCAACCTAAAAGCTTGGATCTTTAAGCTTCCCAATAGATATAGAGCCCAAATGGTTCAAATTGTAGACCCATTGGTTTTTTCATTGAAAGCACTTTATATGACTGGTGGGTTGTTATTCATTTTGTTCTCTAATTACCATAACATTTTATCTATGTGTATTTTAGGGTTGATTGATTTTACTGTGATATTGTTTTATAATAATAATAACAATAATAACTTTATTTTTATATCCTGCCTCCATTTCCCCGAAGGGACTTGGGGTGGCTTACATGGGGACAAGCCCGATCCAATAAGTGAAACATTCTGAAACTTTTTTTTCATGTCAGGAGCAACTTGAGATGGTGTAGTGGACTAAGTGACTTGAAGGTTGGGTTGCTGACCTGAAGGCTGCCAGGTTCGAATCCCACCCGGGGAGAGTGCGGATGAGCTCCCTCTATCAGCTCCAGCTCCATGCGGGGACATGAGAGAAGCCTCCCAAAAAGATGGTAAAACATCCGGGCGTCCCCTGGGCAATGTCCTTGCAGATGGCCAATTTTCTCACTCCAGAAGCGACTCAATTCTGAAACTTGATCGGCTAACAATGGTAAATGTGTTCTACCATTGTAGCATGTTTCACTCCAATAGCTGTAACAATGAGAGAGAAAGGAGCCCCTGAAGTTTCCCCACTTGTGCAATTAGTATAATGAAAAAGTAACGAAATTTCATTACTTACTCTCGTTCTAGTAATGAAATTTTCACTGACACTTTAGAATCATTTCAGAAACAAAATGCCAGCGCCCCTAATTTTGTAATGAATTTTGAAACATTTTTATTGATTACACAGCCCTAGCATCTGCTGTGTTTTTAATAGAAGAGAGACTAGAAACAAAGCTTCAAAAGTACGGGAAACAGCCGAGCGTATATTCATAAGGGCATGGAGGATCCTTGAGATATTCAAATTGCAGGCTGAGAGAAATATTTTTAAGGATGAAAAACAACTTGAATTGATCCCCGAAACAACCAGTATAACAGTTACTAGCTTTATATAATAGCATCTGATTAATTGCCCAAAAACATGGTAGCTATACTTTGAATAAAATTAAGATTTCTCTAGATTTAAGAACAACTGAGATGAGATAGCCATATTATTTTCATTGTTTACATGATCAAAAAAAGATCCAAGATGTGCTTGTGATCTGCCACAGAGAATGGATAAGATTTCAGTTTCACTCCCATTTAAACAAACATCAAATTAAAATTCCCACACACTTGTACAGGAATTTTTCATCTCAAATATTCCAGTGACTGTACCAGTTCTTTGGTTTAGAGGTTGAATTTTTGGAGAGGAAGGATTACTGGCAATATTTTTGGAAAATTGCTCCTATTTAATTCCATTGGATAGATTTCAGAAACAATAGATTTTTTGCTGTGAAAGAGAATCCTTGAAAATCCCACTGTGAGAATTAAAAAAAGATAAATGTCAGGGTATTTATCGTCTCTTTCTTTTTTTTAAAAGAATAGATTCCCCACTGGGCTTCTGTACTCCCTCTGTATTAGTTTTGTATTATTTTTAAATGGGGTAGTAAACATAAGCACATATTAGGTGTATAGAGATTATCCCAGTTATATAGTGGACGAATGTGAGTCAGCAGTATGCTGTTGTGAGGAAAAAATAAAAAATAAACAGGCCACTGTCACTTTAGTTCTTTACAAACAGTATTCATTTGGTAGACACTGTCTAATTCTGGGAATCACAGTAATACTGGGATAGAAGTAAAATGTTATAAAATTGCTGAAGGACTTTATTCCATAGCAGTTTCAGGATCATCAATACTAGACACATATTGGCATGGCCTCAGTCTCTCATTTTTATATTTGCACAGTTGTGCCAATTCACCAATCCCATACAGGGCCGGACTATGGCACACCTGGTTAGTAGCCAGCTGCAATAAATCACTACTGACCAAGAGGTCATGAGATCGAAGCCTGGGTCGGATTGAGCTCCCGACTGTTAATAGACTAGCTTGCTGTCCACCTAATTAGCTTAAAAAACAGTTGCATGTGTTGAGTAGAAAATCCTAGGTACCACTTTATGTGGGAAGCTAATTTAACTAATTTACGACACCATAAAAACTGCCAGCAATGTGTCACAAGTGGACGATGAAGCAGCAGCTCCCCCTGTGGCCAGAATCGAGCATACCCTCATGAAGCTGGATGCTGGAAATGTTAAATCGCCTCTGTGTCTGTCTATATGTTGTATGTCTAATAATGGCATTGAATGCTTGCTATGTATATGTGCATTGTAATTTGCCCTGAGTCCCCTTCGGGGTGAGAAGGGCAGAATATAAATACTGTAAATAAATGAATAAATACTTGAACATAACCTTGTAACCCCACTTTCCTGTATTTTTGCTGCTCAGTATTTTGTATGTTTTATTTCTCAAAATATATTTGGAGTTATCTTTTTAAAGGGCATAAAATAAACAGTTTGGAAATAGCAAAGAGAGTGGGAGAAGAGGTGAATCTTATCCCTTGATGTCAATTCTGTGCTGACATGCTGGCACTCATCACACCAAGGTAGGGGAGGAACAGCAACAAAGGTAAGGGAGCTGGACAGTGCGATCTTTGCTCCCACCACTGATGTGGCTTGGGAACAGGACCATGTAGACACTACAACAGAAGTCAGGGTTGATCTAAACAGGAACACTTTGGACTAGCCTCAGGATCTCCTGCTCGTCTAATCTACTAATTATGCTACCAGCTTCATCCTCTCAAGCTAGTATCTGAGATGCTACAAGATCCCCTTGAATACTAGTAGTTTGATGGTGTTGGTTGTACTATACTTCCCTTCTGCCAAATACTGACATATTACCACCAGTTGTGTATGTGCTAATGTGCATCCTTATTGTTCCATTGTGAAATTAGGAATGCACAGTGGCTGTTTCTAAAACCCTAATGAATTATTTGAGCACAGTAAAAGCAGTGATATACAGATACACATCATTGTTGCTGAATGGTGTGTAAAACATAGGCAAATCTATCTATCTGATTCAATTGTTCTACTCTATTTATTTATTATTTATTTATAGTATTTATATTCCGCCCTTCTCACCCCGAAGGGGACTCAGAGCGGATCACATTACACATATAAGGCAAACATTCAATGCCTTAACATAGAACAAAGACAAAGACAAACGCGGGTCTCCGAGCTGGCCTCAAACTCATGACCTCTTGGTCAGAGTGATTTGTTACAGCTGGCTGCTCAACAGCCTGCGCCACAGCCCGGGCCCAGGACTAACAATGGTTTGACTTGAGAAACTCAGTATACACAACCATGAGCTGAATACTTTGATTAACAACAGCTCCAAAAGTACAATTTGAACATATGAATGGCCTCAGGAGGATTCCTGCTTATCTCTTGTATGACTTCATTCATGAAGAAATCCTGGAGCAATTACAATCTTCACAATTTGCGAGATGTTCTGTGCGAAATTTTCATGTCATTATTTTGAGCAGAAAACAGTACTTTCTGCACATAAAATAAAATTTAAACATAAAATTCTTATAGACTGTGTAGAAAATGCAGTTTCTACTGTAGAAAATTGTTTTCTGTACAAAACAATCACATGTGAATTTTGAAGAGAAATTGCGAATAGACACCAAAAATGTTGTGGTTTTTAAAGACAATCTCGTATAGAAAGAAAATATCCTGAAATACCTTAGTTCTTCTTTTATGAAGAAAATTAGAGAAGAATTATATCCTTAGCCACAAGCTACTGGATGGCTGTAGATGTGTCACAAGTGGAATCGTAGGTGATTTGGCCTTTCTCTTGCTGTGCTGTCACATCTCATCTGAAGCTAAGAGATGTGCACACTTCTGCTAGCAAGATGAATGTTATTCCCATCTTTCAGAATAACACTAAAAAAGTAGAATCAACATCATATCGAAAACTACCCACTGAGAAATACCTATGCCAAGACAATAAATGCAGCACAATTGCTAACAAAATCAACACTGAATACATCCTTTTGTCCAAGAAACTCATATACACATCACACTTATCCATCATGTTCCCAATTTACATGGTACCTGCACACCATCTTTTCTCAATGAGGAAAGTGAATAGTGTTTTTGTGTGTGGGGAATGAGGGAAATCTAACCTTTTCAGAACTTCCATAATTTGAATGACTTCTAGATTTTATACAACGGTAGTTTTGAATACGATGGTAATTGAATTATGAAAAATCTCTGCTTTTGTTATGAAAGGACCTTTCCCCTCTTCTCTACCTACATCTTTCTTTTCAACTCAAGGTCATGCTGTATTTGTTGCATTTCAATCTTTTAACAAATTCCCCCCTCTTCCCTGCTTAACAGCTGTACTTCACAACATGGACAAAAGACACAGAGTCATTTAATTTTGTAACAAATGCAACATTATTGTCAGAGACTGCATGATAACTGATTAATGACCCAAGAAGAGGGAGAAGAAATGGACAGTGTCACAGCTTTTGGGGCTAAAACAGGCCCTTTTGAAGGGGTGAGGGAACAAATAATGTGTGTTGGTTTGACTTAAGTGACCAAAGAGATTGGCTACATACAACAAACGCCGGGTGCTGGAGTTGCAGTTCAAAATGAGTGTGAGATGCAATCAAGATGGGAAGACATAAGGCTTCTGCAACCCAATATGCCCACAGCTTGTTAGCTCAGAGGTAAAAATATTTTAGTCTTTGTGGTAACTGCATTGTAACCAGGGCCAATTCTTCCCCATAAGCCCCTGAGGACTACCCCTCAAAGGAACCCAAGTGCTTTGGTTTTTCTCGGCAGCCCCTCTCAAAATGTCAGCAGGAACAGATATCTCATCCAGTTGCCATTTTGAGAGGGAATATAGTAGAAAATAAGTTCTGGGATGCTTGTGGAAGTTGGGTGGGGATATTTTCACATAGTTTCATGCATTGGAGGGTCTTGCTAGTTTGACTGAAAATTGTGTCAATTAAAAATGTATAGGGTGGGGTTTTTAAGGAACTGGTGGGTGTCTTCAAGGGCCACAAGTACAGTATATATTCAACAGAGTGCAATTTGCCTATTCCTGCTATGATAGATATCTTTCTTCCTGAATCAAACGTAGAAGAAGTAGCTTTGAAGGGGAATTGAGTGTTTGCAATGGATCAATTTCTTTACCCAATTTATCAGAATGTATTAGTTTAAGCATAGATAGTTCATCCTGGTGGGTGTCTTGGGGGACAGGGACCATGGCCTGGAACCTTGAACAGGAAAAGAACTACAATATACTGTAATAAGGTAGCCTCTTTTAAGTATCTGGGGAGCCTTAATTCGTACTTACATAATCCAGACCTTTAGACACATCAATAATGAAGACGGTCTGTTGATGTCCTCTACTGTTTTGGGCTACTTCTACCTTAAGGGCCTCATCACAAAGACCAGACAAAGCATCACGTTTCACCTGGTTTTGCAGCAAAAGGATGAGGGACAGCAAAGCGAATCTGTTGCTCCATACACAGCTACCTCTTAGCAATGCTTTCTCCATCACATATGGGAAGATTTACCATGCTGTAGAGCAGGGGTCCCCAAACTTTTTAAACAGGGGGCCAGTACATGGTCCCTCAGACTGAACTATAGTTTAAAACAGCTATGAACAAATTCCTATGCACACTGCATGTATCTTATTTTGAAGTAAAAAACAAACAAAATGGGAACAAATACAGCCTCAATGTTAGTAATAATAATAAATAATAATAAAGAGGGTTGGAAGAGACCCCTTGGGCTATTTAGTCCAACCCCCTTCTGCCTTTGTGCACCAAAACACAAACAAAGCACCCCAGATAGATGGCCACCCAGCCTCAATGTTTAATAATAATAATAATAATAATAATAATAATAATAATAATAATAATAATAATAAGGATTGGAAGAGACCCCTTGGGCCATTTAGTCCAACCCCCTTCTGCCTCTGTGCACCAAAAGCACAAGCAAAGTACCCCCAACAGATGGCCACCCAGCCTCAATGTTGTTAATAATAATAATAATAATAATAATAATAATAATAATAATACATCACACAGTCCTAAACACTTGAGAAGTGTTCAACTTGTGATTTTGTGACACAAAATCCAGCATATAGATCTAGTTTGCTGTGTCTTTGTGTCAATAATAATAACAATGAGGGTTGGGAGAGACCCCTTGGACCATTTAGTCCAACCCTCTTCTGCCTCTGTGCACCAAAAGCACAAGCAAAGTACCCCCGACAGATGGCCTCCCAGCCTCAATGATGATGATAATAATAATAATAATAATAATAATAATAATAATAATAATAATAATAAAGAGGGTTGGAAGAGACCCCTTGGGCTGGATAAATGGTTTCAATGGGCTGCATGTGGCCCCCGGGCCTTAGTTTGGGGACCCCTGCTGTAGAGGATCCATGCTGGCTCCATTGGAGGCAACACAACACAAGAAGCTTCCCTGGTTGTAGGGGAAGCTTCCAACGATTCTTTCACCCTGGTTGGGGGCGGGGCCTCTTCTGAAGTCACACAATGTCATGTGATGGCCAGTGTGGGGCGAAAGCATTGTGGGATGGTGATTTAGGTGAGTGTGATGAGGTCAGAAATCCTAGCCAAATTGTCACTGGTTCCAAATCATGAAGGTTAAAACCAGTGTTTTGAACTGGTCTGAGCGATAGATTGATAACCAATTGTTGTAGTAAGGGGGTTGTATGTATTTTTAATACTGGATGCCAATTGGTAGTCTAGACATGTTCAATTCCCAAGAAGTATCAAATTCCCTTCAGGACTGGTAGTTTGCCTACATGAACCAAAAATGTACCCAGCTCATATTGACCACTATCGTGACACACAATTTTTGCAATGATTCACAACCTAACTGGTTCTTTGGCCCTTATACTGCTTGAAAAATTGGCTTTTATCTCGCATTCTGGATAGGGAACTGCATGGGTTCTGCATTTTTGTGTGTGTGGCTATCCAAATAAGTGGATCTAAATGGGGAAGAATTAGGAGTAGCCTTAACAAGTTTTTGGGAGGGGACATAGGCCAACAGGTCATTTGATGATTTTCCCCAGGTAAGCTTTCCCACAGTTGAATTTTTAGCTTTCAATTCACTACTGATGCATATAGATTGTTAAAAAGAAATGTATATGTGGTTGGTTTCTCATAGATCAGTATAATAGTATATTAATATTAGCACATTTCCATATAATAGAATGCATGCACAATGGGAAAAAATGAAACATCCAGTGTCATGTGGCCACTAATAGTGTGCATGAAAGTTTTCCAAAGCAAGTGAGTTCATCCAAGGGACACATGTGGCTTCTTAAGATGAGCATACCATGATGTGTGTGCTGCACATGGTGGTAATTAGGCAAAAGTGGGAGCTATGCAGATGAGGCTAATATGCTGCAAATAAGGACTTTTTTCCAGGTGTAGACAGACCTAAGAAAACGTCTCTGTTTCTGCATACCCCTTAACCACAGAGTTTCTTGTGCATTGAAGACAATGAAGTGTCTGCATATATGGAGCTTCTGAACATGCAGTGTGGCTTAGACAAAGTGCACTGACAAGTCTTCATAGAAGTACAAGGGAAGAAAGAATTTTGATCCACTTCCTGGGAAATGGGCCATCTCAGATACAAACTCCCGAGACAGTTGTAGCTTAGGCACGATGCATTAGATTTGCCAATGTTCTTCTCCCACCCTATTTTATAAAGATTAATTTTTGTCCCAGGCACTCTGAGTTTCCTGTCATCAAGCCAGAGGGTTGCTGTCACATCAAGGTGGATTGCTTTAAAATTTGTTGGAGGTAAAGAAAGCTTAATATTTTGCCTACCGTAGAAGGTCTATCAAACTATTATAACCGCACAGAGCCAAGAGTAAAGAATTCTATTCAGAAATGAATTATTAATGTTTACTTTCAGAGCAATAGAATCTCTTTACTCCAAGAGTAGCATTTCTTCCCTGATTTCCAACTTTTCCTCTTAATATAAAATACTGACCCCTTGGTAAGGTGTCCTTTTTTGAATCACAGATTTGCTGACTTTCATAACACACTGCTTTTACTTTTAATCAGTGCAGAGGTTCAGAATGCGGGGCTTGGGGTGGTCAGATTAAAATCAGAAGTAAATCTCCTTGGATGTTGGCAGAAATAAATAAACCAAACAAGGAAGATGCAGAGAATGTGGTTTTGGGCTGCATATAGATAGGCCAGCACACATATATTTTCAAATGTATTTTCCCCTTCACCTTTTGAACAGATTCCTACAACGACAGGATTGATTGCCAAATCAAAAAGTAAGCCAGTCCCAAGGTTTAACTTCATAAACTTGGTCACTGTTAAAAGGGCATGGTATCAGAGATTTCCTGGCTCATTCTTGTGTGTGTGTGTGTGTGTGTGTGTGTGTGTGTGTGTGAGAGAGAGAGAGAGAGAGAGAGAGAGTATATGTGTGTATATGTGCCTTCAAGCTTTCTCTCAATTTATGACAACCCCATTAATTTCATAGGGTTTTCTGAGGCAAGGAATACTCAGTTCCTTTTCCTGAAATATAGCCTACCTGGTGTTCATTGGTAGTATTGCATCTAAGTAGTAACCATTGCTGACCCCACATATCTTCCAAAATCAGAAGAAATCTAGTACCTTTAGGGTATTTATGCCATTAGTTCACTCAAAATAGCTGATCAGTCCAACTTAATCAATATAAGGGTGGTAATTTGTATATTGAATGGAGCCCCCGGTGGCACAGCAGGTTAAACCACTGCAGTGCTGAACTTGCTAACCAAAAGATCAATGGTTCGAATCCGGGGAGCGGGGTGAGCTCCCACTGTTAGCCCCAGCTTCTGCCAACCCAACAGTTTGAAAAAATGCAAATGTAAGTAGATCGATAGATACCGCTTTAGCGGGAAGGTAATGGCACTCCATGCAGTCATGGCGCTCCATGCATTACCTAGGATGTGTCTATGGACAACGTTGGCTCTTCAGCTTAGAAATGGAGATGAGCACCAACCCCCAGAGTCAGACATGACTAGACTTAATATCAGGGGAAAACCTTTACTCTTTACCTAATTCTCCAGTAACTTACATTGGAGTACCTGGAGTATTACAGTAACATGTATTTTTGGGAATGTTGTGCAAGGAGGCACAATGGTTTCCCACAAAATTGTGCTATAGCAAAAGTCAGTGTGGTGTAATGGTTTTATCAATGGAATGATTCCAGAAAGCAGATTTCAAATCCTGACTCAGCCATGGGATCATGCTGGATGACCTTGGACAAGTCACACTCTTTCAGCTTGAGAGGAAGGTAAGGACAACCCTCTCTGAACAAATTTTGCCAGTAAAACCCCATGATAGATTTGTCTTGGGGGCACTGAAAGTCAAAAATGACTTGAAGGCATAGCCACCCCCTTTTAACACAAATGGTCATTGATTGGCTCTGTTGTTCTGTTGCCCTCTTATGCAGATTCCTGGGTCCTTCATTCCTGTTTTCCTTAACAACTTCAGGGTCAGAATTGAATCATTCTTTGGTTCATCCTCTTTCATGTTAGCTTGAATAGTCAGCACTTTCTTTTGCAATGGCAGTTGGAGTATTATGTCTTCTATTAAAATGGTACTCTTGCAATTCCTATTTTCAGCAGTATTTTACAAAGCTGCCACTCTGCTATATTCTCCTTATAGTTGGCTTGAGTACATACTTAAGTTTGGCAAACATATCTCGTGGGCACCTGTTTGATGTGCAGATCTGTAGAGTTGCCAGCATTTGGTCTTGATATTTGAAAACAATGTGTTACTTGTCAAAAGAAGAGTAAACTGCTAACATCTTTATTTACCACTTTATGAAACATTGCACTACTGGAATCCAGTCAAGATGGACAGACTTTCTCTTAGCCTTCATCTCTCATCACGTCCGCCCCAGCCCAAATATTGGTGAGGCGTTGAGACCATGTGGTCTCCATAAGACTTAGTCAGATGTTTGGGAGATTGTTCAGCATTTGTTTTGGTTGTTTAAAAATACAGATTGCAATATAGTGGCTCTCTTCCATAAGTTCACAATTCAAATTCAAATAATTATTTACTAGAATAAATGCTGAAGTGTCACATATTAGAGTCAGTTTCTTTCAGCCATATGTCTTCTCAGGTTCTTCAATCAACATCTGAGTTGAACCGCTGAAGGTGAGTTGACACCCACTCTTGACTTATCATCTGTCATAGTAAGTTTTGTCACTCGGGGTTTTTTTTTATTGAGCCCCCATTTTTATTTGCCTCAAAATGCCATTAATGGAGTTTGGGGGCATTTTTTCCCCACATTTTGGGGGTTTTATTCCAGTCATTTTTTCCCTAGCGCAGAGGTCAAACATTGTAAAAATGCTCTTAGAGAGTGTTGAGGAGAATTTGGTTTTGGCTTTTTGTGGATTTGTTACTCATGAATTTGATTAAAATCGTATCTCAAGGAAGCTTTAGATCCTTCAGTGGAACTCTATAGTTAACATCCTCTAAAGGACCTAGAAATTTCTAGAGAGATCACTAGGTCTGGATCAAGCCTGCGCAACCTATGGCCCTATAGGTGTTTTGTACTTTAGCTCCAATAATTCATGATCATTGGATGAGCAGGCTAGGGCTTCTGGTGTGCCACAAGTTGTTCAGGCTTAGTCCAGATTCTCACAAGGGTCCTGTGCCCCTAACCCCAGTGAATGTGGAAGGCTGATTGTAGAAGGAATTCAGGACTTTCCTATGGGCCTGGGCATTTGTCAGGAGCTGCTGGATCTGGATGTGGCTGCCAGTTGTAATAAAAACAAAACAAAACACTTAACTGCAAGAGGCAGCTTTTTTTTTATTTTTAGGGAAGAACCTTTCTGTCTTAGATCAATTCTCCCAACATAGGTTGTATACTCCTTAAAAAAAGGTGTTCAAGGAAGTTCCTGTTGTAGTTGAGCATTGCTAGCTGAACATAAACTACATAACCCTGTGATGTTCCTTTTACCTTTTTTCTTGACCTAATTTGTTTTTTGCCCTAAATCACTCTGTGCCGTCTTGCTATCAGTTTGCTTGTTGGTCCTGATTTTAGTAATGACTACTGATTTGTCTCACCGTTTTTGTCTCCCAGCTCTTGTCTGTCTCTGTATGGCACACCTCTGAAGTTATGATGCAAAGTTAGCTACACAGCCTGGAAGTAACTTGTTTCAGTAGTGAGGTTGCAAATCCATCACAGGTTGTAGTCTACATTTTAAGAAGTATGGAAGGCGTTGAAGGTATTTGTGTTAATAAGTTCATCATCTTGGTCAGCTCCTTTACAGTGGAATGGAATCAGTAACCCACTGATATGGGAAATGTTAGCTGTCAATATTGCAGAACAATCTCAAACATGTTACTCTCTGACAGTCGCACAAAGCAATCATTCACTCCATTGGCATCAATGGAAATATTTCAATTGTTCTTAATAACACCATGATGCTGCCACACCTTTGCTTTTTCCTCCTACATATGTCATCATGCATGAATTTTCTTCCAATACTTTTTCTTTAATTAAAAGTCTAGATCACTGAATCTTGAGGGGGTAGGAGAGGGTAACAACTAATTAAATTCACTACCTTCTGTCACTTTAGGCAAGTATCCCAATGTAGAAACTAAGATAGGAAGTATAATACAGAAGATCTGAAGTGATTCACTCCCTGTTTCTTCATACTAAGAGTGTCAATGTGGAAATCTGTAAATATTTGTATGTTACCCATTTCCCATTGTAGGAACGTGCTGTGAGGAGGCAGTAGAATTTTTGTCATATTATGCTGCAAAATTCCATCTTAGGGCTGAATTACCATCATGCATTTAGGTGGGGCTGCCCTTGAAGAAGATTTAGAAGCCCCAGAGAGAAGGCAGAATTGCCTAGAGAGTAAACGATATAGCTAAATGTAAGCATATCATGCCTATTCTGAAAAAGGTCATAGCGTATTAAGAGTTGGAAGGTATACCAAGGGGCATTAAGTCCAATCCCTGCCATAATGGAACCATCAACCAAAGCATTTCCGAAAGGTGGTAATACAAATTTTAATAGACATATGAACCTTCAAGTCCAATTCAAAAGATCTAAACTACTTGTGGCCAATATATCTGCAAGCAACCAGCCTATGTTTCTTTATAGGACAGTGGTTCTCAACCTGTGGGTCCCCAGGTATTTTGGCTTACAACTCCCAGAAATCCCATCCAGTTTACCAGCTGTAAGAATTTCTGGGAGTTGAAGGCCAAAACACCCGGGGATCCACAGGTTGAGAACCACTGTTATAGGAACTCCACTTTACAATAGAAGTTTTTAAATGTAGGAAACTAGGCAGAGGACCTTTTTTGTGGTGGTGTCCCATCTCTGGAATGCACGGTCAATTGAATCACTGATAAGACTGATGCATTTGCAGTATCCGATTGAGACCTACATATTTTCTTAGGCATTGCAAAATGTTATGCTGGTTTTTAGAACTTTGAAAAGTTACCCATATATACTCGAGTATAAGCCGACCCCAATATAAGCCGAGGCATCTAATTTTACCACAAAAACCTGGGAAAACTTATTGATTTTAGTATAAGTTGAGGGTGGGAAATGCAGTGGCTATTGGTAAAAGGGGCTGATAAATTCAGCTTATACTTGAGTACCTACGGTACTTGTTGAACACTAAAATTAAAGTGGTCATGGGAGTTGCAGTTCAAAAAAGTATCAGTTCTTTTTTGTGCATCAACAATTCCATTTTCACTACACGATGAGCATTATACAAAAAGTAAGCACTCCATAGATAGAAGATTACTCATCACTCAGATGTAACACTTTCCAATGCGGCAATTGATATCTTTAGTTAAGAGACACCAAGTAATCAAGAGAGAACCAGTAATCGGGTTGTTTTGCACAGCAAGGAGGACAATCCATTTTTCAATGCTGTGTCTAAAGGGAGAGTCAAGCATGGATCTCCACCACCTGGTAGCTACATTTTCAGACATGATTTTGTGAAAGTAACAGAACTGATCTATCATCACTGGTGGCATTTCCTTATTTACTGCTGTTGCATCAAACACAATGCTTTCTTGTAGAACAAGGGAACAAACATGAGGAAATAATCCTTTCCCAAGAATCCTGGTCCAGTGTGACTTAAGTTAAATTATTGTCGGAAGGCTATGCAAATTATTTGCATGAGTACCTTTAGTGGAACTAGATTAAAGTTAGTTGGGTTGAGTCAAAAATACCCAGCTAGCGTTGTGTTCTTTTTTTAATATAACATTCAAAAAATTGCTTTTTGGTGACTTTCTCGCACTCCTTGTAAACACATTGTGTTCTTTTTCACTTTACTTTCCAATGCCACTTTCTTCTTCCTTTTCCCTCACCTCTCTTGGCCTCTTCTGCCCCCACTGATCTTGGCCTCTCCTCTGCTTTTTGTTATCTATGGTGTATCATGTGCTTTTTGTTGATGACAAAGTGGTGTATCTGCTTTATTGATGATCACAAACAAAATAACACAGAGACATGGCAACAGACTCCCATGAGGGTAAGAAAAAAGAAGAACAACGTCTGTGAGGGAATATTTTCAGAGATATCTTTGGTTGTATTGCACAGACTACTTTCTTAAAGAATATGAAAGTTGAAGAACATTTGTCTCCATCATAACCATCATCAAAAATATGGGAAAGATCACTCTTGCAACTTCTTTTGGGAAAGCTATGGAGGGACGCAGATCTCAGAAACTCCCCACCATCAATGAGAAGTTGGAGGATTCTGGGAGTTGTAGTACAGAAGAAAGGTGGGTTCTTCCTTTCTCTGTTTCTACTCTTTCTCTGCACCTTCCAGATAGATCATAAATATTAAGTTCTGAAACTTGCCTCCTTTGACGTGTAAGGAAATATGGAAATATACTTTGCATTAGGATTAGAGTCCCTCTGCTTGCAAAGTCTTTAAATGCTGAATGACAAAAATAGTTCTGCAATATAGCAATCTGTCTGGGGGCTCACTTTTATTCAGCAGAATGTCAAAGAAATCATTCCAAAATGTTACAGTGGCCTTGATATAATCCAAGCTGTTTAACAAAAATGGATGCAATTTGCAGAATGTATTAGACTATTCACTTTAATCTTGCTTTCCTATTATAATCAGGACAACGTTGATTAAGATGTATATGGGCATGATATGACTTAGGAAAGAATAAAAAAGAGGAAACATGGCTTATAGAAAACTAGCATAGGGTACTTGCAGATACAGAGTGAGCTATATTTCAAGTGTAATTAATTGAGGTAAGCCCTCCTGTATTGGCATAAAAGTACTTTGGTTAAAAGTTTCACCAAGCTGTTAATGGTTTTATTTGGGGGTACCGATTCGGAAAATCACAGCGGATAGACTGCATCAGCTCTAGATATGGTTATCATGATTTTCCATGGGTGAGCAGATGGCAACTGGAAAATGACATATGTTCTGTATCTAAAGGTGATAGGGGAAAACTTTTGTCATTTTTGGAATCAGCAGACCAAATACACCCAGAAACATTTGAGGCACAAAGATGTGTGTTGGCCAGTGTTATATTTCTTAGATGACGTCAAATATGGTGGTGGTTCTGCAGCAACTAAAAATATCTATATCTACACACACACACACACACACACACACAGAGCTTTTATACATTGCCTGAAGGCAATTTTATCCACAATATTTTTAAATGTCCTTAATTATGAATCAAATTTAAAATGAGTCACCAGAAAGCAAAGGTGTCACTTTCTCAGCCATCCATGTGGATAATTTTGGATTTTGAAGTATTTTGGATTTAGAATTCTGGATAGAGGATGCTCAACCTGTAATATAGGAAGCTACTATTTTTTCTTCTCCTGGTAACCACCACAGAGTGTTATTTTGGGGCTTTCTGACATAAGAAAACTGGGTTTCTAAACACTGGTTAAAAATCAAAACAACATACCTCTCCTCAGCCACCTAAGAGGATGAACAGTGAAAATAAGCATGCAGTCCCTTCCATTCCTTTATTGGGGGGAGAGATTCTTTAATCTTTGTCACCACACATGGCTGAAAAATGGATTTGGCCAAAACCTATAGGCACAACATAAGCAGGAGGTCTGATTGTCCATATGGCTGTTCCAGAGAAGAAGAAACAGCCACAGCTAGGGTTATAAAAGACAGAAAGAATAAAACAAGGGCTTTAAAACATAGTGTATTTCTTAAAAATTATATTTGTCTGCATTCTTATCAGGAAAAAAATCCAATTAAATTCCTAGTTTGGAATCCACATGTGAATATTCAGTGCCGATCAAATGAGAACTTCTTGAGGCCAATGTTACAGTTTGTCAGATTATCTATTACCTCTTGTGACCATAGGTCCTTGCTGTATTGATTTACTTTTTAATTTGAGTTTATATGCCACCTGAGGCCAGAGGTTTATGGAATGTAACCACATTTTATTAAATTTGAAATAATGATTCTAGTGGCGGAAAACTTCACTTGACTTAGGATGCTCTCATACTAGAGCCCTAGTGAACCGTCAAATGTAAGGAGGCTGACACATAAACACACATCATATCTCCCTTGGCTGAATCTGGAATAGATGTATGGATAATATTGATAAGAACCAGGGCCATAACAAGTTATTTTTTTCTGCCTGAGAAAAGTAACAAGATGGGGCTGACCACTTCTGCCATTTTAATTGCAGGGGATGAATTGTTTCAATTTTATCTCATCACTAGTGACAGGATAGTACTCTCTTTGTTTGGTCAGAAAAATGGCAATAGAGGCATGCCTCAGGGAGCATCTACACTGTAGAATTAATGTCGTTTGGCACCATTTTAACTGTCATGACTAAATGCTATTGAAGCCTGGGAGCTGGGATTTTACAAGGACTTTTGCCTCCTCTGCTGGAGAGTGCTGCTCCATCACCAAACTAAAACTCCAGGACCCCATAGCATTGAGCCATGGCAGGCAAAGTGGTGTCAAACTGCATTAATTATACAGTGCAGATGCACCCTCAGTTAACAATGCTTTTGATAAAGAAGCACCATTTTCCAAAATCTTTTTATCGGATTCTGATCTAATTTATCCCATTTTCTTATTTTTGGCTGGTTGCTGTTGTGGTTGTTGTTGTTGTGGTTGTTTTGAAGCATTGCCACTAGAAAGATGGTGAAAGAGCACAGGGAAAGACAGACTTTTAGTGTAGGGTTGCAGCAGCAGGTTAATTACAGGGGCGAGTTACAGGGAGAGATCTACTCCCCTGTTCAAGGAGCTCCACTGGCTGCCTTTTATTTTCTGGTCCCAATTCAAGGTGTATACCATCACATATAAAGCCCTAAACGGTTTGGGACCCACCTACCTTCGTGACCGTATCTCCTATCACAAGCCTACACGATCCCTTCATTCATCAGGGGAAGTTTTCCTGTCCCCACTCCCGATATCCCAGACCCGCCTTGTGGGAACAAGGGAGAGGGCCTTTTCTGCTGTGGCCCCCCGATTGTGGAATTCTCTGTCCGCTGAGATTAGGCAAGACCCCACACTAGCAGCCTTCAAGAAAGACTTGAAAACATGGCTCTTTCGCTGTGCTTTTGGAGAGTAACCATTTTATATTTCTTTTCCGTTGCTCCCTCTAATATCTATCCTCCAGAATACCCCACTCTCTTATGACCCTGTTCGCTGTGGTTTTTATTTTTATGTCTTTCTCACCCCGAGTTTTAACTTAATGTTCATGTGGTCTGCCCTTGTTTTCATTGTTTCCTTGTTTTATTTTGTAATGGATATTATTTACTGTATTGCTTATTGTATTGTGCTGTGCTGTTTTTTTTGATATGCTGTTTACATTGTATTCTTTTGGGCATGGCCCCATGTAAGCCGCCCCGAGTCCCCGTTGGGGAGATGGTGGCGGGATATAAATAAAGTATTATTATTATTATTATTATTATTATTATTATTATTATATTATATCTGCAGGAAACAATGGATTAAAGCTTGATCTAGGAAAAAAATGGGATTCTAGCTGTGCATGCCTATGTCAAAGCAAGGTAAAAAAACTGAACCAGTTAGTGAAAAAAAAAAAAGCAAAACAGATGAGAAATGCTGAAATACGTTGAACAGCTCTCTTTTTTGTACTGTAAGAACTTATCCCCCTTTCCCCTTGTTATTTCTACCTCTAGTAACAAAGTTTCTGTTAAAGAAGCAAAACCTGAGAACCCATCTATGACATCTATTGAGGTATAGCTGTACTTACTGAGAAGGCTTCTGTTCGATGTTTTGATGTTTTGCTTTTTGTCCAATATAACAGGTTGTGTTTTAAATTTTCATTACTATGGGTGTATTGTTGTTGTGTTCGGGCCTTGAATGTTTGTCTTTTATGTTTGCAATCTACCCTGAATCCCTCCAGGAAGACAGGGCGGAATATAATTGAAGTTATTATTATTATTGTTGTTATTGTTGTTATTATTATTGACACAACAACATAGTATGACACAGCAAACAAGATAAATATGCTAGATTTTGTATCACAAAATCATAAGTCGAACACTTCCCAAGCGTTTAGGACTGTGTGATGTATTTTCAGATGATGAGTGCAGATCCCAGTAAGGTGGCCTTTTGCAGTTGACAGATCCCCTCCATAGGTGCCACCTTGTCGTGGTGGTGGGGGGAATGAACTGTTCCAAGGATGCTGAGAGTTGTGCTGGTGGTAGTGTAACTACCTGCAGATCCAACCAAGCCAGAGAGGTCTCAGCTGAGGAGTGGAACTAAGAGCGCCTAACCCATTAGCATTATGGAGAAACAAACTAAAACGAAGTCTATCCTGGCTTGGTCATCAGGACCAAGCCAGGATAAAAAGGACCGTGGTGGATGCTGCTGATTCTGGACATCGATCGACAAGTGGGCTACAGAATCAAAATACAAATGAACAGCCATAGAAGCGGCAGAAATATACAATGCCAGAAAACCACATTATTATTATTATTATTATTATTATTATTATTATTATTATTATTATTATTATTATTATTATCTGAAATTTGGAGAGAGCCATATGCTTTGTTCTCCAAACAGAAAAAGTCCCTGGTTCAATTTCTGGAGATTCCAGGTATGGTGGGAAAATATCCCAGTTTTCTACTAGTAAGCGTCAACTCAGGGAGGATTTATATGGGGCTGGCTAATCTGGGATAATTATGCCCCAGAGCTGCACCAAATCCAATACCTGCTGAATTCATTGCCCTGCAAACTCAAGAGTACTCCCTGACTTTGCCTGGGTCGCATCTACTCTGCCATATTATACGGGCAGTGTACATAATGCAGTTTGAATGGCATTGAACTGCATTATATGCATCTACACTGACCATGTAATGGAGTTCAAACTGCATTATTTGACAGTGTATTTCCAGCCTCTGTGCAGAGCAAAGTTGGGTTAAGATCATAAAT